>NC_088855.1:28856173-29170166 GCF_963853765.1 Magallana gigas | reverse complement strand
GACTGCTAACTTTAATCTGCAATCAATTGAACAAATGGTAAAACAAATCTTTAACAATGTCATAGTTACTACCATTGCCGTCTATCAACTATTTCTAAAAGAACTTAGTAAATGTACTCATATTTTAACTTCGTCAGTGTTAAACCATTTTGTTGTCACCGTGGTAGTGCAGCTCACTGCATCATCCATACTATGATGAACAAGTCTCATTCTAAAATTTTTCCTAACATATGGCTTAAATCAGTTTTTTAATCCGTTGGGTTGGCCCAGAGTTTGGGCAAAACCAGGGATGTTAGCAACTGGTACCACAATTCAAAATTGTTTCAGAATGAGAGTCTTGTTCATGCAGCAAAGTACACTTTTTCCTTTGATCACCACGAAACTGACTGCTAACTTTAATCTGCAATCATCCATACTATGATGAACAAGTCTCATTCTAGAATTCTTTCCTAACATATGGCTCAAATCAGTTTTTCAATCCGTTGGGTTTGCCCAGAGTTTGGGCAAAACCAGGGATTTTATCAACTGGTACCACAATTTAATAAGGTTTCAGAATGAGAGTCTTGTTCATACAGGAAAATACATTTTTCTTGTTGAACACCACGACACTGGTTTCTAAATGTAATCTGAAATAAATTGAACGAAGGGTCACAAATCAAATCTTTGACAATACTACAACTGATAATCTTGTTCATAATCATTTAAAAGTACTTAGTAAATGTACTCACATTTCAAATTTGTCATATTATGTTGATCCAATTTGTTATCATGATGTTATATCAGCTCCCTGCATCATCAAGACTCTGCTGATGAACATGCCTCATTCTGAAATTCTTTTCTACCTGTGGCACTCTTCAGTTTTTTAATCCGTTGGGTTGGCCCAGAGTTTGGGCAAAACCAGGGATGTTAGCAACTGGTACCACAATTCAAAATTGTTTCAGAATGAGAGTCTTGTTCATGCAGCAAAGTACACTTTTCTCTTTGATCACCACGAAACTGACTGCTAACTTTAATCTGCAATCATCCATACTATGATGAACAAGTCTCATTCTAGAATTCTTTCCTAACATATGGCTCAAATCAGTTTTTTAATCCGTTGGGTTGGCCCACAGTTTGGGCAAAACCAGGGATTTTATCAACTGGTACCACAATTCAATAAGGTTTCAGAATGAGAGTCTTGTTCATACAGGAAAATACATTTTTCTTGTTGAACACCACGACACTGGTTTCTAAATGTAATCTGAAATAAATTGAACGAAGGGTCACAAAGCAAATCTTTAACAATACTACAACTGATAATCTTGTTCATAATTATTTAAAAGTACTTAGTAAATGTACTCACATTTCAAATTTGTCATATTATGTTGATCCATTTTATTATCATGATGTTATATCAGCTCCCTGCATCATCAAGACTCTGCTGATGAACATGCCTCATTCTGAAATTCTTTTCTACCTGTGGCTCTCTTCAGTTTTTTAATCCGTTGGGTTGGCCCAGAGTTTGGGCAAAACCAGGGATGTTAGCAACTGGTACCACAATTCAAAATTGTTTCAGAATGAGAGTCTTGTTCATGCAGCAAAGTACACTTTTTCCTTTGAACACCAAGACACTGACTGCTAAGTTTAATCTGCAATCAATTGAACAAATGGTAAAACAAATCTTTAACAATGTCATAGTTACTACCTTTGCCGTCTTTCAACTATTTCTAAAAGAACTTAGTAAATGTACTCATATTTTAACTTCATCAGTGTTAAACCATTTTGTTGTCACCGTGGTACTGCAGCTCACTGCATCATCCATTCTATGATGAACAAGTCTCATTCAAAAATTTTTCCTAACATATGGCTCAAATCAGTTTTTTAATCCGTTGGGTTGGCCCAGAGTTTGGGCAAAACCAGGGATGTTAGCAACTGGTACCACAATTCAATAAGGTTTCAGAATGAGAGTCTTGTTCATGCAGCAAAGTACACTTTTTCCTTTGAAAAACAACCACAATGACTGCTAACTTTAATCTGCAATCATCCATACTATGATGAACAAGTCTCATTCTAGAATTCTTTCCTAACATATGGCTCAAATCAGTTTTTTAATCCGTTGGGTTGGCCCACAGTTTGGGCAAAACCAGGGATTTTATCAACTGGTACCACATTTCAATAAGATTTCAGAATGAGAGTCTTGTTCATACAGGAAAATACATTTTTCTTGTTGAACACCACGACACTGGTTTCAAAATGTAATCTGAAATAAATTGAACGAAGGGTCACAAATCAAATCTTTAACAATACTACAACTGATAATCTTGTTCATAATTATTTCAAAGTACTTAGTAAATGTACTCACATTTCAAATTTGTCATATTATGTTGATCCACTTTGTTATCATGATGTTATATCAGCTCCCTGCATCATCAAGACTCTGCTGATGAACATGCCTCATTCTGAAATTCTTTTCTACCTGTGGCTCTTTTCAGTTTTTTAATCCGTTGGGTTGGCCCAGAGTTTGGGCAAAACCAGGGATGTTAGCAACTGGTACCACAATTCAAAATTGTTTCAGAATGAGAGTCTTGTTCATGCAGCAAAGTACACGTTTCTCTTTGATCACCACGAAACTGACTGCTAACTTTAATCTGCAATCATCCATACTATGATGAACAAGTCTCATTCTAGAATTCTTTCCTAACATATTGCTCAAATCAGTTTTTTAATCCGTTGGGTTGGCCCAGAGTTTGGGCAAAACCAGGGATTTTATCAACTGGTACCACAATTCAATAAGGTTTCAGAATGAGAGTCTTGTTCATACAGGAAAATACATTTTCCTTGTTGAACACCACGACACTGGTTTCTAAATGTAATCTGAAATAAATTGAACGAAGGGTCACAAATCAAATCTTTAACAATACTACAACTGATAATCTTGTTCATAACTATTTCAAAGTACTTAGTAAATGTACTCACATTTCAAATTTGTCATATTATGTTGATCCATTTTGTTATCATGATGTTATATCAGCTCCTTGCATCATCAAAACTCTGCTGATGAACATGCCTCATTCTGAAATTCTTTTCTACCTGTGGCTCTCTTCAGTTTTTTAATCCGTTGGGTTGGCCCAGAGTTTGGGCAAAACCAGGGATGATAGCAACTGGTACCACAATTCAAAATTGTTTCAGAATAAGAGTCTTGTTCATGCAGCAAAGTACACTTTTTCCTTTGAACACCAAGACACTGACTGCTAACTTTAATCTGCAATCAATTGAACAAATGGTAAAACAAATCTTTAACAATGTCATAGTTACTACCTTTGCCGTCTATCAACTATTTCTAAAAGAACTTAGTAAATGTACTCATATTTTAACTTCATCAGTGTTAAACCATTTTGTTGTCACCGTGGTACTGCAGCTCACTGCATCATCCATACTATGATGAACAAGTCTCATTCTAGAGTTTTTCCTAACATATGGCTCAAATCAGTTTTTTAATCCGTTGGGTTGGCCCAGAGTTTGGGCAAAACCAGGGATGTTAGCAACTGGTACCACAATTCAAAATTGTTTCAGAATGAGAGTCTTGTTCATGCAGCAAAGTACACTTTTTCCTTTGAAAAACCACCACAATGACTGCTAACTTTAATCTGCAATCAATCATCCATACTATGATGAACAAGTTTCATTCTAGAATTCTTTCCTAACATATGGCTCAAATCAGTTTTTTAATCCGTTGGGTTGGCCCACAGTTTGGGCAAAACCAGGGATTTTATCAACTGGTACCACAATTCAATAAGGTTTCAGAATGAAAGTCTTGTTCATACAGGAAAATACATTTTTCTTGTTGAACACCACGACACTGGTTTCTAAATGTAATCTGAAATAAATTGAACGAAGGGTCACAAATCAAATCTTTAACAATACTACAACTGATAATCTTGTTCATAACTATTTCAAAGTACTTAGTAAATGTACTCACATTTCAAATTTGTCATATTATGTTGATCCATTTTGTTATCATGATGTTATATCAGCTCCCTGCATCATCAAAACTCTGCTGATGAACATGCCTCATTCTGAAATTCTTTTCTACCTGTGGCTCTCTTCAGTTTTTTAATCCGTTGGGTTGGCCCAGAGTTTGGGCAAAACCAGGGATGTTAGCAACTGGTACCACAATTCAAAATTGTTTCAGAATGAGAGTCTTGTTCATGCAGCAAAGTACACTTTTTCCTTTGAACACCAAGACACTGACTGCTAACTTTAATCTGCAATCAATTGAACAAATGGTAAAACAAATCTTTAACAATGTCATAGTTACTGCCTTTGCCGTCTATCAACTATTTCTAAAAGAACTTAGTAAATGTACTCATATTTTAACTTCGTCAGTGTTAAACCATTTTGTTGTCACCGTGGTACTGCAGCTCACTGCATCATCCATACTATGATGAACAAGTCTCATTCTAGAGTTTTTCCTAACATATGGCTCAAATCAGTTTTTTAATCCGTCGGGTTGGCCCAGAGTTTGGGCAAAACCAGGGATGTTAGCAACTGGTACCACAATTCAAAATTGTTTCAGAATGAGAGTCTTGTTCATGCAGCAAAGTACACTTTTTCCTTTGATCACCACGAAACTGACTGCTAACTTTAATCTGCAATCATCCATACTATGATGAACAAGTTTCATTCTAGAATTCTTTCCTAACATATGGCTCAAATCAGTTTTTTAATCCGTTGGGTTGGCCCACAGTTTGGGCAAAACCAGGGATTTTATCAACTGGTACCACAATTCAATAAGGTTTCAGAATGAAAGTCTTGTTCATACATGAAAATACATTTTTCTTGTTGAACACCACGACACCGGTTTCTAAATGTAATCTGAAATAAATTGAACGAAGGGTTACAAATCAAATCTTTAACAATACTACAACTGATAATCTTGTTCATAACTATTTCAAAGTACTTAGTAAATGTACTCACATTTCAAATTTGTCATATTATGTTGATCCATTTTGTTATCATGATGTTATATCAGCTCCCGGCATCATCAAGACTCTGCTGATGAACATGCCTCATTCTGAAATTCTTTTCTACCTGTGGCTCTCTTCAGTTTTTTAATCCGTTGGGTTGGCCCAGAGTTTGGGCAAAACCAGGGATGTTAGCAAATGGTACCACAATTCAAAATAGTTTCAGAATGAGAGTCTTGTTCATGCAGCAAAGTACACTTTTTCCTTTGCACACCACAACACTGACTGCTAACTTTCATCTGCAACTGATAATCCAAATCTTTAACAATGTCATAGTTACTATCTTTGTCGCCTCTCAACTATATCTAAAAGAACATAGTAAATGTACTCACATTTTAACTTTGTCAGATTGTGTTGATCCATTTTGTTGTCACTGTGGTACATCAGCTCAATGCATTATCCATACTATGATGAACAAGTCTCATTCTAGAATTCTTTCCTAACATATGGCTCAAATCAGTTTTTTAATCCGTTGGGTTGGTCCACAGTTTGGGCAAAACCAGGGATGTTAGCAACTGGTACCACATTTCAATAAGGTTTCAGAATGAGAGTCTTGTTCATACAGGAAAATACATTTTTCTTGTTGACCACCACGACACTGGTTTCAAAATGTAATCTGAAATAAATTGAACGAAGGGTCACAAAGCAAATCTTTAACAATTTTCCAACTGATAATCTTGTTCATAACTATTTAAAAGTACTTAGTAAATGTACTTACATTTCAAATTTGTCATATTATGTTGATCCATTTTGTTATCATGATGTTATATCAGCTCCCTGCATCATCAAGACTTTAATGATGAACAAGTCTCATTCTGAAATTCTTTTCTACCTGTGGCTCTCTTCAGTTTTTTAATCCGTTGGGTTGGCCCAGAGTTTGGGCAAAACCAGGGATGTTAGCAACTGGTACCACAATTCAAAATTGTTTCAGAATGAGAGTCTTGTTCATGCAGCAAAGTACACTTTTTCCTTTGAACACCAAGACACTGACTGCTAACTTTAATCTGCAATCAATTGAACAAATGGTAAAACAAATCTTTAACAATGTCATAGTTACTACCATTGCCGTCTATCAACTATTTCTAAAAGAACTTAGTAAATGTACTCATATTTTAACTTCGTCAGTGTTAAACCATTTTGTTGTCACCGTGGTAGTGCAGCTCACTGCATCATCCATACTATGATGAACAAGTCTCATTCTAAAATTTTTCCTAACATATGGCTTAAATCAGTTTTTTAATCCGTTGGGTTGGCCCAGAGTTTGGGCAAAACCAGGGATGTTAGCAACTGGTACCACAATTCAAAATTGTTTCAGAATGAGAGTCTTGTTCATGCAGCAAAGTACACTTTTTCCTTTGATCACCACGAAACTGACTGCTAACTTTAATCTGCAATCATCCATACTATGATGAACAAGTCTCATTCTAGAATTCTTTCCTAACATATGGCTCAAATCAGTTTTTCAATCCGTTGGGTTTGCCCAGAGTTTGGGCAAAACCAGGGATTTTATCAACTGGTACCACAATTTAATAAGGTTTCAGAATGAGAGTCTTGTTCATACAGGAAAATACATTTTTCTTGTTGAACACCACGACACTGGTTTCTAAATGTAATCTGAAATAAATTGAACGAAGGGTCACAAATCAAATCTTTGACAATACTACAACTGATAATCTTGTTCATAATCATTTAAAAGTACTTAGTAAATGTACTCACATTTCAAATTTGTCATATTATGTTGATCCAATTTGTTATCATGATGTTATATCAGCTCCCTGCATCATCAAGACTCTGCTGATGAACATGCCTCATTCTGAAATTCTTTTCTACCTGTGGCACTCTTCAGTTTTTTAATCCGTTGGGTTGGCCCAGAGTTTGGGCAAAACCAGGGATGTTAGCAACTGGTACCACAATTCAAAATTGTTTCAGAATGAGAGTCTTGTTCATGCAGCAAAGTACACTTTTCTCTTTGATCACCACGAAACTGACTGCTAACTTTAATCTGCAATCATCCATACTATGATGAACAAGTCTCATTCTAGAATTCTTTCCTAACATATGGCTCAAATCAGTTTTTTAATCCGTTGGGTTGGCCCACAGTTTGGGCAAAACCAGGGATTTTATCAACTGGTACCACAATTCAATAAGGTTTCAGAATGAGAGTCTTGTTCATACAGGAAAATACATTTTTCTTGTTGAACACCACGACACTGGTTTCTAAATGTAATCTGAAATAAATTGAACGAAGGGTCACAAAGCAAATCTTTAACAATACTACAACTGATAATCTTGTTCATAATTATTTAAAAGTACTTAGTAAATGTACTCACATTTCAAATTTGTCATATTATGTTGATCCATTTTATTATCATGATGTTATATCAGCTCCCTGCATCATCAAGACTCTGCTGATGAACATGCCTCATTCTGAAATTCTTTTCTACCTGTGGCTCTCTTCAGTTTTTTAATCCGTTGGGTTGGCCCAGAGTTTGGGCAAAACCAGGGATGTTAGCAACTGGTACCACAATTCAAAATTGTTTCAGAATGAGAGTCTTGTTCATGCAGCAAAGTACACTTTTTCCTTTGAACACCAAGACACTGACTGCTAAGTTTAATCTGCAATCAATTGAACAAATGGTAAAACAAATCTTTAACAATGTCATAGTTACTACCTTTGCCGTCTTTCAACTATTTCTAAAAGAACTTAGTAAATGTACTCATATTTTAACTTCATCAGTGTTAAACCATTTTGTTGTCACCGTGGTACTGCAGCTCACTGCATCATCCATTCTATGATGAACAAGTCTCATTCAAAAATTTTTCCTAACATATGGCTCAAATCAGTTTTTTAATCCGTTGGGTTGGCCCAGAGTTTGGGCAAAACCAGGGATGTTAGCAACTGGTACCACAATTCAATAAGGTTTCAGAATGAGAGTCTTGTTCATGCAGCAAAGTACACTTTTTCCTTTGAAAAACAACCACAATGACTGCTAACTTTAATCTGCAATCATCCATACTATGATGAACAAGTCTCATTCTAGAATTCTTTCCTAACATATGGCTCAAATCAGTTTTTTAATCCGTTGGGTTGGCCCACAGTTTGGGCAAAACCAGGGATTTTATCAACTGGTACCACATTTCAATAAGATTTCAGAATGAGAGTCTTGTTCATACAGGAAAATACATTTTTCTTGTTGAACACCACGACACTGGTTTCAAAATGTAATCTGAAATAAATTGAACGAAGGGTCACAAATCAAATCTTTAACAATACTACAACTGATAATCTTGTTCATAATTATTTCAAAGTACTTAGTAAATGTACTCACATTTCAAATTTGTCATATTATGTTGATCCACTTTGTTATCATGATGTTATATCAGCTCCCTGCATCATCAAGACTCTGCTGATGAACATGCCTCATTCTGAAATTCTTTTCTACCTGTGGCTCTTTTCAGTTTTTTAATCCGTTGGGTTGGCCCAGAGTTTGGGCAAAACCAGGGATGTTAGCAACTGGTACCACAATTCAAAATTGTTTCAGAATGAGAGTCTTGTTCATGCAGCAAAGTACACGTTTCTCTTTGATCACCACGAAACTGACTGCTAACTTTAATCTGCAATCATCCATACTATGATGAACAAGTCTCATTCTAGAATTCTTTCCTAACATATTGCTCAAATCAGTTTTTTAATCCGTTGGGTTGGCCCAGAGTTTGGGCAAAACCAGGGATTTTATCAACTGGTACCACATTTCAATAAGGTTTCAGAATGAGAGTCTTGTTCATACAGGAAAATACATTTTTCTTGTTGAACACCACGACACTGGTTTCAAAATGTAATCTGAAATAAATTGAACGAAGGGTCACAAATCAAATCTTTAACAATACTACAACTGATAATCTTGTTCATAACTATTTCAAAGTACTTAGTAAATGTACTCACATTTCAAATTTGTCATATTATGTTGATCCATTTTGTTATCATGATGTTATATCAGCTCCCTGCATCATCAAGACTCTGCTGATGAACATGCCTCATTCTGAAATTCTTTTCTACCTGTGGCTCTCTTCAGTTTTTTAATCCGTTGGGTTGGCCCAAAGTTTGGGCAAAACCAGGGATGTTAGCAACTGGTACCACAATTCAAAATTGTTTCAGAATGAGAGTCTTGTTCATGCAGCAAAGTACACTTTTTCCTTTGAACACCAAGACACTGACTGCTAACTTTAATCTGCAATCAATTGAACAAATGGTAAAACAAATCTTTAACAATGTCATAGTTACTACCTTTGCCGTCTATCAACTATTTCTAAAAGAACTTAGTAAATGTACTCATATTTTAACTTCATCAGTGTTAAACCATTTTGTTGTCACCGTGGTACTGCAGCTCACTGCATCATCCATTCTATGATGAACAAGTCTCATTCTAAAATTTTTCCTAACATATGGCTCAAATCAGTTTTTTAATCCGTTGGGTTGGCCCAGAGTTTGGGCAAAACCAGGGATGTTAGCAACTGGTACCACAATTCAAAATTGTTTCAGAATGAGAGTCTTGTTCATGCAGCAAAGTACACTTTTTCCTTTGAAAAACCACCACAATGACTGCTAACTTTAATCTGCAATCATCCATACTATGATGAACAAGTCTCATTCTAGAATTCTTTCCTAACATATGGCTCAAATCAGTTTTTTAATCCGTTGGGTTTGCCCACAGTTTGGGCAAAACCAGGGATGTTAGCAACTGGTACCACAATTTAATAAGGTTTCAGAATGAGAGTCTTGTTCATACAGGAAAATACATTTTTCTTGTTGACCACCACGACACTGGTTTCTAAATGTAATCTGAAATAAATTGAACGAAGGGTCACAAATCAAATCTTTGACAATACTACAACTGATAATCTTGTTCATAATTATTTAAAAGTACTTAGTAAATGTACTCACATTTCAAATTTGTCAAATTATGTTGATCCATTTTGTTATCATGATGTTATATCAGCTCCCTGCATCATCAAGACTCTGCTGATGAACATGCCTCATTCTGAAATTCTTTTCTACCTGTGGCTCTCTTCAGTTTTTTAATCCGTTGGGTTGGCCCACAGTTTGGGCAAAACCAGGGATGTTAGCAACTGGTACCACAATTCAAAATAGTTTCAGAATGAGAGTCTTGTTCATGCAGCAAAGTACACTTTTCTCTTTGATCACCACGAAACTGACTGCTAACTTTAATCTGCAATCATCCATACTATGATGAACAAGTCTCATTCTAGAATTCTTTCCTAACATATGGCTCAAATCAGTTTTTTAATCCGTTGGGTTGGCCCACAGTGTGGGCAAAACCAGGGATTTTATCAACTGGTACCACATTTCAATAACGTTTCAGAATGAGAGTCTTGTTCATACAGGAAAATACATTTTTCTTGTTGAACACCACGACACTGGTTTCAAAATGTAATCTGAAATAAATTGAACGAAGGGTCACAAATCAAATCTTTAACAATACTACAACTGATAATCTTGTTCATAACTATTTAAAAGTACTTAGTAAATGTACTCACATTTCAAATTTGTCATATTATGTTGATCCATTTTGTTATCATGATGTTATATCAGCTCCCTGCATCATCAAGACTCTGTTGATGAACATGCCTCATTCTGACATTCTTTTCTACCTGTGGCTCTCTTCAGTTTTTTAATCCGTTGGGTTGGCCCAGAGTTTGGGCAAAACCAGGGATGTTAGCAACTGGTACCACAATTCAAAATTGTTTCAGAATGAGAGTCTTGTTCATGCAGCAAAGTACACTTTTTCTTTTGCACACCACAACACTGACTGCTAACTTTCATCTGCAACTGATAATACAAATCTTTAACAATGTCATAGTTACTATCTTTGTCGCCTCTCAACTATATCTAAAAGAACATAGTAAATGTACTCACATTTTAACTTTGTCAGATTGTGTTGATCCATTTTGTTGTCACTGTGGTACATCAGCTCAATGCATTATCCATACTATGATGAACAAGTCTCATTCTAGAATTGTTTCCTAACATATGGCTCAAATCAGTTTTTTAATCCGTTGGGTTGGTCCACAGTTTGGGCAAAACCAGGGATGTTAGCAACTGGTACCACAATTCAATAAGGTTTCAGAATGAGAGTCTTGTTCATACAGGAAAATACATTTTTCTTGTTGACCACCACGACACTGGTTTCAAAATGTAATCTGAAATAAATTGAACGAAGTGTCACAAATCAAATCTTTAACAATTTTTCAACTGATAATCTTGTTCATAACTATTAAAAAGTACTTAGTAAATGTACTCACATTTCAAATTTGTCAAATTATGTTGATCCATTTTGTTATCATGATGTTATATCAGCTCCCTGCATCATCAAGACTCTGCTGATGAACATGCCTCATTCTGAAATTCTTTTCTACCTGTGGCTCTCTTCAGTTTTTTAATCCGTTGGGTTGGCCCAGAGTTTGGGCAAAACCAGGAATGTTAGCAACTGGTACCACAATTCAAAATTGTTTCAGAATGAGAGTCTTGTTCATGCAGCAAAGTACACTTTTTCTTTTGCACACAACGACACTGACTGCTAACTTTCATCTGCAACTGATAATCCAAATCTTTAACAAGGTCATAGTTACTATCTTTGTCGCCTCTCAACTATATCTAAAAGAACATAGTAAATGTACTCACATTTTAACTTTGTCAGATTGTGTTGATCCATTTTGTTGTCACTGTGGTACGTCAGCTCAATGCATTATCCATACTATGATGAACAAGTCTCATTCTAGAATTCTTTCCTAACATATGGCTCAAATCAGTTTTTTAATCCGTTGGGTTGGTCCACAGTTTGGGCAAAACCAGGGATGTTAGCAACTGGTACCACAATTCAATAAGGTTTCAGAATGAGAGTCTTGTTCATACAGGAAAATACATTTTTCTTGTTGACCACCACGACACTGGTTTCAAAATGTAACCTGAAATAAATTGAACGAAGGGTCACAAATCAAATCTTTAACAATTTTTCAACTGATAATCTTGTTCATAACTATTTCAAAGTACTTAGTAAATGTACTCACATTTCAAATCTGTCATATTATGTTGATCCATTTTGTTATCATGATGTTATATCAGCTCCCTGCATCATCAAGACTCTGCTGATGAACATGCCTCATTCTGAAATTCTTTTCTACCTGTGGCTCTCTTCAGTTTTTTAATCCGTTGGGTTGGCCCAAAGTTTGGGCAAAACCAGGGATGTTAGCAACTGGTACCACAATTCAAAATTGTTTCAGAATGAGAGTCTTGTTCATGCAGCAAAGTACACTTTTCTCTTTGAACACCAAAACACTGACTGCTAACTTTCATCTGCAACTGATAATACAAATCTTTAACAATGTCATAGTTACTATCTTTGTCGCCTCTCAACTATATCTAAAAGAACATAGTAAATGTACTCACATTTTAACTTTGTCAGATTGTGTTGATCCATTTTGTTGTCACTGTGGTACATCAGCTCAATGCATTATCCATACTATGATGAACAAGTCTCATTCTAGAATTGTTTCCTAACATATGGCTCAAATCAGTTTTTTAATCCGTTGGGTTGGTCCACAGTTTGGGAAAAACCAGGGATGTTAGCAACTGGTACCACAATTCAATAAGGTTTCAGAATGAGAGTCTTGTTCATACAGGAAAATACATTTTTCTTGTTGACTACCACGACACTGGTTTCAAAATGTAACCTGAAATAAATTGAACGAAGGGTCACAAATCAAATCTTTAACAATACTACAACTGATAATCTTGTTCATAACTATTTCAAAGTACTTAGTAAATGTACTCACATTTCAAATCTGTCATATTATGTTGATCCATTTTGTTATCATGATGTTATATCAGCTCCCTGCATCATCAAGACTCTGCTGATGAACATGCCTCATTCTGAAATTCTTTTCTACCTGTGGCTCTCTTCAGTTTTTTAATCCGTTGGGTTGGCCCAAAGTTTGGGCAAAACCAGGGATGTTAGCAACTGGTACCACAATTCAAAATTGTTTCAGAATGAGAGTCTTGTTCATGCAGCAAAGTACACTTTTTCCTTTGAACACCAAAACACTGACTGCTAACTTTCATCTGCAACTGATAATACAAATCTTTAACAATGTCATAGTTACTATCTTTGTCGCCTCTCAACTATATCTAAAAGAACATAGTAAATGTACTCACATTTTAACTTTGTCAGATTGTGTTGATCCATTTTGTTGTCACCGTGGTACATCAGCTCACTGCATCATCCATACTATGATGAACAAGTCCCATTTTAGAATTCTTTCCTAACATATGGCTCAAATCAGTTTTTTAATCCGTTGGGTTGGCCCATAGATTGGGCAAAACCAGGGATGTTAGCAACTGGTAACACAATTCAAAATTGTTTCAGAATGAAAGTCTTGTTCATGCAGCAAGGTACACTTTTCCCTTTGAAAAACCACCACAATGACTGCTAACTTTAATCTGCAATCATCCATACTATGATGAACAAGTCTCATTCTAGAATTCTTTCCTAACATATGGCTCAAATCAGTTTTTTAATCCGTTGGGTTTGCCCACAGTTTGTGGCAAAACCAGGGATGTTAGCAACTGGTACCACAATTCAATAAGGTTTCAGAATGAGAGTCTTGTTCATACAGGAAAATACATTTTTCTTGTTGACCACCACGACACTGGTTTCTAAATGTAATCTGAAATAAATTGAACGAAGGGTCACAAATCAAATCTTTAACAATACTACAACTGATAATCTTGTTCATAACTATTTCAAAGTACTTAGTAAATGTACTCACATTTCAAATTTGTCATATTATGTTGATCCATTTTGTTATCATGATGTTATATCAGCTCCCTGCATCATCAAGACTCTGCTGATGAACATGCCTCATTCTGAAATTCTTTTCTACCTGTGGCTCTCTTCAGTTTTTTAATCCGTTGGGTTGGCCCAGAGTTTGGGCAAAACCAGGGATGTTAGCAACTGGTACCACAATTTAAAATTGTTTCAGAATGAGAGTCTTGTTCATGCAGCAAAGTACAATTTTCCCTTTGAACACCAGGACACTGACTGCTAACTTTAATCTGCAATCAACTGAACGAACAGAAAAACAAATCTTTAACAATGTCATAGTTACTACCTTTGTAGCCTTTCAACTATATCTAAAAGAACATAGTAAATGTACTCAAATTTTAACTTTATCAGTGTTAATCCATTTTGTTGTCACCGTGGAACTTCAGCTCACTGCATCATCCATACTCTGCTGATGAACAAGTCTCATTTTAGAATTCTTTCCTAACATATGGCTCCTAACATATGGCTCTCTTCAGTTTTTTAATCCGTTGGGTTGGCCCAGAGTTTGGACAAAACCAGGGATGTTAGCAACTGGTACCACAATTCAAAATTGTTTCAGAATGAGAGTCTTGTTCATACAGCACAGTACACTTTTCCCTTTGAACACAACGACACTGACTGCTAACTTTAATCTGCAATCAACTGAACAAACGGTAAAACAAATCTTTAACAATGTCATAGTTACTACCTTTGTCGTCTATCAACTATATCTAAAATTACTCAGTAAATGCACTCACATTTTAACTTTGTCAGATTGTGTTGATCCTTTTGTTGTCACCGTGGTACATCAGCTCACTGCATTATCCATACTATGATGAACAAGTCTCATTCTAGAATTCAGATTGTCTTGATCCATTGCGTTGTCATGATGTTACATCAATTTTGTGCATCATGCAGACTCGGCTGATAAATATTGCATTTCATTTATAAAATATTTTGAGGTTAAGGGAAATGACGCTATTTAAAGAATTTTAAGGAATTTAATGCATACATGTTTATGTTGACATACTTTCCTTTCCATATTGACATAATTTATCTTACATGTAGGGGCAGAAATATGCTACCATACATGTAACCAGTTTATTTACAAAGAATTCGCTCAACATTCTGATTAAAGTCTAAAAAAAATATCAGAAATATATCACTTAATCGTCTATAACAACCCGTCATCATGTTATGCTAACATACCATTAATTATAATTTCTGTTTGCGTTCATTCTTTCAAGACACTCAGCATCTGAAGCTTTCGCGGCCATTAACTTGTGTGAAATACCCATGGCAACGTCGACTTCCTTGGTTTTTTGCTGTATACCGGAAATCTACTATAGAATTTTTTTTATGAAATGGTGTAAAAGTAAAAAAGAGTATTAGAATAAAAGATAAAAATGAACAATAAATTTATGCACTAAATTTATTTTATATTTTATTTTAAAAAAATGGAATAAGCCCAATCGTAACTACTCGGCAATTTCCGTCAACGCAAAAATATTTGGTTTTAATATTAGTATCCCATGCGTAGATCCGATAACATAATTCGTTGTAGGAAAAAAATATAAAATCGAAGGTTGAGTAATTTGGTCATAAAAATGCCTTTACGTTTGAATGTAGCAAAAGAAAAGTTTAGGGTATATAAAAAGCTTCCAAAAAACATTTTGAGACAGCAAGGTGTCGAGGTTAAACCACCGGAGAGGCCAGTGAGAGATATATTTGCCGGAACGGTGATGAAAAGAAGTGTGGGAACTCCCGAGACATTAAAAGTCAGGGTTTTAAAATTGAAGTTGGACACATATATTACAAAGGTAAGTCGGATTGTATCTTATATCACATTTAAGTTAAAGCAAACTATCATATCATCATTTACTCAAACCAATGACATGTTTGCGACCGAATTTACTCTGATTTTCAACAAGGTTTGAGATCATTTTTTCCCCCGTAGTCTTAGTCAAAAGACATCCCATTAAAAATATTTTTTTCTTAATCATTTGTAACAAAGAAAAGTATAAAAGTGCCTGAAGTACATCTGTAATGTGTAAACATGTACATTGTTTTAACTTTTTGCAGTATTACTACAAAAGGCTGGATTATTGGGTGCTAGAAAAAGATCTTAAGGTAAAAATTGGAGACCTTGTTCTTATTCGGTTAATGGATGAAGCCTATTCCCCACGTGTGAAGTTTGAAATTTACAAGTACCTACATCAGCTTGGTGAAATGATCTGCCCAGTCACTGGACAGGGTGTTAGGGGACTAGAGTATGTTGACCCAGCAAGGACTGACCATATTGGAAATTTCCCAGAAAAATGGCAAGATAATGTGATGAACAACACCATGGTTCAAAGAATGCGTTTGTTGGAGCTTGGCAGAGAACTAGAAACCAAAGAACAGGAATTGAACAATGATGATGAGGACGATGATGAAGATGATGATGGGGAAACTTTTGTGTGAATTATTAAATTGTAGTTTCGTGACATGCATAAATAAATGTATAGAGACACATAAACAGCAAAGTTTGATAATTTTAATTAGCAAACTTGTAAGCCCTTATAACATTTGAAGGTTGTTTTTTTTTTAAACTTCCATGGTCAACAACTAATTAAAGAGCAGAAATGGCAGAATTTTGCCAAGAGTTGATATGTTTGGGGTTAACAAGTGACTTACCAAATTTAGAATACTGTATATCAGTGGTTATTGTCAGATTAGAGTTCAAAGGTCAGTGAAAGAGGTTAGAGATCAGATTTGCTCTCAATGTACTGTCTATAATTAGTTCATCTAATGGATGGTATAGCTTTCCCATGAGCCTGTCTGTCCATTGCTGTTTTCATATCCAAATACTTTTTTTGTACTCTGTGAGACTCCAACCAATTTAACACTTAGACTGCTAATGCATCTAAGGAAGAAAGTACAAGGTATGCAGCAATTCAAAAGAAGGTCACTGTCACCTTGTTTTGAAATTATTCAGATCATTTAAAATCATATTAAAGGCATAGTTAGACCAAGAACATCAAACTTTTTCAGCTGACAGCCATGCAGATGCAAGTTGGCAGAATGTGTTGTGACCCAAAAGAGAAACATATGGCCTCTTTTTCAGTACTTGTTTGCTCCGTTACACATTGAATATGTGGAAAAAATATGAAATATACTCCACTAAATTGTCCAGATGTTTTAGCATTTGACTTCATACACCTGCACATTCTTTGATCATTGTTGCACTGGCAAGTAACTGGTTTTAATTTATACCTTCCATATCAAGAATTTTTCACACAAATTCAATGCTTTTTTCAGTAATTTTATTTTATGTCGTAAAAACAATAAATATTTTAACAAATTATCAAAAACATACATTAAATGATTTGGCATATAAAAAATCATTTTATGCCTGGACATTGTGAAATAATTCTAAGGATTTTCACTGGTCACATTCCTGCAGAAACCTAGCATATGTATTAAAGACTTTTCTTTTTCTCTACGGGTAAACTATGTATACACAAAAGACCACTTTGTTACACTGAGAAAAATTCTTAATGAAAATTAACCTAAAATATTGCAGCATACTGAGAACGTACAAATGATACAATAAAAAAAAATTGCCCCAAGAAATGTCTTCACATCGGGAAAAAAAAATTACAGGGTCTTGTATAGATTCTTATTTGTATTAACTGTTCCAGAACGTGGCTATCACTGAGGTCAGCGACAGAAAACATACATTTTTATTAAATCAAACTTTGATTCAAAATAAATCAAATTAATTTTTTTGAGTAACTACCGGTACATGTACAATCTTTGCAAAACTTAATATTACCGGTAAGAACATAATTCAGCAGCTTTTTGTATTAATAACTATCCATTTTAACTAATTAGTTGAATGAAAACTTTGTCATGAGAAGATAAACTGGTATATAATTTTTCTAACTGAACAGTAAAATCAAACTCTTTAGCGCCAATTAAAGAAACCACAAGACACTGTCAATTAATAATTGATGGATGTCGGTTGATCATTTCCTATACTCTCTTCTTGTAAGGCTCTGATTCCCAGTGAAATTGCAGCACTTTTTAATTGATACGGATACACTCTGTTCAAACCCTCTCACTGCACATATTCTCACTACATATTTATCTACTACATGTATTTACAACATAGAGAGTGAATGATGATCAGTGTCGAAGAGCTTGTAACCTGTAATACAAAAATTAATATTTTTAAAATGAACTTACAAATTAACAATCAAATACAAACTATTAAGCACTCATAAATATTTGTCTTTTACCATTTTAAATTTATAGATTAAAGCTGTTTAAGAACAAAAGCAGTTCAAGTACTTTAAAATTATTATAAAATTATCATTTAAAATGGAATATCACTTCAAGCAAATAACACAGAGTAAGACGAAGTCTGTTCAGTCCTACACCCATTAGGTTTGTCTTTGAGAAGAATAAATGAGAGTGATTTTTTTCTCCAATCAGGCTTTGCCATCACCAAAATTTTCAAATCGCTCAACTCAGTCCTCAACTCAAATCCTTATGAAAAGTGAATTAATTTGAGGTCAAAACTAAGACTTGAGGCAGAGTATTGACTTGAGGAGAGTTGGTGACAGATGGGCCAGTCTGTCGGAAACGTTTGTGTTTATGCACAAAACACGTTAATACTGGTAAATCTGAAGTACTGGGGTATTATGAAATGAAATCAAATTCATTCATCTTCCACCCACCTTGAATTATTGGGGTCGACAGTTATTGGTTTGAAGACAATGCAAAAGAGAAATGTTTAAGTTATGTTTCTGTGTTAAATCTGAAGTATCGGTATTATAAAGACTAGTAAAATCTATTTATTCCTCCTTTTCCCTTAAAAGAGGGAGCATTCATTTTTAATCAGATTGGAGTATGACAGTAATGTCTGTGTTTCTGTACACACCTCCGTGACAAATCATCTTCCTTCTTCTTCTCCGTGTCTTCCCTGATGGAGGCAGTCGTTGGGTTAAGATCTGTGAGTTGTTCGGTAATGTCAAGGTCATTCTCCTCAGCGATCTGTTTCATCAGCGACTCCACTTGGTCCTGAGGTGTCGATAATGTGGTGGCAGAGCTCATGGAATTCTCCAAGGTCTGCGATAAAAAGAAAACTCACACGTTGGTACTCTTCTCTGCGAGTCGAAAAATGAGTAGGAAAAGAACTTTCATTTATACATGTATTCAAAACTTTAACTTACAGATGTCCTGACATCAATATCTTCAAACTGCTTCTCAAATTTTCCCATAATTTGCTCAACCTGTAAATATTTGAACATGTTTTTGTAAGTGCAACAATGATTTTACTCCACATTTTTCAAGCAAAATTGTTTTAAAAATAAGTCAGTGTAAAAGTGGGCTTTTCTAGCACAAACAGTTGCTTTGATTTCCATTTGCAGTATCCTGTAAAGAAAAGTATTCAGCATAGCCATACTAGTACCATCATGTTGTGCTAAGGGAGCATTCTTGCATATATGAAACATTCTTTTCACACAACTGTTAAACTCTTTGATCAATGTCAATTTTATTCTAGGGGAAATAACTCCATGAAGTCAAATAAAGTTTCATCACACTTTACATACCAAATAATCGTATATATTTTTTTTTATTGTCAAATAATTTGATACTATGTGCAAAAGATTATGCACACATTGGACTTGGTAAATGAACCATATTTGTGATTCTGAATAACAGGTAAATCACACAAGCTCCTTACTTACAGTTACTTTGTACATGTGTCACTAACCTTTTCTAAGTCCATTGATGACATGGCTTTGTCTAATGCTTTTGTCACTCCCTCCATTTGTTTTGCGATCTGAAAAAAATCAATTATCATTATTAGATAAAAATCAAAATAAACTACACATGTTTATCTTTAAAGTTTATAAAGACTAAAGTCATTACATTTTTTTTTAATGTAGGCCTTATCTCTATTTTTTATCTGAATAACAGTCCTCCAAGCTCTATTTCAAACAAACAAAAATCTTTAAGCAGAAAAATATTTACCAGTATCAAAAACTAAGATTCTTTAACTTTAAGATACAGTCCTTTGAATAAATTATACCTTGGCTTATCCAATGAGCCTTGGATATTGACATACTAACTCTACAGTCAATTTAGAACCATTTTAACAAGACCTTGCTCTTTCAGTAGGGAGTAGCTATTTATTCCTTGCGTCAAAACAAGTTAAACTGACGTGCTTTTAAGTGAAATATGCATCAATTGCATAGTCTTATCTCAAAAGCCAGACATTTAAATCTTGTTGATTTCAAAAGCTGTGGCTAGCAATAAAATAAACAGGCCTACGTCACATCGCTGTTTGGCATAACTACCCAAAGTCCAAGCTCTTGTTAAAATGGTTCTATGTCATAGCTATCAGCATCAGTGGCATGAAGAGTTCATGAGACATTATTATTTTACATAAACTCATTAATACACTTTTATACATGTACTTACTCCTTTCATTGCTACAGCTGTCTGTACTCTGGCTGCCACTCCATCAACTCGAGCTGCAAATCGCAAATAGTTTAGGCTCTCGTTCTTTTTCCTGATGGCATTCTCTGCATAGATTCTTGCTCCTTCCACATTTTTCTGCGCTATAGCCTGAGAAAGAGTACCTGATACATTAACTATAGCCACTTCATAACATGGATCTGTGGTCTAACTTAATATTCAACAAATGCATGTACCTTCTTGATTTTTGCCTCTTCCTTCTTTTGTTCTTTTTCTGCTTTTTTGGACAATCTTTCAAGTTGTTTAGTAGTAAACTATGAATCAAATAAAATAAACATTTTCAACAACTTACATTTCACAACGTATTTTACATGTATAAGAGAGTTTGTTGTAAAAAATTATTATTTTTTAAATATCTTTAAATCTATTTTACTTTTAAGAATAAATATGATTTGGAGGTGTTAAAACAATTAATGCAGGTAGAAAAGCACATTAAAATACCTCAATATAATAATTTTATCTAACGTATTATCTGATTGGTTCTAAACATTCACATTTCAGGGCAATAAAACTTCTTGTTATACCCCTGTAAAACAGTTACTATAAAACTCTATGCAAAAAAAGTCCAGCATTTTGACTGTTGGACTGGAACTGTTGGATTGGAACTGATAAAAAAGACTGTTGACCGGTGACGTCACATTCCATGAAAACAAGCTGTTGATTAGAAGGGGTATAACAAAACAGTTGTTGACTGTGGCCTTGGGCAACAGTTTGCGAGCAGGTCCGACCGATCAACTATTGCCTGAGACACAGTCAACAACTGTATAATATTTCCCTGTCGTCGTCATATTTTTCATTATATCCCGTTATTGCTTTACAATAGTTGAAAAACGATTAGAACCTGATGTATAATAAATAATTAAATTATCCCTGTTGTTCGGTGTAATAAACAATTCATTGCATGAACGTTCAGGAGATATGAAGATTTATTCCTCCAGAAAAATCACATTTCGCTCAGGACGCCTGAGCGAAATAAATAAGATTTTCACTGGGGAAATAAATCTTAATACCTCCCTCACAATCATTCAATAAATGTATAATATATACAAGTCTCAGGTATACTTACTTTTAACTGAAACAGCATATCTGAAAAAAATATCAAGTTTGAGGATATAATTTGTAATCACATCTGCCAAGAATATTAGATATTACATGCACAAACTGTTATTATAGCATATCTTGGGAATTATACCAGTTCATGTGTACATGTGCCTTGACTACCATTTATAATGGTTAACATACTGATGGACACATGATATAGACACTGAGAGAGGGGGCATCAAAATGACAATTGTACTAAACTTGTGGCATTTGGTTTTGAATAAAGACAACACTTTTAATGAGGAGTATATCCCACCCCATTTTAATTAACATTCCTGACGATATTGACTTTAAGATTACTTCAAGTTTGGCATGATGAAAAGAAAGTGTTTACTTCACCGAGATTCATCTCGAGACAAATTGTGACGATTTTATTTGCTTGAATAAATCATACAAGAAGAAGATAAATAATTACAAGTTTGACACGTTGATGCAGAACATTATTTTTTGATAGATCTTACCATCCATGTTGATATATGTCTCTGTGCCACTTTGTGGGACTTTTATTTCAAAATATTTTCGTCAGGAACTAATGAGCAATCACAACCGGAAGTGACGATATTTTTCCAGCAGTAATTTTTTTCTTTTTGTTTCATTGGCTCTTATAAACAGTTTTGTTTACATTGAATACTATTTATAGATAATCACATGTAGGAACAAAGGACCTGCCTTTTCCAGACAATGTAATAAAATTATGACATGCTTGATAATCAGACTAAGCCACAAGCGAAAGTACATTGAGAACGGGTATTCTATATGTACTAAAAGGATACGAAATTATCGACGAAGGATTTATAAACAAGTAAGTGATAATATCATAATTATTACTACATATGCAACCATATATATTTATTTAAAGTCGAAATATATGTTATTGTTGTTAAACTATTTTTTAATGTTTGGTTGCTTTACTTATTGTGCATTTTGTGAATGAATAAGTGAGATGGGGTGATTTAATATGTGTACAGGAATGTACAGGTATAATCAGTATAACCATGCATGATAACCGCGGTACATGTACATCATTAATTCACTGAGGTAAATTTTCATTTCAAATTAAGGGTGCAAAATTAAAAAAAAATATATAACACGGTTGCCTTTTAAAATTTCAATCTTATAATTGAATAATCGCCCATTAACTTTTAAAGACCATAGATTTTCACTAGCTGAATAAGTCCAATCTGATAGTATAATGGAAATTGCTCCTTAGTGTATAATTATAGACTTGCAAGTTTCTATATAATATAAAAAAAAGACCCCACATTAAACATAATATCATTCTCTGAGTGTCATTTATTTTATCAAATCTACTTTACTTTTACGAGTTATTTAGCACAAGTTGATCAATAGTAATTAAATCCATATGTCATTAAAATAGCATAAAATCGGGGACATTAAAATTAAATCAATGTTCTTTCTGATTTGTAGATAAATTGAAATGCCACACCGAATGTGAGTTATACCATTAACGGGTCTAGAAAATTGAATATTGTCAATAAAATGTAATCTTAATTTATTTTCAATGTTACGGTTTATTAAGGAGGCTGGATGGTAAATAAACTACGCATCAGATACACTTTAAAAATTTAAGAATGATGTTATATCCCGTAAAAAAATGTACACGATTTCTAAACACTTATTTAAATAATTTACAAAAATTCTATACAGAAATATTCTTTTTCTAGTGATCGATCCATATAGCTGATACTCTGAAAAGGTCACATGCTCGTGAATCTACATCAGTACAAGTACCCACCCACCTCTCTCTCTCTCTCTCTCTCTCTCTCTCTCTCTCTCTCTCTCTCTCGTGAATGTTAGTACCGGGTATCCACTTAAGCAGAACTAAGTGAATAGATAAGTGTTTGTAACGGCAACAAATGACAACAAATTAACATAATTGTATTGCTGTGGTTGTTTATTTTCGTGTTTATCCGGATAAAGACACGGCCCTCCACGATTACCACGGCGTATAAATAAACGTTAATAGACTCGATGTAAATCCCCGTAACCACCCCGGACGGGATTAAAGAGGCACCCCCTCCATGTAACCTGTCATTTAATCGTCGCCACGACTGTTTCAGCTTGAACAAATTGAACAAAGAGGACCCATCTTAACGGAAACCTTGATTAATTGATCCCGTTGATCTGTATCTCTTGCTATAAAATCACTTTGACCGTGGGCATGTATTTGGATAAATCTAGTGGAAAAGCATACAGAATATAACATTTATAAATAGATTTGTTAACTTATCTGATTATAAATAATTACAATTACTGACATTTTAAAGGAAAAGTATTAGTTTTCAACTTTAATATTAATCACAATTTCATGTAAGAATACACTCTTATCTTGCGCCAATCGTTTTATCGCAAATCATAATCTTTTCATTTTTACATTCTAACACAGTTTTAAAAATTCCAGGAAATAACGTTTTTTTTGTTTGTATGGTTTTTTTTTTTTTTTACATTTTCACAAACACAGAAGAGGCCTCGATTATCTGGGGAAAATTGTTTTTTTTAATGGACACCCCTTGCTCGAAATAAAAGACAAGAAAATATCAACTTACGACTTAAAATGTCTTAATAATACAGAAATTGAATTGCTTCAATAGCTGTGACATGATATTATGAATTGTAAATGATACATAACTACACAACAATCGATGGAATTACACAACAATGCTCTTTTAATAATATAGCCTTGCTTCTGTCAAAATTTCTATAACGCTCGGATAGCCATTTATGTGATTGTACAAAGCCCGCGTTACTGATATGGCAGTGTAAACTTTTAAACCAGCACGAAATTTCTAAGAAAAATATATGCCGAGGACAAAAGGACATATTCCTTTGTATTATCCAAGTTCAATGCAGTTATAGGAAGGGGCATTTTTTCGATCACTTCTGCAATTCATGTTTTTTATTAGTTTCTGCGAAAGGTAGTCCTATATTGCAATACGTAGGGAAGTATCTTTAAAAAATCCATGCACATGTTCTATTCTAGTTATTAAAGGTAACAAAATAACATTTTTAATCGTATACATAGGTCTCATTTGTTAGGTATAATAGGTCTATAAAATTAAATATACACATGTAATACTTGTATCAAACTATTTTCGATAACTTATTTTGCTATTGATAGTTTTACTGTTTTTATATTTGAAATTAAGTTAAAAGTAAATTATATAGATTTGAATTTTAAACTCATTTTAATTACAGAGGATGCAGAGGATGTCAAACCCGGACACGTCACGTGACGTAATATAATGGGTACATTTGCACTGAAGCGTGTCTGCCAGGACCGCAACATCCGTACCACAGCCATTAAAGTGACCATATGACCCGATCCGTCACGGGGGATTCACTCGAACGTGACAAACATTTAATTAATTGTTCCCCTACCAGAGCCTCGTTCGGCGAGTGTCGGTTTCCGCAGCATAAGAGGAGAAGATGTCCCTGTTCTTCAGTCATTGTCACCGGCGACGGATCATGTTCAAAAGCTTTCTTCCTTTTTCATATCGACGGTATGTGTTTTAATTTTCTTCTCAGTTCTTCAGTACATGTAATCTATATGTAAGGTTTGAAAAAAAATCGCTGAAATTTGGTTTTTAATTTAAGTTGTACTTTTAAGTTGCGTCTTAATTATGTTTTACCATTTGTTTTAATCCATCCTTTTTTATTGAAAAAAAAACCACAAACAACGACGAATGTACCGAATTGCGGACACACAATGTATATGCGTACAGCTGTACGAGCAATTATAAGTGTACATATAGTAAACGTATTTGATGATGAAGATGATTAGGAAGGCTCAGATTTTGATTAAAAATGGGTTCGATTTGACACGCACTCTTCTACTATTCAGTAAGCTTGACCTTGTATCGGCATTTTGTATGAAAAAAATAAGAAATCTATACAGAGCATGTAATGAGATACACACGCTATCCCTTTAGTTTGACAGTTGTGGGCAAATTGAAGTTCAGTTCAATACATCCTACATGGAATAAACATGCTCTCATTATCATTTTGGCCAAAGAGAAACTTTTAAAAGGTTGCAGTTGCATGATTTACACAAACAGATATACACTGTAGGAACGCCGTTTTGAGAACAATAAAATGTTGGATCCGCCGCGTATATAGTTCTGCATTTCCTAATCTGTTACCTGATGATCAGCTGTACTTACAGAACAATTAACATTGCGCGATGCACGGCGTGTTAACAAGTTCTAGCCATTAGCTTACAAGATATTTACACGGCTAAATCTCTGTCCTTATGTTGCAATCCACTCAATTATTACACGATTTTAAATCATATACGCCCCCAATATGTCACTGAGCACAATCTTTTTATTAAAAAAATTGCTATTCATGCAGAATTTAACGAATTTCGGATTGTAACATGAGCTATTTTTTTTTTCACCAACAAAAATGAATTTTTATCCTAGCTGCAGAAATGATACGTGTTTTCCGTTCAGCTGTACGTATCTTTATGTATACATTGATATATTAGTATATGTCATCTATATTGCTGTGCACACTCTTTGCATTAAAAAATTGGTATTCAGGCAGAATTTTAACGAATTTCTGATTGGAACGTGAGCTTTTTACACCGACGAAAATGAAATTCTATCCTGAAGATATGACACGTGTTTTCACGGACAGCTGTATATACTAATAGTAAGGCACGTGACTTAAAATTCCCTTGAATTGATGTCTTGTATTTTACAAATGTATTTTGCAAATTTTGCACATATAAAGGCTCCAAAGAAAGCAATACGTATTATAGATGAAATGTCGACGATTTAACAATTCCGTTTCAACACGAAAAACTTTCACAGATGGATGTTTGACCAGTCGACCTTCATATATAGTATCTCAAGATAAAATAAATATTTTTATCAGCAATCGCTACCAATACACGCGCAATACACTGCACACTGGGAGCTTCTCTCGAGATAGCGGAGTTTGTGTTTGGCACCCATCCGAACGTCTGCTCGTACAGAAACAAGATCAGAAACTGAATGGAACGAGTGATAGCATCAGATAAATCGGCCGCTTAACTACTTATGTTTTTTGGCAATCAAACTCATAATATAATTTCCCTCACAACAACCCCTCTTACATGCACGCGCATGAGCAACCCTGTGTCTTGTTGTGTACATTAGAGTTTAGTGGTCCTGAAACAAAACAAAGACGATACATCGGGTGAGTAGTAAAAATTGTGGTGAAATGGTCGTGATCTTTGCAATGCTCCTCCTGTGTTAACGATGGAGTGCACGATTTAATGGTGTACTAGAACAAGTGTGTGGATATGTAAACGAGCATATATGCGCTTGTAGTAGTGGTTTTTTTTGTTCGATTTTTAAGCTGTTAATTTCTTCTTTCTTTCAGAAATTGCAGGACCACATACTGTTAAAGCAAACGTCCCAACCAAGCTATCTCGCGGAGGACTTAATTCCTAGAATTGATCAAGGATCAATATATCAGGGAGAAACTATAACTTTTTCACTCGAATGAGAGTGCGCAACTTTTTTCACATGCCCACAATGCCAAACAATATTCAAGTGGACGATGACTACTTGCTCTTAGAATCGGTTAAATCGGGAAAAGAGAAACAAGTGCGGACCATTTTATCTGGGGGTAACTACAGGAATGTAGACTATATCGACGGATTCGGACGCACCGCTCTCCACTGGGCTTCGGAATATGGATACGTGAATATTGTGTACTTATTGGTGGAAAACAAGTGGGACTATAACGCAACAGACAACAAATCTCAGACTCCGTTACACATTGCTTGTAATCACTATGGCAGTGATATTGCGTCATACTTAATCACGTGTGGATGTGACGTCAACATTTTGGACAATTCTGGCAACAGTCCTTTGCAAAGAGCCATTCACACAAACTTGGAAGGCGTTGTGTACCTTATATGTGAGCGTGGAGCTGACATCAATTCAAAAACAAAAAATGACTGGACTGCTCTTCACGAAGCAATACGGGTCGGGAACGAGAATATAGTTCGACGACTACTCAAAGATGGAGCCGACGTCAATGCCATTACTCAGTACAAAGCAACGCCATTTTCAACAGCCATCTTTTACTTCCGGATCTCGCAGAGACATGCGTATAATTGTCTAGACTCTATAGCCAAAATGTTGGTGGATAACGGAAGTCGACTGAGCCAGTGTGACGGACAGTACTCTCCCCTGATGTCGTGTATATCTCTTGGAAACAGTTTCATTGCTGGACTTCTGTTGTATCACGGCTGCCAAATTCCAACTCTGGATCAGTTCGCCGGACGAAGTCCACTCGTGGACGCTTTTACGAGATGCGATCCAAATGTGGTCAAACTGATGGTCCTTAGTGGTTACCACTTGACCATCGACGAAGTGGAACAGTGCAATAGACGTATTCCAACCTTCTCCAGGTCTTTCAGACGTTTAGCTTTCTCAGGGATTGATACCTCAACGAATGGACTCCAGATGATGGCGTGGTTAAAGGAGCGGTCCCACAACCCAGCCTCGCTTTCAGATATCTGCCGGTTCAGTATTCGACAGTCGCTTAATAAAGGGTCAGGGGATACCTCAATTTTGTCAAATATCAGAAAGCTCATCCTTCCAACTTGTTTGAAAGAGTACATAGCTTTGGACGAATTCAGCCACCTTGGTTAAATGCAGAGAGTGGATGTATTTATGTGTACAAGAGAGTGGTGTATGGATACTCATGTCCGTTTTAGTGCATGGGTGTACAGGCAAAATACCAAGTTTCCGAACTACAGAGGGAACTTAAAAATGAAGCGCTTTAGTATGTGTGTTTGTACTGTATTTTATTTGCCATGCAAATCTTGTTCAATGAACATGTTTTGTTTTTGTTTAGTCTCTATAACAACGCCCCCTTCTATTCAGTGTTCAGTTCCAATATTCTTTTGTTATCTCTTCTACGGGGATCTTTGCTAGAAATTCAGAGAAATCCAACAATCAATTAAGACAACCTTGAAGACTTACACCCGGCAAGGTGTCAAAACGCATGCTTTTATATTACTATAGGTTCTCTCGCAAAATGTTGTTTTATTTATATATGATTTTTATTTTTAGAATAAAGATGAGGAAAGTTATTTATAAATCTGACTTGTTTTGAAAGAGGAAATTGCGCTGTACGTAGATGTTTTTGAAGAAAAGGGGGAAAAAAAGAAACCCACGGTCACAGCTGGTGAAGAATGTTTTAGACGCGAGGAACATAGCGATAATAGGCATCGGTGCATACTAGTATATCTCTCTGCGAACGTTTAATCTCGTCTTTCTGCACAAAAGTCAGACAGCAGACTATTCAGTTTGACAAGAAATAACTATAAAATTATAAATGCTTGTAAACAGCACATGAATAAACTATTTAAACTTTTTTTTCTCACAACCAAAATTTTTTTTTTCGTCATAAAGCTATACCTTTTACAATTCCAAGAAGGAAAAAATTTGCTGCAAAGACCCTACTGACGTGCAAGTGAACGGGGATTTAAGTGGGTTATTTTGACATAGACAGTGCATGTTTCAAATGACATTTAATTGTTGAAATGAAAAAGGAAGACACAAATTGCTCCGTGTTTCGAAGGCGATATAACTTGAAGAGATTTTTATTATTTTGAGAATTTAGACACTGATGCTGTAATGCATTTCAGTGTTGCATCTGGAATCTAAAACATTCTATTGTCTCTTTTTTTAACAATGCAACAAATGCACTAGAAGTCAAAGAGCATGTACGTTTATGCATTAACACATTAAAAATCTCTATAAAACCAGTTACATGTGCAAGCTTACAAGTTTATTTTTTATTCTACATTAAAAATGGACTAGTGAATGAATTGGTGAATTAACTTCAGTGCGACTCGCCAACTTTGAGTCAACTTATTCAAAAGAATATGTGACATATAAACGTAAAGTTGGAAAAAAGACATCGAAATACACCCCCGGAAATATACAAAATGACAAGAAATTACTTGACGAGGAGAGAAGTAACAGGATTTCGGGGTGGTGGGGGTGAGGGGTAGGGTGGGAGGAGATTTTTGGTTAAAGCGACTCGGAAGCGAACGTTACGCTTCAAATTAGGGAAATTGTTGCCCTATCTTACTATGAATTAGAATTACCTCCAAAAAGACTGTTTAGATAGACAAACCAAATAAAGGGGGAATTCTAAACTAAACAAGAAATTATGTCATCTGTCTAAAAAATCGAAACATTCTGATCTTGTTTGAATATGATCGATAAATAAGGATTGACTTTAAGAAAAACACAAAAAGCGAAACACGTGCATTGCATATTGTGCATGCGTAAATCTACAACAAAGAGTCGATTGTCACGTGATCGTTTGGTTAACCACTTTTCTGGAATATCTTTAAAAAAATTGAAGCAACCATGCAGCCAAATCCTCTTCAATTGCGTTTTAAACAAAATTAAACCCCTCGAATTTCAAATCAACATTTTCTCCTTCTTACAATTACCTATAGATTGGAATGTAATGAAATTACTGGTCACGGCGCCTACATCTTAAGATTGGGTCAATGCACCGTTTAAAATGTCAACCCCTCCCACTTCATCAAACCGTTTTGATGTTGTCTAGACGAGGTTACTCTGACCTCTTTATATTTTCAATAATGTCTCCGTATTTAAATCACTGTAAATAAGTATAAATTTATTCCTAATCCACTAATCCTATACAGTACAAAAGTCAATAGGCATCCTTACAACACACAGAGAATTTTGCACCGTCAATATATAACTATTTCATCATAAGAAAACACACGTACTATAAATTAATTGTCAAAAATACACATTTCAGTCAAATCTATACACGTTTATGTCTACGGTCTGGGTTCGAATCCCACATCCGAGCACTGATAAAACGCCTTGGGCGCCTGCGCATTGTTGGGCTCATACGTCACTTGCAGGAAGTGCATGGTGTTGGGGGGTTCCATGGGCGCCATCACTTTCACCGAGTAGATATGGAGCGAGGGCTCGCCCGCGTCCGGAACAGTGGCCAGGACTTTTGGCGCGACCGTCTGCCGCTCGCTCAGTGAAATCACGAATTTCCCGGGATTAGTCTTGTTGTAGTGATCCAAGTTCTTCATAAACGTGACGGTGATGTTCTCGCCGCGACCGTAGAAAGTGGCGTCACGCCCGGGCTGGCGGCCCCCGCACGGCCCCGTGGTCAGGATACAGTCATTGGCCGCTGGGGTGTTGATGCCGCTCATGGACCCTCTCTGGGGCGGGCTCAGGAGGCAAAGGTGACAATGTCCTACAGCAAAAAGGGACAAGAGCACCGCAAGGACCTTCATGTTTGTGTTACTGTGTTGAAATGAACGGAACTGGGAAATCTAGTCACATTTTATGAATGTCATTTTCTGGGTCAGCGGTATCTGATATAATGATATATTAACAGGGCCGTCCTTATCAACTACATGTACATATATAGCAGAGCAATATGGAACTGTTCACATACTTATACTGTCCGAATTATGGCAGGTTTAGAAGGGTCTACACAACGTGAGGTTATACAATGCAATCACCCTATTCTTGGGGCGGCACGTGAAGGGCAAAAGCATGTCTTTTTAGATATGGATATGTCCCCTCCCCACCCACCCCTAAAAAATGAATATATTACTACTGCTTCAAGTGAAAAATTACCAACTGGTCATAGAAATAATACACAATTTTATACAATCATGTTTTGAGGATACTGAGAGAATAACCCAAAAGTACATCATTTTAAAATGTAATTTATTTTACATCTTCAATTTAAACATATTGTAAATGAAAAATACAAATGCATTTGAACAGGGATAAAGCAAGCACTGAGGTGAACTTAATTATCTGACTGACAAACTGGAAGTAATCACATGTAATGCCTCTGGTGTGAAAAGCTCAAAAACTAAGAGTGCATGCCTACCAAATTTTACCAAGTGTAACTGACGCAAGTGTTGATGGCAATATAGGACAAAGAATTTACAGTAAAAAATAACAAGTCAGGGATTGTAAATTTCATTTAAACGCCATAAACATTTGATAGATGTACATTCATTTTGTAAATATACTCTAGGTTCTTATTCATCCACACAAACCTGAAAATCAATTTCAAATAACGCAAAAATCTAAATATTTTGCTGTATGCACAAAAAAATAAAAAAATTACACAACCACCTTTCTTTTGAGCCAATATTAGAACAATTAATTTATTAATAATTCATTCATCTTAGATTTATTAATACAAGTTTGCATCTTTCTTTCCTACAATGGACCATTTATTGCACATTACATATGCATAAATTTTTGTATCACAATAAAAGAAAAAATTGTGCACTTTTCTGTTGATATGCCATGACCTTTGGAATGTTGACAAACTTACTGTAAAACAAAAACACTCGCACAGGGGTTTTTTATTCCATTAGTTTTAGTGTAGGCACATGTAGCATCTATTCAATAAGGAGTATAAAAGAAGGGAAGAAAAACACTTCTAGCACTTGCATTCATTAAAATGTATATACATGTACACACATAGGTATTCCAAAAAATATTCTTGAACATGCACTTAATATTTACCTTTAATTGAAAGGATTTTTATATAGAAAAAAAAAAAACCCCAAAAAAACAAATGTGCAGTTTAGTATTTTGACAGGGCAAAAATACATTTCAAAGATAATACCTACATCAGTAGCATCATAGAAGGAAGTCGGGATTGGTCAAGATTTTATTATAGTGAACCAAAAAATTTTTGTTGACAGTGCCTGCAATGCACATGTTAGGCAACAACTTTGTTCCACTTAAGTTGTTCACCAATAAATAAATCTGCATAAAGGGGAAATCACTCTGTGCGGATAGCACTTTGTCATATATCACATCATGATCACAGATTGTTTCCTAGTGGGTGACCTTTTTAATCCTGGACGAATAGAAGGTCATCACCTTAGCCCTTGTCAGCTTGAGAAAGATGCTCCAGATTCAGTTTTAAGCATAGAGTCACACACATATCATAGAATTCTGTCAAGTCTTATATTTTCAGTCCAAGCTTGCCATTAGAATTTGAATTTCACGCAGCAGTTGTCCTAATTTTCCAGGCGTACCGCCTCTACTAGCTACCTTTGACCGGATGTTACACAGGTTTTCATAACATTGTCTACATTTGCGATACCTACAAATATAAACAATAAAAAAAATTTTCATATTAACGCCATCAACATTTATGATACCAACAAATATAAACAATAAAAACATTTTCATTTTATTTATTCCACTTTGCACAAATTTATATTTGAATTTAACTACAAGAAAATTTATTTCACCACTGGACCAAAACTAATGGCAGTCACCTTTCTTCCCTGGATAGATCCACCCCTTGACTTGGTGGGGCCGTCAGATTCGACTTTATCACTGGTCCAAAGTTCCTCAACATGATCTTCAGTGCCTCACATGCTGCAGTCACATAACTGACAAAACAAAATAGAAACTGTTAAAAATCAACTCAATTTAATCTGTAAAGTCAAACAAATATTGAGAGATACTTATTAAATTTTTAATTCTTTTTAAAAACATTTGTTAAAATAACCGATAGATGCTAATATTCGTAATAATTTAGACCTATACATTTATGTACCTGTCATATTTGCTGTCCATTAAATCTTGTACTTGAGGCAACAAACATGAACAAAGATCTAAACTCCATAAGCCTCTGCAATTCAAAGCAGAAAAAAAACACGTTCAATACATGAAAATAGAACAAGCTTGCCAGAACAGAAATGTCGATCCAGTATATATACATGACAAACAATTTATACAAACAATCATATAAAACTGAAATGATAACCAATGTAGAAACTACATGACACTTTCCATGGTGCAATGTATTTGCTCATTCAATATATAAGGATATGAGAACTGATCCTCCGACAAAAAACCATCTACTTGTGCCAGTGGGGAATCATTATAATTTGTGGTGGTTAATTTCATTGTTTTCATAGGTACATGTAGCCCTACGCCACAAATTTGCATCCTCAACGAAAACGAATTTTGAAAGAGTTAATTTTCTTACTGAAACTGAAAACCAATGCATCCATGAAATTACATCCCCACTAACAAGCAAACCCACAAAAAATGGTCCCCACAAATTTAAACGATTCCACAGTATTCTTTGATGTTGATACATGTACTTACGATTTTAAGTTCAATACATTGAGAAGGTCTACTATCACAGAGGGATCTTTCATACTAATGGCCGAATCAACTGCTGTCTGTAAAAAAAGAAAGAAAACCTTTTTTTGTACCAACGTATATCAGGTTTTTAGCAAAGGACTTACCAGTATTACTTGTTTACAGCAATTTTCTTAATAACCAAGTGTAAGTAGATAATCTTAAACAAATTACAAAGATATTACAGGAATTTTAAACTGAGAAAATGTTCATGTTGCCTAGATTTCTTGAGCTTTGCAAAATATTCTTTAAAGTAAAGAAAAGTTTGCATCAAAAGGATGAAAAAATTACTTTTGTGTTCCCTGAAGTCCACATGGCCCGTACAATCTGCAGATTCTTGCTCCGATGTGCTAAAACCCTGGCCATGGCATCATGCCCACTGAACAAGGTTGATAATGTCTCATTCTCAGAAGGCACTCTACCATACGAACTGTAGCCATCATTCCCGCCAGCCTTTTGCTAAACAGATTCAATGTTTAATTTAACATACAATCTGAAATCCACACTTGAAAATTTTAACTTTACACACACACTAAATGGTATTATCTACAAACCATTGTTTTTGCTTCAAAAAGTTAAAAGGAAATGGACCCAAAAATTGACATTCCTATATCTTAAAATAATTTTGCAAACAAAGCTGGGGTATAAATAAAAAAATAAAAGTACTCTTATCTTTACACTTGATACAACAAAAGATTGAGTAGTTACTGGTAAGAAATCCTCAGGAGATATTCCGGATTTGTCCTCCTCTGGTTGTCGAGGAGAAGGCTTGACAACTGGTTTACTGGGCGGTTTATTGACCGGTTTACTGGTTTTGTTGGACCTGGTTGGTGCTGGTTGCCTCACTGGTTCCATATCACCTAGTAATAATTTTTTTATAATTTTTTATGCTATGTGCAGACAATAAAAATTGAACTCAAAGAAAAAACTTAAAGAGATCAGTGCACGACATGGTAATTTTTCTTTCGTCCTTTGATTTGTTATCTTGTTATCTCAAAGAAAATATCAGTAATCAATAGCTGAAACCATTCCTTAACTTTTCCAATGCCGCAAGTCTTCATTACATAAATAAACTGTACAACTTATCTTTGACAGACTTATTCCGATATATAAATACATGTACATGTAAAGACTTTGGACAAGACAAGTTGATAGATGTAATAGGGTAAGTTGATACAGGACTACCGATATGAGTAAATAAGTAATGATTAGATGTCTAAAATTTTTCATCTGATTCTTCATCTAAAAATAGTTTGCAAAGCTTTTTCAAAAATCCAAAGAAAATCAATAAACTTTTCCCTACATTTTGTTGATAAAGAATTATGAAATTACTGAAGAATCAGATTGCATATCTGGTTTTATAGTTACATACATGTATGCATTTATATGTAGATGAGGATATGAATACCCTGTAAATCTTATAGCAACAAGCCAGCTAGGGTAAGCAATTAAAAAGGAAGGGTCAGATACACTATATAGGTAAGTTCCTACACCGTCCTGGACACCTCCGAGCTAAGTCAACATGCAGCGTACAGATCATACATTACACAAGGGGCCTACCATCGTCCGAGACAGATTTGGAGGACTGACTTTTTCGAAACGGGGTGGCAGATTTACGCTCTGATGAGCCTTTCCGATCGGAGGAGATCTGACGATTCACATTACGAGGGGAGGACACATGTTTTGTTGGGAACATACCATCTTCCGGAGGTGGTTGGAAAGGCTCTATTTGCCTAGTAGGGGAATGTGAGAGTCGAGATTTTGGTCGGAATATTTGTCGGTAATCTTCTGGATTTGCGATTTCGAAAGAGTCATTGTCTTGGTCTTCTTTGTCTTGTGTCGGTTCTTCGATGTCTTCTTTTGGTACACTGCAATAGTTGACAACACAATGCATTATTTCTCCTATTTAAAAATCTTTCAACCCCCCCCCCCTAAATTCAACACCACAAAAGATCTCAATAAAACTGACACACAAAATGAGATTTTGTAAGCAATAAATTATTTCATGGAATGGAAAACAATAAATATTACACCAAATTTTCATTAACATTACAAAAAAGCCAAACAAAACAGTTTTAACTTGACCCCAGAGGTATATTTTTGAGTTATTTCTAGAATGCCACACAAGCTGTCAATACCAAACCGTGACATGCACAACAAACGTTAATAGATGAGAAATTGATCAATGATTGGTCAATTAAGTCCTACCTGGCTTGTCTAGAGGACTGAGTGGGCGGCCTCTCGGTGATGAATTTATTTCGACTGCTGAGGGATGGAAAACAGACAAAAAAACCAAACTTTAAAGCCAGCTAAAACATGCAGTCAATAGGGAATAATCTTTGTTCTTTTTTTTAATTTTCATTCTCAAAATCTTTGAATGAAGTGCAATTCAAATTCACCCCAAAATTGTCATAATCCTCAAATTTCATATGTATTATATGAAAAGCAAAAAATTATTTTTAATGAATGAAATATGCACCACATGATGAAAAATAAAGGGAAATTTTGCACATATGAATATAGAGCAACAAAATGCAAGATGACGAAGCACTAAGTTGGTTATATAATAATGTTAATACATGTATAGATTGTTATGAGTAAGCAAAGATTTCATGATAGTGGTGGCAAATAATACAAGTTTAGTATAAGAGATGTCTGAATAAGATACTGAAAAGCACAGCTACATAATTTGTGACCAAAATGCTATAGCCAGCCATATGACAACATTATAACTTCAATTATACTAGTCAAAAAAAGAATAGAATATTCATGATGACAGGTTACAGTTTACAATAACCAATATTTGAGAGCTCTTGAACTTTCTGCAGGGATGCAGATGCACTAATTACTTACAAAGAAATTGAATTTATCTTGATAAAAATACACAATGAAAATGTGAACAGGACTCAAAGCTCTTGCATTATTTTCTTATGTAATCTTAATAGGTATTAGTTACATGTTGCAACATTCCGAGTCTACAATGCACATAAAAAAAGACATCAATCCTATCCCAACATGCAACATTAGATATCAGCCAATGGTTGAAAAGATACCTACTGTTTTAGGCCCTCTGATACAGAGGAATTAGATATACTTAAATCGGTGAAAACCTCATCTATATTTTTACTGAAAATGAAACAATGGTGGTGATGAAGGCAAAGTATGAATTGAAATTGCAGAATCACACAGAAAAGAGAGTAATGGCGCTTGTTAGATAATATATATTGGTCTCACCTGGAAAAATTGGATCCACCCTCTTGGTGTGGGATTCCTCCAAATGGCTGAACCCTCTGAAAGAATAGCATTTTTGAGTACATTAGTACATGATAAATGTTTTTAATAAATTAAATATATCAGGTATTTGATCAAATTTTAGCAAGTATTTCATCAAAACATCATTACTTTATACCATGCTTCAACTAAAACATAATGGACATAATAAACTCTTGCAGTAGTACTGATTTTTAAGACATGTAATCTAATTCTTGGCCATTTCTTGTTTTATCATTGCATTTAATGTATGTATACTTTTATGATTACATATACATGTACATATACATTAATATATATATCCAAAAACTGATAAGGATATAATCCATATTTGTAGGCTAGTGGCATATCATCCAGTAACTTGTCATGGGTGACAATGGAATAACTACCTTCAGATCTACTACAAATGTGGAAACATTGGTCTGTGAAAAAGATGTTCCAATCTGCAAGAAAAAAACCCAAATACAAATAAATTGCAGCAATACAAACTCATGTTAACATAAACACTTATGTTGGCTTATATATATCATTCTTTTGTTTTTCCAATTGCATCTAAAGATATAAATGTCTCCTTTTAAATGTCACGAATTTGAATAAAAAACAAAAAAATTCTGTATCATTAGAAACTGAAGAAAAAAATGAATACATGTAACAAGCATTCCAATATTCATCAAAGTAATATTTGACTTTCTTTGTGTATACTTTTTTGAGTCAGTGAAATAAAAATTCAAGCAGCAAGAGTATATCAAATTTTTTTCTCTGGTTTGTTGATTCAAAAATATTTGCTGACTTCTTCATATAAATGACAGTTTCCATGTAATACCCACCAGCTGGTTCTGTCCTATGGCTATATCTGCTACTTCTCCCCAATTGACAGGAATGGAATCGTAACATTTTGATGGCTCCCATGAATAAACTTTTAGCAAGTCTTTTGTGCCACTGAATAAACACGTTCCCTCCGGATGAAATAAAATATTCCTGAAAGTAACATTTTAAACATCAAGTCATCTGTAAATTTTGATTTTTAGAGTTCATTGAGTTGATCATTAATGTATTAAAATTTCATCAATCAATATGAAAAGTTACCAGTATTTAATAAATAAAACATTTTTAAAAATCTGAATTGTCATTTTTCAAATGGTAAGCTAACATTTGTGCCAAGTGTTTTCATACCTCACTGGGGTCGAGTCTCCATCCGTCGTAGACACCATATTAAAATTCTCTAAATCCCAAAACTTCACTGTCCTGCAAAATTTGAGAGCACACACATCAGATCAATTTTCTAAATTTTTACCCCAAAATCACATGCATAACATGCACATGGACGTTTTTTCACTACCTACATACACATGTATCTGAATGTGAAAAATGTCAAATAAGGTAAATCTTCAATATTTTTACCTCTTAACTACATGTTTAATATGTAAATGTTTCGGCACTACCTACCTATCTGAGCTGCCAGATGCCAATAAAAGTTCATTTGGATGATATTCCACTATGTTGACTGGTCCATTGTGATATGTTAAATCTGTCAGGATTTTACCAGCTGTGATATCCCAGATCTATTTCAACAGAATATGCATGTATATTGAATTTCCATTATACATGTACTTAGACTACAAAACATGCATCAATAGTACTAGATTATCTAATTGTACACAAAACTGTTTACAATGAAATCAAACCTTGACAAGGCCATCTTCTCCAGCTGATGCAATCCATTTTCCATCAGGGCTAAACCTGACACAATTGACTCCATTCTTATGGCCCTGTGGATGAAGAGTAAATCTGGATTCAAGTCTAAGACACCAACTTACGTGTAATACACATACCATGTATCACAAATATCATGTTGTGAAACAAAAGTTCATACTTACCCTGTATGTGTAAATGCAACCTTTTTTCCTAATGTCCCACAACTGTAAAAGTGAAAGTCAAGATGCACAAACATTACTTTTGAAATTCAAAAAGAATTTGAAGCTAGTCATGCAAATGAAATATACAGCTACTTAAATATCCTAATAAAGTGATCTGAATCCTTACCTTAACATTGCAGTCTAGAGAGCCAGAGGTGCAGTAATCTCCATAAGGATGGAAGTCCAGACTCTTAATGCTTGAGGTATGCCCTGTTAACGTCCTCATAACTACAACACAAATGAAATGCAGACACTGAACAAATGTCAATGGGTTTATATCATAACATCATAATAATCTGGGTTTAAACAAAATGAAGAGGAATGTTAGGTTGAATGACTGGAGTAACTCAGAACTGTCATTTGTGATCTCATAAAGTATTTCAATAACATCACTCCCCCTTTCAGTACAGAATATTTGTACTCAGTTCTTACTTTTGGCTTGTTCCAGATCCCACACCTTCAAGGCTCCGGACATGGAACCAGCTACCACCATCTCCTCTTCATGTCCAAATCGAACCGATTCCACTGGAGTTGTGTGTCCACAAAGACTCTAAATAAAGTAATATCGGACAGACTTTAATCCCAACACCAAAAATTCCTTATTCTTTTATTGCAACCATTTCTAAACTGCCAATTTCTCTCCCTTTGAGTAATTAAATATTACATTAAAGAGAATTCAATAAAGCAATTTTTATCTTTGAAAATTCTAAAGTTTTCCATCATGTTTTTCTTTATTTTCTTACCATTAAGCAGTTTGGCTTGCCAACTATCCACAAGTTGACCTTTCTGTCTTCTCCCCCTGTTACTATGACTCGCCCAGATTTCTTGCTCAAAGCAACACAGTTCACTGTGCTGCCATGTGCAACAAACTCCTCTACAAAAAAAGGAAAAATGTGGATACAGAAACCTTTAGTCTAAGTCAATTTCAAATATAAGTAAATCAAGCCAATCATTTTCATCTGATAAACCATATAGGTGTGCTACCAATTCTCTTCAAGTATTATCTCTTGCCAGTGACGCCAGTTACCTAATTTTTTGGGAGTTGATTTTTAATCAACTCTCCTATGCAGTCACTCGGACAAACCGAAAGTGAAACAGTGTTTGGACCTCAGCACAAATCATTGCTCCTGACAAGACTTAGTTCTTGAAAATAATTGATGAATTCGATGTAATGTATGCTAAAGCATTGTTTTTCAAGGAAACTTATTTACAAATACCTTAAAAATAGTCAGATTTTAAATGGTACGAACAATTTAAATATTTTTTGTAGTCGTATGTATTCCTACGCCAGAGTTCAATATAGTCTCGTTCAACTCGACGCTTGGCTGTCTCCGTAAACCCTTGTCGGAGATTTACGGTGTCAGCTGAGCGTTTTGTTGAACGAGACTAGAGTTCAATATTGCTTGGATCCATACAATTTTCGAAAAATATTTCTACCACTGATACATAGTTTGATTGAATTAATTTTATCTTTAAATATTATTTAACCTGATTCATATGGAGGTTTCTCGACATTCTAGTCGAAAAAGTTCAAAAATTCATTTTATAAAAATATGCGTTATTCAAATTAGAAACTACGTATACATGTACTTGTCATGCAAAATAACATATCATTGAAAACATCGACAAAATCAACTCCCGTAAGTTCTTCAGTACTTTGATTTGTATATACACTGTACTTTTATGTGTTGATAAAATGACGTAACAATGCACTGGCAAGAAAAGGTCCTTGGTGAGAATTGGTTGTTTGCTAGTTATGATTTAAACATTCTACTCTGGTCACTGCAATTGTACAATGTGTATGTATGAAGATTTTTTGCAACATACTTCAACATCTCTAATTTTGCCCATTCTCTGTTTCTCAAGGACTGAATCTTTGACAACACTTACAACAGTGATCTGATTTTAGATAAAAATTGCAATTCAACCCCTTAAATGCATTCAAAATTAACTTTAGCCCTTAAAATATATTCATCACAATACAAAACATATTATAGCATAGGTCATAAAACACAAGACACAACAAATTGCATTATTATGCACACGGTGATAAACTCTGTTTTTATCTGTCAATCTTTGAGTCAACATGGTCAAAGGACATATGACTTCTTGTGTAATTTAAATTTGTGCTTTTTTCTGCCAGTGAATAATTTGACAAGAACTTTCAGAGGGCCCAATTTCACAGAACTATCATAAACTACAAACAACACATTCAGAATTTCCTTTAGAAAATATCAGTGATTAATCAAATGAAAAGAACCTACTGCATATTTAAGGATGAAAGTTAAAAAAAACTTGTGATGAAACATGAATGAATATAATACAGAGTAAGTACAAGAAAGAATTATTACGTACGAAGTTTCCATGCTCGTTTAGTTTGACTCATTTTCGTTAATCTAAATAAAAAAGTTGAAATTCAATATCAAATCTCTGAATTTAGCATATCCAACTTCATAATGTATTCGGCATCAGTTCAATTCTCAGTAACTTTTTTCATTTTCACGACCATCCAAACTTTGCAATGAAAAATGGCTGAGCAGTGTGGGTTTTCCTAACACGCTTTCTGATTCGCTGTATGAATAACCGGTAGTGCCAATAGACCCAATAATATTCAACGTAACATTCATTTCATGATGTTTTTGCGCATGCTTGACAACGTAATGTCTTCCGATGTAAACAATCTTACAAAACGAGCATGTTTCTGAAAGTTTCTACCCTGTTTTTAGGAAGACGTGCCGTTGTCAGGTCAAAACATTATTCATTCCGATACCTTCACTACGTACAAGGTCAGGAACCAGAGCCAAAAATACGGGAATACTTTTATTTCATTGATCACCAAGGCCAAGTAAGAAATATTCCCAGCTAGAATTTTCTCTTCATGTAGACCATACGGTTTGCTATCGGTGTAACGTTACTTCATTTTGCTGTTACATGAATTCAGATCACATATCTTTTACATTTTAGTTGTTTCTTGACGATGCAAGGATAAAAAATTTCACATCTTGTTTCAAAGGTGAGCAATTATTAAAAAAAAAACAACTATACTTTAATGCCCATACACTGATATATCTTCAACTTTTGACTGTCATTATAAACATTCGACAAAGTTAGATTATATGGTATTTGAATGATCCACAACAAGAGATTTCAGGAATTTTTTCATACAATATAATGGGACATCAAGATGGAGATTAGGCATAGTCAGACTCAATATTTGGATACCCTGGATTGACATCCTCATATAATCCCTCTCACCAGTACAATAGTATCTTGCCATTAATCTGTTAATCTAAAGCATTCTGAATAATCCAATAGACCAATATATACATGTATTACATGAGTAAACCTTTAGTGTGTTGGAATAACAGCATACTAGTATATTATTGTCTATAAAATTTAACCCCTGTGGTACATTCAAAGTTAAAAAAAAATTACTTTTAATGAGATGTTGTTTGTTGGTGTACATGTACTGCAGACTTTGAGCTTTTTAAAACCACTTCATGCTTTATTTTTCTGAAAATTCTGTGACATAGAGCCCCAAAGAGCTACACATCATTTTAATTTTACATCTTTTGAACTTTAATAGGTGCTTTTGGGCTTTACCATGTGTCACTGTTTCATATACTTAACAGTGTCATCAAAAAGAAATATTGTAGAAGTTTCTGGTAATGGAATTCATTTGATGTTATACATTTAATTTGATTTACGAAGATTGATCAGAAAAAATTCCAAATGTGCACACAAACCAGATTACCACTAGAAAATCATGAAATAAGTCAAAGTGAATAAAATTTTGTTTACAGTATGAGCTTTTGTGATCAGAGTTTTGCTTTATTTCAGAAAAGGACTTTTTGGTTTTCTTTTTTAAACGACTGAGACTGAATGAAAGTGACAGATACGCAGATGAATTTCCCTATCTTTCACCATGTGGTAGAGAAAGGAACTTTATAAGATGTGATGATAAACCTATAGTGTATACACACCTGATCGAAAGTGATTCTGGAGAAACTCTCTTATCCTTTGGGGGTGCTGGCAATGCAATGACCACAGAATTTCTACCCTCGAGGATATGCATGCTCCCAAACACTGGAAGAGTTTACCATCCTGCCCCAGCCAAAGTCGGGGGCATTGGACTAATCAAATCAAGTCTTGCCATAGAGCTTAGCAAATATTTCGAGTTTGAAAATGGTGAAGATAACCCTCCCACTCTCTTTACCTGGAAGGGGGAAAAGCTTCATCTGACTAATGATTTGATTGACCTAATGGATAAGTCTCCCTTAGAGATCCGTGAACTTTTGAGTAATAGTGATTAAGCCTAATTCTGTAATTGTATTGTTGAATGTCAATGGAGAAAACTTGATAACTGAAAGTGTTACAGATTTTCCTGTTAATTTTTTCACACTGCATTTGTATGATTTGTTTAAATTACTTATATTTTTTAAAATGTTGTTATCACTGTCGTGTATCCGCGCCGGTAGTGACGTGTTTGGATAAAGTGAAAATGGTGGTTCCGTTTGCTTCTTAATAAGTTTTCGTGTTATTTAAGGCTTACATTGTCTACTTTTACATGAAAAAGATCGTCAGATCTATTTAAAAGTGCATAAAATCTTTAAAGTTCTACGAAGTTTATGTTAAAATTATGTAAATAAGCAGTTCATGTCGATTAATTGTGAACAACGGAACAGGTTTGGATGACCTTGTTTTTCAAAATAGGAACGGTTTGGATACGCATCTGATACAGTTTGGATGTAATTAATTTGTGAGTGTAAACAGCTCCTTTAATTATCCCCTCGCGAAGGGGATATAGCATCGCTACTATGCGAAATACATGCCCTCACTGAAAAGCATGCTTTCAATATAATGGATATCGTCATGTGATAGACATATGAAGTCACATTGTTTAAAAAAATAAACATACACGTTAAAGACTTGTGCATTTAAGCCAACAAAACTTAATATACCGTAATTTGAATTTCAATTTTACACACGCTCCAAATAACTTGCAATTGGCTTATAAAAATTGCATACATGGTGCTTTACAGATATGTTAAGTATATTGTATAATCAATCCCTCGATATTAATTTCGAAAGATTTAGCCTTACCAAAATCTTTACCGACACAAAAAACATGTGTTTACGACAGTTTCAATTGTTATGCTTCTATATCGTTATCGGCTTTAAACGTGAAAACGTCAAAAAATCAGAGGAGATCAGTCAAATACAGAATTATACCAACTTTAAAAAGCTTAAAGTCTGTAAAATCATCTAATGATACAAATATTTTTTTTCTTTTAAAATTGAAACGATATAATATATCGATACACTGCACAGAACAAACCGTGATAACGTGGATATTTTTAATTATTGGTATCCTGATATGGGTTTCATGAAAATGAAAAAAAAATATTCTCTTTTATACAGAGTAACTTATCAAACACCATACTTGTCTATTTTTTTAAATTAAAAATTGAAACGTTCCCAAACAACTTTTTAGTTTTGCAACAGCCTAACAACTGCGCTTTGGCAAATTTTTAACAATGAAATTTTAATCATTATACTTTCATGTTAAATACTAACGCGGGTTTTGTACTTTTTCTGCAGTAATGCCACCTTCATTTCCCGCATGAGTCACCAAAACCTCTTGATATACATAGATACATATTTATTGTTTTGATTTTCAGGTGAGAATTATGATTGAATAAAATTTAATGTACATATAAAATGGCGATGTTTACCTAGGTCTCGTCATCACTTGAATTTTTTGGACCAACTATTTCTAACAACAGAGTAAATATATGACTTGGCAGACATCTATGGTACTTTGTATTATATCAGTATAATCACTGGGAGTGAAATAATTGTAGAACTTTCTTTGTCTAGCGATGTACAGGCTTGGTATTGAATGTAAACGAGGCTCACTTTCATAATATTATTACCAAGCACGTTCTCCGTTCAACTTACTTCACGATTATAAATATCATATCAGAATAACTAAAAAACACATCATATAGTCGCTTGCCATAAAAGTAGTAGATAGTTGTCTGTTAAGGTGTTCATATGATATATTGCTTTTCAGGTTAACGTTAAAGGTGAAAAACTTTTTTTTTTTTTTACATTTGATTGTGTTCCCCATGTTTCAACTCATATTTTCGTTATAATTTAAAATTAAAGAAAGTATTCTTTTGAAATCATAGTAAAAAAAAAGATTTGATATAACTATATTTACATTTTTCAATGTTTTTTCATTTGATAATATATAAATAGTGCCTGTTTGGGAGGGTAACAGTTGAAATTGACACCCCGAGAAAACCATTGTCAACCGACGCGAAGCGGAGGTTGACAATGGTTTTCGAGGGGTGTCAATTTCAACTGTTATCCTCCCAAACAGGCGCTATTTATTTTGTTATACTGAATGTCTTTATTTTTAAGAAAATTTTACTGCTTTTATATAGGAATAACGTGAATTCTACATCGAACCGTACGCGCATATTTTTTGCGCATGTAACATTTTTTAATGTTACCCGCTGCTAAGTGCGTTGCTAACGCTGATGGAAATAGAAAATATTATTAACTGCGTCTTAACCAATCAGATTTCAGTATTTAACATGAAAGTATAACAACACTAAGTATCAATTTGTTCATATTCAGTCCAATAAAATCAAATGACGTTTGCTTATTAAAATATTTAAAAGTACAATTGCTGTGAATTAAATTAATATAAGTAATAAGGAATCATTCTTTCGATATTGTGAAGTGTAATTTCGTTTCGAGCTTTATTGGGTTTGACCACGCCCCGACCAAAATAATCAACTCATGATATTCGATCAAAGAATGATTCCTTATTCGTTAAATAATCAATTTCTGATCAATTATACACTAAATATACCATTTTATCAGAGAAAAAACGTGCTTGTCTAAAGAAATAAACTTAGGCATCCAGTTTTAGTTCCAATCGAACATGTGGAAGTATTTTGGTTTCATAACGTTTATAAAAATGTCGGACAGGAAAGAAAAATTCATCGTCTATATATTAAGTTCTTTTCACCTGACTTAAAATACATCTTTTGCATGCTGTGTAATTTGAATGACCCACTATTTTTTTAAAAGATGTATCTTCGGTTGCACATCGATAAAATGCAAAGTGCTCTCATTATGTCTAAAATATCAAAAATCCTATAACTTTTAATTATTAAAACCGTACCATTTGCACAATTCATATTTTAGCATCCAAACCGGAATAATTTATTTATCCAAACCGTACTACTTCTTTAGCAGGTGCATGAAGTTATTGCTATATTTATACATATTAATGTATTAAAAAGACATCGGTTTGATTTTATTTGGTTAATGTAATGTTTTAAATTAATTTTGGCTGCTTCAGATTTTTAGTATGTGTTATAATATCTACGTAATCTAGAAATAGTTCTTGGTTTTAGCGTTAAAATGACACGTTAACGATTGATTTTTCTACAAATAAGTCGTTTTTATAAACGATGAACGAAAATAACGCACACTCTTTTCAACTGCAAAACCTTCAGAAAAATATGAATGACTATTACGATATTTTAATTAATATTTACCCCGTTGTCGATAGAAAAAAGGACACAACACTCATTGTTTTTGCACTGGATACTTTTTAATCTACCCATGGAACAACAGTTTGATTTGTTTGATAAAGTAGTAGTGCCGGTTTTGCTCTATGCTTGTGAAATCTGGGGTTACGAGAATATAGATATTATTGAAAAAATCCATTTGCAATTTTTAAAATATATTCTATGTATGAAAAGTAGTACTCCATCGTATATGGTCTACGGTGAATCAGGTCGTTATCCTTTATACGTAACTGTATATTCTCGAATGATTTCTTATTGGACAAAAATGATCCAAGGTCAAGACAATAAGATTGTGTTTACTGTTTACAAATATTTAGCAAACCAATATATGTATAATAATGACTGTGTAAATCCATGGACTGATTTTATACGACATATTTTAGACTCATGTGGGTTCTCTAATATCTGGACAGAACAATGTACTGCAATAGTTAATGATAAGTGGATTTCTGCCGCCATCAAACAAAGATTGCAGGACCAGTTCATTCAGAAATGGGCAAAAGATATAGATAATTCATCTAAAGGTCAAATATATAAAATTTATAAACAAAAGTTTGGTTTTGAAAAATACTTAGGCATTCTTACTAAAAAATTTTGGAAACCACTTATTAAATTCAGAACAGCAAATCACCGTTTACCGATTGAAACCGGTAGATGGTATGGAATTCCTGTAAATGACAGAAGCTGCACACTCTGTAATAGTGGTAAATTAGCGGACGAATACCATTTTATTCTTGAATGTAAATTTTTTTTAACTTTACGTAAGCAATTTCTATGTACCAAGTATTTTCAAAAACCAAGTACATTAAAATTTAGGGAACTGCTGATGACAACGAACATCAAAACATTGAAAAAATTAAGCTCTTTTATATTGAATATCCAAGAGCAATTCTGCTGTCCAGCCTAAACTATATTAGCATTTATTATTATTATTACTCTCCGCGTATTGAACACCAATGAAACATTGTATTAAATTTTTATATGATGATCTATTTTTTTTTTTTTCTACCACTTTTTGTATTATTACTATTTTTTTTTCTCTTACTTACTTATGCTTACTAACACATGTAATACTATGTTGTATTATAATTTATATATAATTTATTAGACCCTTGACATCACAATTTAATGTAAATATGTTATTGTACCTCATGTACCATTGTATGATAATGGTTTGAGAGAATAAATTGAATTGAATTGGATACGCCATTTTCACGTTATCCAAACATGTCACTACCGGCGCGGATACACGACAGTGGTTATCACAGCAAACCATTTTTAATGTGATAAATAGTACAGATATTGATAAATATTGATACATTTAATATGATAAAAATGAGAATGTGTCTATCTAAGAAATGTATAGCATTACTGTCATATATAATACATGTAATAATGTTGTTATTTGTTATGCATCAAATATGAATCATTTCTGAATTAAATAACCGATTTTGAGTAAATTTTTGTAATCGTAAATGTATTACAATGTATCTTTTAAATTTCAAGAGTTAACAGTCATTGCTATGTGTTACCATGAAAATAGACTCTCAGAGGTAAACAAACATTATATACGTAAGTTTAAAAAAATTCCTTAAGTAAGAGAATGGTTAGAGAGCCAGTTAAATAACTATGTAAGTAAAGAATGTTTAGGGTCCAGGTATCACAAAAATTAATTCTAAACAATAACAGAGCACTTTATTTTCTTGCAGGTATCTTTATTTATTTTATTAGATATCTTTGAAATTTTCCAGTAATTGTGTTTTTGCCTGTACATATTTCTATTTGTGTATAAATTTGAAACAAAATTATCCATATTTTTTTTTATTCAGATTTGCCATAATCAGAGCAATGTTGTATACCGGTACTTAATTTTCTTGCATTTCTAAGTAAGATCAGTAAAAAATCTGAATTCTTTTATCATTGCATCATACATGTATTATGGCCAACTACATGTACTGATAAATGATAAACATACTGAAGTATTTAGTGTCAGTGACATTTTTTTGTTAATTATAAGAGAGATAGAGAGGAGGTGGTAGGGCTGCATTTTAGATTTGAAGATTGCAGCACAGTCATAACTTCACAGGAACTACATTAAGAATGAAATACAGCTATAAATTAATTTTACATAAGCAGCATGTTGCATTATAGTGTGGTTGCCAAGATATAACAATTGATTATGAGAGGAGATACATGAATATCAGAAATCAAATGTTTGCAGATGTGCAAGATCAAGAATCCTGAGTACCTGATAGACATTGATATCAATAATAAAGGGGGTTTTTTCCAGGATAATGGGTCAACCATTGCCTGTTTATAGTAGAACCATTTTAACAAGGACTTGGACTTTAGGTAGTTGTGTCAAACAGCTGTGTGATGTAGGCCTGTCTATTTCATTGTAGGCCGCTCAGCCATGGCTCTCTGAAATCAACAAGATTTGTGTAGCTTTTGAGTAAAGACAAGAAATCGATGTATATAACGCTTGAAACCAGCGTCATTGATTTGAATCCATAAATACTTTATACATTTATAAAAAAAATTGACAGTTTCCCCATTCTATCACTCCACTCTCTCTCCCCACTCTCATCCCACTTTCGCACCCCACTCTCTCACCCCACTCTCTTAAACCCAACTGTGTACAAACCCAACTGTGTACTCACCTACCCATCCCCACTGTCTCACCTCACTCTTCTACCCCACTCCTTTACCTCAGTCTCTTACCCTACTTTCTCACACCTTCTTTCACCCCACTCTCTTACCTCATTCTCACATCGCGCTCTCTCACTGCACCCTTTCACCCCACTCTCTCATTCCACTCAGTCTGGCACCCACTACCTCTTCCCATTTTGGCACCCCACTCTCTGGTCCCACTCTCTAATCTCACTTTCCCACTCCTCTCACATGTAAATCTCTCACCCCACTTTCACCTCACTTTCTCACCTCACATTTCCACCCCACTCTCTCCTCTCTCTCACTACCCACTCTCCTCCATCCCACTGCTTACTCATCTACCTCACCCCACTCTCTAACCCTACTCCTCCACCCAACTCTTGCATCCTACTCTCTTACCTCACTCAGGCATCCCACTCTCACACCCAATTCTCTCACCCCCACTCTTGTGCCCCTTTCTTTTGTGTCACTCTCTCTTACTATTGCACCCCACTCTCACACCTCACTCCCTCTTTCCACTCTTGCACACCACTATCTCAGCCAACTCACTCATCTTACTCTCTCACCCTACTTTCTCACTCTTTCTATTAGCCACTCTCATCTCATTTTCGCACTGCACTCTCTTAACCCACTCCCACTCTTGCACCACACTCGCATCCCACTCTCGTACCCCACTTTCACATCCCACTTGCTTTCTCCACTCTCAAACACCACTCTCTTTCCCTGCTCTTGTTCCCCCTGTCTCAAACCTCACTCTTGCACCCCCTCTCTCATCCCCCTCTCTCACACCTTTTTCTTGCACCCCGCTCTACCACCCCTCTTTCTCACACTCACTCTTGCCCTACTCTTGCATTCCACAACTGCTCCGCTCTCTCACCTCCCACTCTCGCACCCCATACTTGCACCTCCCACTCTTGCACCCCACTCTCTCACCCAACTCTCGTACCTCACTCTCTAATTCCACTCTCTCACCAAACTCTCTTGCCCAACTGTCTCACACAACTCCCACTCCACTCTTAGACTTTTTTCCCACACCACTCTCTCACCTCACTCTTGCACCCCACTCTCACACACCACTCCTGCACCACTCTTGCACCCCACTTCTGCAACCCACTCACTCACCTCCCACCCCACTCTCTCACCATCCACCTCACTCTCTCATCTCACCCAACTTGCGTACCAGTCTCTCTCATCCCACTCTTTCACCCAACTCTCTTGCCCAACTGTCTCGCCCAACTCCCACACCACTCTTAATCTCCTTTCCCACACCACTCTTGCACCCTACTTTCGCACCTCACTCTCTCACCCCGCTCTCACATGCACTCTCTCACCCCACTCTCTCACCCCACTGTTGATCTCCACTCCTGCACCACTTTTGCACCCCACTTCCGCAGTCCACTCTCTCACCTAACACTCTCACCCCACTCTTGCACCTCACTCTCTCACCCCACTTTCGTGCATCCCACTCTCACACCTCCAACTCTCACCTCTTATTCTCACCCAACTCTTACACCTCACTCTCTCACCTTGCTCTTGCATGCCACTCATGCACCCCACTCTAACACCTCTCATTCTTGTATCTCACTCTTGCACCTCACTCTCTCACCATGCTCTCAGACCTCACTCTCTCACCTCACTCTCACATCCCACTATCTCACCCCACTATCTCACCCCACTCCTGCTCTCCACTCCTGCACCACTCTTGGACCCCACTACCATACTTCACACTCTCATCTCCCACCCCACTCTCTCACCTCCCACACTCGCACCTCACTTCACCCTACTCTTGCATCTCTCACACCTCACTCTCTCACTCCACTCTTGCATCTCATTTTCTCACACCTCTCTCACACCTGCTCTTGCACTCCACTCAGGCACCTCACACTCTCACCCCACACTTGCATCCCACTCTCACATCACCCACTCTTGCACCCCACTCTCGCACACCCCACTCATACCTCCTACTCTCACCGCACTCTCGAACCTCACTCTCTCACTCTTCTCTCGCACCTCAACTCTCACCTTGCTGTCGCACCTCACACCACTCTTGCACTCCACTCTCGTGCACCCCACTCTGACACCTCCCACATTTACCCTGCTCTCACACCTCACTCTCTCACCTCGCTCTGCACCCCTCTCTCACACCTCCCACTCTCACCCCACTTGCACACCTCACACTCTCACCTCACCCTGCTCTTGAACCTCACACTCCCACCCGCTCTCGAACCTCACACTGCTCTTGCACATCACTTAACTCTCGCACCTCATTCTCTCACCCAGCTCTTGCATCTCACCTCACACTCTCACCCCGCTCTCTAACCCCGCCCTCTCACCTCACACTCTCACCCGCTCTCGCACCTCACACTCTCACCCTGCTATCACACCCTGCTCTCACACCTCACACTCTCACCTTGCTCTCACACCTCCCACTCTCACCCCACTTGCGCACCTCACACTCTCACCTCACCCTGCTCTCGAATCTCACACTCCCACCCGCTCTCAAACCTCACACTGCTCTTGCACATCACTTAACTCTTGCACCTCACTCTCTCACCCAGCTCTTGCATCTCACCTCACACTCTCACCCCACTCTCTCACCTCACACTCTCACCCCGCTCTCTCACCTCACACTATCACCTGCTCTCGCACCTCACACTCTCACCCTGCTATCACACCCTGCTCTCGCACCTTACACTCTCACCCTGTTCTCACACCCTGCTCTCACACCTCACACTCTCACCCTGCTCTCTCACCTCACCCTCTCACCCTGCTCTCACACCTCACACTCTCACCTCTCTCTCATCTCACACTCTCACAACTCACACTCTCACCTGCTCTCCCCCCTCACACAATCACCCCGCTCATGCACTTCACTCTCTCACACCTCACACTCTCACCCTGCTCTCAAACCTCACACTCTCATCCCTCTCACACCTCACACTCGCACCTCACTCTCACATCTCACACTCTCACCCTGCTGCCACACCTCACTCTCTCACCTTGCTCTTAAACCTCACACTCTCACCCCACTCTTACACCTCACACTCTCATCCCGCTCTCGCACCTCACACTCTCACCCCGCTTTCGCACCTCACACTCTCACCCCACTCTCTCATCTCACACCTCACCCCATTCTCTCAACTCACAATCTCACCCTGCTATTGCACCTCACTCTAACCCCTCGCACCTCACACTCTCACCCCACTCTCTCACCTCACACTCTCACCCTGCTCTCTCACCTCACCTCACACTGCTCTCTCACCTCACACTCGCACCTCACCCTGCTATCACACCTAACACTCTCACCCCGCTCTTGCACCTCACTTTCACCTCCTACTCTCACCCCTCTCTTACACCTCACTCTCTTACCTTGCTCTCACACTCCACTCTTGCACTCCACTCATGCACCTCACTCTCGCACCCCACTCTTGCACCCCATTCTCCCACCCTCTTTTTCACCCACTCTCATCCTACCCTCTCATCCCACTTCCTCATCTCACTCTCTCATCCCAACTTTCTCACCCCACTCTCGAACCCCTTTTGAAACCCACTCTCTCACCTCACTCTCTCACTTCATCCACTTGGATGAGTGGGTTAAAGTGGGAGAGATGGGCGAGAGTGAGTGAGTGGAGTGAAAAAGGGGGTTGAGGAAAGTGGGGTGAGTAGAGAGGGAGTATACTGTTTCACTCCAGTCTCCTCAACTCTCAATCTACCTCTGCTTCCTTTCACTTACTTCCTCTATCAAAGATAACAACAAACCAAAGAACTTTATTAATAAAACTTCAAGCATGTAACTATGTTATGCCAACACAATTTTTCATCATTAGGAAAAGTACAATATTTTGAGCCAACTATTTATCACGGTTTTTTTTCTAAGCTCCACTGTCAATCTCTCAATATACGTAAGACTGTCTTTGCACACAAATTGACCAATGAATATTTTAATTTTATTAAGTTGCACAACTATCTCTTCAAGAGCAGCTCTTTATTTCTTCCACAATTCAACCGCAAGCAAGAAGTCCCTTGATGTCTCGGAGAATTACAATACAGGCATTTGCGTCTCCAGTTTCATGTTCAAACTTCCTAAACATGGATCCATTGTAATGGTTATTCTTGATACTCCAACAAAGGTTTTGATGTCCAGGTTTTTTGGGTAGCTACATTTGTAATGAACATGAATAATCAATCATCTAGAATTCCTTTATTAAACTATCTATTCATGGAGAAAAACAAACTTATTGGTTATCAAGCGTATTTGGATGTTATTCAATACATGTGACTCAAAAGAAAACCAGAATAAAATTCACCTTTTACCTAACTTACATTAATTTTATTTTCATTATTCTGGAATTGAAAATAAAGGATCGTGTTTCTAAAAATAATTCTGTAAGGCAGGAAGTATGTCTAGTTTTGTTCGTTATTGTATTATTTTTATTCATCTATCACGAGAAAAGATGCATGTATTGAAAATAAATGCAATCCTCAAAAAATTATAAAGTACAAGATAAATTCATTTATCATATAATTGCATCCCTACAGTCCATCTTCTACAGGTCAAATGCATTTAAGAGAGCTACATGTTCGTTGCAAAAGATATGAAAGTTCAAAAAATTTAGCAAAATGTTCAAAAAGGGTCCAATGAATTCCTCTCAATCAGTCAACGAATTCCCGTGGGGAAAATATTTTTTTTTTCAACTTTAAAAGGGAACATGTCAAACAATAAAGAAATCATTTGCGTTATCATGATTTCAGTAACAGTTATATTTTCACTGACATGCGCAGATACAGAGGGGGGGGGTCTCTCCCGCCCCCCCCCCCCCCCTGCAAAAATCAAGTTTCTTTGAATTACAATATAAAATTAACTCCCCCCCCCCGGCAAACTCAAATAACCGTCGGACCCCCCCCCCCCCCCCCCCCACCCGCAAGTAAAAATTTTCTGATTCCACGCATGACTTACAAGCATGTGTGTTGGCAGAAAGTGAGAGGAATAGGACGGGGTAAAGTATAAATATTAATATTTGTTGCATGAAACACACTTACGAAAGATAGAGTACATGCTGCAAGACTTTGTTGTTGAAACTGCTGATGATGATGCTGCTGCTGTTGCTGATGATGATGATGATGATGAGAACGATGACGATTATGAAAGTTGTGGTTCTCTTCCTTCGTTCAGCATCTCCTTTGCTGTAACGGCATTGTTCCCCAGAAGGGAAAAAAAATTAAGAATAATAATTTAAAGATCTTAAATATAGAAAATATGTACACAATTATCAATAAGTTCAATTTTGTGTTTCATACGGCCTATGAAAGTACCAATTATTGCAAAATTAGATAAACATAACCCGTGTCAGATCGTACACATGTACATTTACCTCCTCCGCCCGTATAAAACACCAATGAAAGCATAATTATTATTGAAGTGTTCACAGCGTTAGTCTGTAAACTGGACTTTAAAAAAAATTCAAACGTTATAAATATCAAAAAGCTTGAACAATCAATTATTAAACTCCCTTTTACAATTCAAATGTGAAAAAGTTGCATACATGTATATATGTGCTTCGCAAAATAAATATCCTTGAAACATACAAATCCAATTGCAGAACTGTGTGAAAATTCGCCTGGTGAACTGGCCAGTAATAGATCTAGAATGACTAATTTACACTCACCCTAGATATAATTATATATATCTATATTGTGCGTTCAAAAAGAAACAAAAAGTTATATTCTTCCATTTTCAATAGAGGTTATTTATTCATTTAAATTATTGTATTTATTTATTTTTATATATATTTATTTAGAGGGGGTTAATATTCAGTGTTAGTAGTACAAAACACCCGTAAAATCGATTATTTGAAATATTTTCTCCAATGGGCAAAATAATGGCTTAATATTTTGTAAAAGTTAATTTTAATCCATTATTTTCGGGAAAAAATATAAATCATACCAATCATGTACTCGAAGCAGAAAGAAATCGAGGAACAGCATATTTTGATTATTTCGAAACCATTTGAATCTTTGTACAGTTTATCCTCGTATCATTTAATAATTTGTAATGAACAGTAAAGGCCTGAAATTATGACACAATCATCACAGGTGTTGAGGCGTTATGGTCATTAAACTCCGAGGTCATATGAAAAGATCAAAAGAAAATATGATGACGTAATTTTGGATTTTTTAAAATCAATTTTTACATCTGTCAAATATCCTTAAATCGTAATAAATATAAAACCTAAAGTCAAAATTTTCACTTTTTCGATATACAGGAGTCATTATGGCAATATTATACGGTTAGATTTTATTGAAATTTGAATAATGCAATTTTATGTATAGAGACCCCAAGTGTTGTAAATTTTCGCCTTAAAATCATTGACAAGCGCTATTTTTACATTATATCAAATTTACTCCGAGTGTGAAATGTATAAATAACAGCACAAACATTTCAATGTAATATCTTCAAAAGTAACATTGGCTTTGCAAATTATAATAGTCACTATTCCATTTTACATTCGCCTAAAGTAGATGTGGAAATGGTAGATTTGGGGCAATGTGGGGAAAAATTGTGTGATCAGATTTCTTTCAAATTTTGAATACATTACCATTGACCATAGAGTCGTCTCGATGGGTTTTAAAAGAACTTGCGTCGAATATATTAAAGTCAAAAACAATAAACAAATTGAAAGTGTATGTGTGTGTGTGTAGGTGGGGAGGGGGTGGCTATACTTATCAAAACACTTAACAAGCAAAAAGAAAATCAGTTTAAAAAAAAGGCTGGTTATGGTTATGTATAACTTTGCCAAAAAAAAAAAGTGTGGGGGGGGGGGGGGGGGGGGAAACCCCCCCCCCCCCCGGTTCCGATGCCTATGAGGTGTAAACATATATGGAATTTTTTTTTCAACTTTATTTTGGAAATAATAACTTTGGGTGTGATGTTCTCACGATAGGAAGCATTTGCATAGATTTGTGATTTTGTAAATTTTTAAATAAAATGTAACTGGAGTTACATTATCTGTTATCTAATTTAGAGCATGGTTTATTTAAATTCGTTTATTTAGGTAGTCAGAAATATATACACACGTAACAGGCAAATCAAGAGTAAAATAAGTACACCTTACAAAGGAGTTGTACAATGATGCATCAATTAATAATAAACAATGTACTACTGAATATGCAATTCATGGCTCATCAATCTTATCACCAGCGTTTTTTATCAAAAGTAAATGCAGAAAAAGGTAAAATAAGTACATTAGATATTTAATTTAAAGAATCGTGCAAGTTTATTATATCATGCACGGATCAAGGAATTTTTACTGGGATTGGTGACTTGATAATTGTGTTTGCCGGCGGAGGGGGGGGGGGGGGGGGGGGGGTCCGAGGCATACGTTTGGTTAAGTTACTATGTGAATTTTTCCAGGGATCCGGACCCCCTTCCCCTCACCACCACCGTCTCTGGATCCGCACTTATATATAATTACAACCGAATATCTACATATGGGTCAAAGGAGTATTTTGGGGGTTGATTTTGGTACAACAAATTCATTGGGGATATCTCAGGGTTCATTTGGGTAAAAAGATGCATCGGGAAACAACTCAACTTAACAGAAAAATGAATTATTAAGTGATTACCTTTGCAAATCTTGCAAAAAAAACCCCACATTGTCGATTTATATTTTGGAGTGTTTGACCTGGAAAACTACAAATGAAATATTCTGACCATAGTTTATTTTTATAAGGCTTGACGTTCGGGGTTTTAGTACGTACGCATAGTTGACCGTTGCTATTTGCGCGATCTTGCGTCATAGTCAATGACGTCACAATTGATTTTACAGAATCAGAAGGTAAGTGGTAATTTTTTTTTTTACAAAATTGATAATTTTACTTTACACCCTTAATTAATGGCGATTTTTAAAGTGTGTACCGTCCTATCAAATCTTGTTTTGCCTTCTCAAATCTCATATCATATTGAATGTTCAGAAGTCAAAAACTCTATTATAATACAAGTTGCGATTTGATAGTTGTTATTGCATGTTTGTATCACAATCTACCATGTAATTTTGAAAAAGCACGTTGAGATATATATATTTGTAAGTAGTAAGCTGTTTCGCAGTAAAAATGTCCTAAGCGAATTATAGAAATGCTTAAAACTATGAAAAAATTAAATCATCTAGACATTTCTTCCGATAAATTTTAATCAATTAATTTTATCTGTACAATACTGCCATAAATTAATGGGTCTTTTCATTTTTGTTTTTTAATTGTTTTTTTTTTTTTTTTTTTTTGGGGGGGGGGTGTTTTTTTCGCAGTAAAATGTCCTAATTATAGGAATGCTTAAAACTATGAAAAAATTAAATTATCTAGACATTTCTTCCGATAAATTTTAATCAATGAATTTAATCTGTACAATACTGCCATAAATTAATGGGTCTTTTCATTTTTGTTTTTTATTTGTTTTTTTTTTGGGGGGGGGGGGTTGTTTTTTTTTTGTTTTTGTTTTTTTTTTAAATTGGGGGGGGGGGTCTTTTTGGGGTACGAGTCCTATTTTCAGTAACTACTTTACTATGTGAATTTAACAAGTTTGAAATGTTTAAAAGGTGGACCCTCTCTCCCTGCAGATCTCTTCATACTCTCGATAGTCGGATACTGAGCAAGATTTCAATTAATAATTCATTAAACTCATGTTCTATTGTATCACTATTATTATTCTTTAAAAAATAAACGTAAATGAAACACACAAGTCGTTTAATGGGAACTTTGCATCGACGATGACCAATGATGCACATCAGTATCTGAAGAAATGAAAGGGTACCCATTCTGTACAATCATAAACGGAATTTTTATCCGTTACATTATAGTCTGAACATTATTAATCCATTACACTTATAAAAATAGTTTCTGACACACCAACGAGAAAACTTTCTTTATTTTTCATTCTGAAAACAGGTTCTTTTCAGTAAAAAGTAGGATTGCATTAATTTTATCTTTAACTTATATATCTCTGTTTAAAGTAGATCCAATGTTCTGTGACGTCACACTTTTTTGTACAACTTTGAATTCTTTAAAAATTGTGCAAGATAGTTTTATTTATTTTATGTGAATATAATCACATGGATGTAACAGAGGCGGATCCAGCAATTTGGAAAAGGGGGGGTTCCATTTGATGAAAACCAAAATGTGCAAAATTCATCATTTGTCAATAAACAAGGACTTTTTGAACGTTTTCCGTGCGTATACAACTGTATTTTATAAACATTTATCTCATCACTATCTATTTCACATCTATTTCAACAGCAGAGTGCACTGCATTATTGAGCGTTTTGCCGTTTTGTTTAGGTAAGGAAGATTTGCATACTATCTAGCCACAAGAAACCCAAGTCTCCAGCAATGAGAAAGTGCGTCTATGCTTGACTGAAACTAAACACTAAGAAACAAAGAATAACTCAGACTAATTACGACAAACTATTATAAAAATGGATATTTTGGTAAAATTTTTTATGTCTTTGATGTTTTTAAATTCTGAACTATTTATCGATTTTGAGTTCTATCGATTGCCTTCTTAAATAAAGGTCTAAATGATTTTGAGTTCTATCGATTGCCTTCTCAAATAAAGGTCTAAATGATAGGATATGACAAAAAATGGGGATAATTCATGTGCTGAATAGATGGTACGTGTGTAATACAATTGTAAAAGCAATTGTCGTCCAAGGGAACTTGATGTGACCTCTGTAATGGCCGGGTGCGCTACATCATTCGGCACTAGTACAGATGCGATCATATTTAGAAAAGTTTTGAAAAGCTGGGCATTTTCATAATGGTTTACATATAAATTTACATATAAACCCTTTATATTTTTGTAACAGAATTTCCGACTTTTGGAAACAAAACAAAAAAGGCTTTCTTTTGTGTTTCGTGTGGGTATGAAGGTAGCTAGCATTCCAGAAAAATAGCATAACCCGCGTAAGCGGGTCATGTAATTTTCTTTGCATTTTCCCTTTAAAACGAAGTAAAACTCATCTATTATAAATACTTAAGTAATGATATGTATTTTTTCTTTCATTTTCCACATGTTTACTCAGTGTAGTAAACACCGGATGCTGAAGGGGAGTACAATGTACTTTATTTCGATAAAAAATCGATAGGGTCTTTTCACATAAGAACAAAATTATGGGATGCAGTACGAAATTCTTTAAATAAGCAATTTTAAAAATATTTATTTGAGATAATTACAGTATTTCTATTATATATGGGAAAATTGTCTTTAAATAGGCACTAAACGTTTTCAAAAAAATTCAAATGTTCCAGAGGAAGGCCGGAACCCCCCCTCTGGATCCGCCAATGTGTAATTAGAATTATTTCTATTCTTCTTTTTTTTAATTCATAAACAAAATTTCCAATATGTATATATTGACGATAATGCACAAGGACAAGATTTTATCTGTTACTTCCATGAGCAATATTAATTACATTGTTTCTATCCTTTATTTCTATTTCATAAATAGGTGTAGATTAGTTTCATTCACAAACAGGATTAATCTAGATTAACATTGATGAACGCACGATGAGCGGTGTGATATCCAATATCAAAGTAACTGCAGATACCATGTAAATCCACTAAAAATCACCACAACAATCGATTTATAGCCGACTATCTCACTATGAACGGATTAATGTTCGATACACAAATAACCAGGAATGATATTCAATACCACCACGGACAGGGTGTATTTTCAATACCTCAATAAGCGAGATTTCTATTCAAAATTCCCCAAAACAAAATTAATATTCAATACCCCAGACAACAAGATTTCTATTCAATACCCCGCAAAACGAGATTTGCATTTATCCCAAATAAACGAGATTTATGATCAATACCCCAATACACGAGATATAAAAAAAAACCTGAACCTCATTTACTTGACAACGATTGATAAGCAAGTTCTACAACTTATTGCACGAGATATCTATTTAAATTTCTCAATGGACGAGATATATATTTAATATCCCAATTAACGAGATAATATTCTACACCCCAATAAACAAGTTTTATATCCCCCCCCCCCCCCCCCCCCCAAAAAAAAATATAAGATTTATTTTCAATACTTCAAAAAACGAGATTTATATTCAATACCCCATATTTATATTCTATATCCCAATAAACGGAATTTATATTCAATGTCTCATTGAACGAGATTTATACATGTATTTAAATTTCTCAATGGCAGATAACTTTATTCAATTCCCCGACAGTTTGATATTCAATACATGTACTTCAATGAATGAGATGTATAGTCAATACAACAAAGACTATGATTAATATAATTAATACCTCGGCGACGAGATTAATTTTCAGTTCCCCAAAACAGTATATTTTATATTCATTACCCAAATGAATGTAATAGATATTCAATACCTTATTGAACAAGGGCAACTTTCAGTTCCCAATTGAACAAGATTTATCTTGATTACGTTTTTGAACGAGATTGATATTTTATTTCCTAAATAAACAAGATAATATTAGATACCCCAATAAACAAAATCATTATTTAACAACCTTTCGAACATGAGAGATTATCTGTCAAATGCTCCAAAAAACAGCATTTTAATCCTTTAAACCCATGGACTTCATTTCTCATCATCAAACACCATTCAGCATGGGATTTTGATTCAATATATTTTCAAACATGGTTTCATTCATGAAATGGATTTCTATGTTTTACATCCATTTAAGTTAAGATGTATAACAATCAGGTGATAAAAAATTTTTGATAATAGTTAAACTTTGATATCTCGAACACTGATAAATCGAATACAATGGATATGTCGAAGTAATTTGTAAGTCCCAACCACTTATTTTTTATGCATTTTACTCTTGATATCTCAATTATTTCGGATATCTTGAAATTTTTTAACAGTCCCATTTAGTTTGAGGTAACAAAGTTTGAATGTACATGCATTTACTTAAACTATGATGATTACACTCTAAACTTGTCCCTTTTATAGTGGCCAACTTTATCTAGTTAGATGCAGAAAGGATCTCAAAGGTTGAATAATAATTTTGATGTCATTCTATAAAGAAAAAAAAAAGAAGATAAAACTTCTTTCATAATATTTTCTATCTTTATGAAAATGATAAGATAATGACACAAAGATGACATGTATATACACAAACAAAAAAATTCTTTCTTGGGAAAAAAAATCACTGAAAGACTCAAACAGCCAACACGTCTTGTTGGATCTCATGGCTGAGTTGAGTCTGTAAGTCACTGAGTTTCTTTTTGAGCACTGCTAGGGCTGAGAACATGATGTTTTCCGGCTTCAGTGAACCACAGGACTCCGCATTGAAGAAGTACTTGTTTGGTTGGCCTAGTCCGTCAAATGGGGCTTCATCTGTAAATGAATAAATTATCAGCTTATTCCATAGAAGTTCTAGGCATAAACTCTTAAATACATATTTAATGCTTAAGAATCATTTATCTTTACAGGCAATAATATGCATTTGTCATATTGCTTTAAGAGTTAAACATATTTCAATTTTCTTCCATTCACTCTGTACTTACGGACATCCTCCTCTAGCTCTGAATATTCACTTTTGGGCCTATAAATAGAGAAAAACAATTCTGTATGCTTGAGAATAAAAGTACATACACCTGTAGAACAGCAAGCAGGAAGGACAAGAGTGTCCTTTATATCAACATCATTTCAAAATGAATTCACAATCAATAGCACTGAGAGTGCCAGTGACATTTGGTTTTGAGGATTGATAGAGGGGATTTTGAGGATCCCCTCTACAGCAAAATCAACAAAAATTAATGTCCCAGAAATATTAATGAATCCATATCATTTTATCCTTTGAGAGAAATACATGTATTATTTACCATGTTTGACCTGGGGGCAATTAAACTTAGACAAACTCACTTTTGACTCAGTTTTACTTTTACAAAAGGAATACACATGTGTACATTGTATAATGGAGCATTTGATACTGTAAACGAAAGTCCATGATTTATGGCCCTGTAGCCTAATAAAAATATAATTTACAACATTCATTACTAAAAATGAAACACAGACCATTCTTCTGGTTTTGGGTACAGGGTGTGTCGCAATGAATTGTCAGGGTCGTACTCAAAAGCCACTCCACACGTTGGGTTCCATTTAGCATGCTCTTTTGCGAAACCCTTCCTAGCAAAAGCTCGAACTTTTAACTCTTGTCCTTTTCTGAGTTTCACAATCAAAATATCTACAAGACAGAGAGGATATATTTACAGATCTAATTAGGCAAAAGATGGTACTAAGCTTACCTACTAAATAAAGTTTAAAGTTAACTTTCAGACAGTCATTTAAATTACAGGTATTATGACAGTCATCCTTTGGAAAGGTTTTAGATGAACACAGGTTATTCTTTTTTCAATGACAGTTGAATTAGACCAAATAGATAGATACACTATACAGTCACTTCACGCGATGGCCAAATAACAAAAGCATAAAAAATGATCATAATAATTACCATCAGTATCTTCATATTCACTTGTCTCCTCTTTGTTTTTGGATGTCACCTGTCAGAGAAAAACATTAATAAGTTATTTGGCATTCCAGTATAAAATTTTTTTTTAGCAAACCAGACTGATTTATTAAAACATTTCCTATTGAAAAAATTATATTCTGTGTATTTGCATTCTAGGAGTGGCAAAAAACTTTCTAAGCTAACAAAATGGTTTTTAAAAGTTATTATTTTTTTGTGACTAAATCCCATTTTCTATATTTTCCAGGTTATATTTTGTCTAATGATGGCAGTGATGAGTTAGATAGCCATGTCCCGACTCTATGATCCTATCTCACAGACCGTCTTTGAAAAGGAAGACTTTCCTGAGCCTTCATCTTTACAGGGTTTATGTAGAAAAAGTATCATTCAGGCTGTCACATTGGGAGACATAGAAAAGGTAATATATATTGTACAACTTGGCCAATTGTTGAAAATTTGGTGGAGGAGGGAATGCCCCCCTTCCTCACAAGCCCAAAAATCCAAACAAAAATAGCTTTATCTGTAATTGTAATATTCCTCTAAAGATTCATCCTGTTTAATCATGCTCATATCATTACAAAGGTACATCAACTCCCTCTCCCAACGTCCATAAAAACCAAGGTCGGAGCATTAAGTATGAAGGACTTTGCTATTGATGTGGAAAGACTGAGCCCAGAGAACCACACCAAGAGGTGCTACCCTGCCACCTGTTGCCTGACCAATGATGATGTCATCATCAAAGTCTTCCCAAAAAGTAAGAAAAACAAAAATAATGGAAAAATGAAAATTTCTGACATTATTCAGAGTAATAATATCAACAGTACTGGTACATGTACCGGTATTTGCTCATTTGTTATAAGCAATTTTGAAACCAATGTAGAGGCTCAATAATATGCAGTTGACATGATACATGTACAGACATGTTTCTGTATTTGCAAGACCAGATGTTAGTTTATCTTTACTAAAATGACATGCATTTTAATTTTGAAAAAAACAATTTTTTAATTTTGTGTTAGTAAATCTGTTGAAAAACTTCGAATTTTTACAGTATATTAAATGTACTGTATCACTATGACATAAAATTCATTTAATGTTGCCTTTAGATTCCAACTTCCATCTATCTGACTATGATCCCTCCATGGTGGCCTCATTCAAAGAAAACGGCCACCTTTGCTGTGTCCTAATTCCCACCCAATCCCTTGCCGAGAAAATTGACAAAGCGAAAGAGTCCGGAACGACGTTAGAACACGGCCTCATCTGGAAAACCCTAACCAAAGTTCTGCACGTTTTTCTATCTGGGCAAATCTCTCCCGTAACCAGTATTCCATCAACAGATATCAGATATCTACCAAACGGCTGGATCACGATCAATCCTCCCGACAATGAGGAATCTGGGATGGTAACGGCCATGGATGCCCAGATAGATAAGCCCGTGTACGAGGCACCGGAAGTCCTGGGCCGCCAGAATCCAGATTCCAAAGCCCACTCCTGGAACTTGGGCTGTCTGCTTTATGAAATGCTTGCCCTGGAACCAGCGTTCTATGACAGGAGTGGAGTGAACCCGTTTTCTGTATTCATGGACATCATGCAGGGAAATTTGCCAGCCATTCCAGCCTCTGCCAGTCAGTCACTGACAGATTTAGTTAACCGCTGTCTTGTCAGTGATTCTGCTAATCGCTTAAGTCTGCAGGAAATTGAGGATGTCATCATTCAGCATAACTCTACTAACCTATAGATGGTTGAGTCATTGGACTAAGTCATTATAATTTGAACACTGTTTATTCCTCTATTTCCCCGTTTTAAACATTTATTTCTTTTTATCATTCTTCTTATTTTATCCAGTATTTGTTGCTATCTTAAACACTGTAATTCAAATTTTAAAAATGTTTTGATTTTATATTGTTGTGTGATATCCCTATTTGTTTCTTTGTTTTCAATATATTCTATGCATATTTTATTTCAATTTTTTTCTAATTCAACATTGAATGCTTTTAAAATTTGAAGATTTAAGAGTAATTATAGTCCTTTTCAATACTGTAACAGCTGATCTTCATTTCTATTGTTTTGACATGAGGCTGTCCTAATAAGAAATATTTTGCTATACTGAATTCGTATTGTTAAAATCTACATAAAAATCACTTTTGATAATAAATCTTAACAAAAATACTAAAAGTTTGATTGCTTTTCCAATGATAAAAAGAAAACAAAACCATGGCTTTAGCCTTGTTTATAAAACAAAGAATTGCTGAATTTTGCTTGTAACTTGATAGATTTAAATTTCCTTTGGTTACCCATTTATAGAAATATTTCAGTAAGGCACTGAAAACATTAACAATCAAAATTAATTCAATGATTTTTAAAAAAGTAAGATAAACCCACAGTATCATAACTACTCGTATATTTATTTTTGGTCAAAGAAAGCAGCTTGAAACAGAGAATAGGTCCAAGTCAACGAAAGGTCCAATGATGAATGATCAAAAGATTTATACTGTAAACATACTACATTTGACTGTGTATTCTATTTAATTAGCGCTTTTGGCAAAATGCGACTTCCGCTAAATCAAATATATCGCTGAATGTCATGCACATATGTATAAGAAAAGTCACATTCAAGAATACACTAATTCAAATCAACGCCAACTTGTTCAAACACTCATTTCCGCCAAATATCGTACGCGCCAAATATAATATGTTTACAGTATATTAAAGTGACTTCCTTTTGAATCACTAAACAAAGATTTAAAACGTTACTTACTGGCAATACTTTTGGATTGGATGAAATCAGGTCAGCACTGGTCACATGTTTGGTTTGATCCTCAGTACACTTTACGTCCATTGTAAACTCAACTGAGCACTCTGGACAAAACTCCTCACAAGTACAATCCTAGTGAAAATATTCATTTCTTTTTAAAATACTCACTGGGTTTTATAAAGCTGTAATTGGAGTGAATGACACACATTTTTCAAAAATTTATTCACTGATGAAGAATTTTAAAAACAGAAATAGCTGTATTATAACATATATACCCGGGGTATTCATAGCTACTTCTTACAGTGTATAATTATTGGTTTTTTTTAACGGTAAACGAAATTGAACATTTTAATAGCGTCCTAATTAAAATATGTGCAAATGTACCGGTATATTGCAATTTTCATTCATTTGATATGATTGACTAATGACAAAAATTCAGAGTTACAAACTGATTCTTTCATAGCTGGCTACAACTACTAAATATTTGAACCACAAATTGAAATACCCTGGAATATTGCATGCGGTCCACCACTTCATCACTGGTCAGTGGAATAAGGCCTATCCTGTGTGCAATGAACTCATCAAACAAAACTGTGGAATTTGACTCGATCTGAACCCAGTCAATTGCTGAAGAAAAAAAAAGCAACAGTAACCATTAAAGGTACTTTGACATGATTTGAGCTCAAATTTTTTCGAAATTTATTTTTACATTTTTAATGTATAGAATGGTCAATATGGATATTTTATATGCTTTGTCAAAATTAAAAGTCAAATATCGAGTAACAACTTACAGGCAAGTTACAGAGGTTGGAATTCTTTAATCTTTGTTTTGTAAACAAAGCTTGAGTCCTGTTATTGTATACCTTTGTTTTGGTAAATCAAGGTAATGTTGCTTTTTGTTGTTGAAAAAATTATTTATGAACACATTGAATTAGTTTATCTTGTTTAATACAAGTTATTTTTTCAAAACTTTAAATTATTACTAAACAAATAAAAGACTCGGGCTTCATTTTCATAACAGACCTTCTTTCCTAAGACTCTGTAACTCACTTGTAACCTGAATTAAAATTTTGGTCAGTCATTCAAAATGCGCAAATAAACCATTTCATACATAAAAGTTGATAAAATTTCAAAATGAAATGTCATCTAAAATCGTGTCTACATCCCTTTAATATAAACGCTTTTCATGGCAGCGACAATATCATCCGAACACCAATATTGATTGAAAGTGAAACACTATCAAATACATTGACCATTGTTTACCAGCTATATAAGTGTGTATGGGGCAAACCAGAGACATAAATAACACGTTATTTATGTCTCTGGGCAAACCAATTCCTTGATACATTTGTCATGTTTTGAATCTTAGACAAAATTAATGTCATAGTATATACATATTTCACATATACGTTTACTTACCAACTGTAGGTACCTCTGCTATGCATACTCTTCTTATTGCATTGGCGACACTTGAGAAAAAAAAGAATTCTTTTTACATTACCCCATAATCAAAAGGGGGATAACTCACTATAATGAATGACATTTCAAATTACTAAAATGTTATACAATTCAAGCGATTGATGTAGTACCTTAAATCCGTGTCTTCAAGAACGAACTTTATGTTTTCCTCCGAGAGCTGTGTAATTTGTACCGTTGGTTGATTCGCATACGGCATTTTCTGTTTCCCTCTACAAAAGCTGACAAAAGCTGCCTCAGCTTTTCTCAAAACATGCAACTTCCGGTATAACAGTGCCCTCTCTATTTACAGGATGCAACCAAAATTTATCAGGGAGAACAGGCTATCTAATCCAAAGGAAAGGAAAAAGAGGAACTTTTATCAATATCACCACAAATAATGTATCATATTAGTGTACCTATAAATGTGTTCCAAATTTTAATTTTATTCTAGAGTAGGTATTTTACAGATTTAAAGTAATCAATTTTTCCGTTGACCCCTTTTTTGAAAATGAAAGAGCCGATCGTACTTCCGGAAAGAAAGATAACTTTTGTTTTGATTCTCCTGGAGCAGGTGTAAAGAGGAAAAATGTCCTCTTTTTCCGATAACAACTTTGTCAAAAAGCTAGGGGAGTTAAATAATACACAGCAAAGCATCCAGACTTTGTCGTTATGGCTGATTCATCACCGGAAACATTCTAAGACAATTGTTCAAGTATGGCTGAGAGAAATGCAGAGAGGTAAATATCGTCATAGTTTTATTTTTGTTTACAACATATGGAATACCGCAATGAACACTTTTTGTCATGCGTGGATTAGATTTAACATTATTGCATGGAAGGAAACTCCAAGCTTAAAATTCTGAAACTGGTGTCATAAGTTTTCATTGTTTAAGTATTTTTTTTTCTGGTTTTATAAATTATCAGCAGTGGGTTGATCATAGCAATTATAGTTAGTACAGAACGGTTTTCCCAATCCAACTTTTATGTATTCAAAGTCATCGTTTGATTTCATCACCACAATGTTCTGCGAAATTAAAAATGGTTTTATGAAGAAGGAATTGTGTGATGATATTATTGCATTACACATGTAAGATCCACATAAGTAGTTGTGTATTTAGTTAGGACTTCTTTACCTTTTGTTTAATTATGCACTACCAGGTCATTGCATATATCAAAGAACTATTCATGAGTACAAAATATCATTGTGCATGCATATTATGTTAAACAATTTAAATCATTGCATATGTTTGACTGGTCTGATAATAATTAAAAGAATTTATGTTTTGAACCGGAATACTGGTAACATAAAATAATTGATAAACATTTAATTTGTGGCCTCTAATACATATCTATAGTATCCTGAATTAGTGTCACTATGAAGCCAAGACAGATTGATAGCTTATGAAAGTACAGTTGCAAGAATATTCATTTACACATCTTGAGACTTGTTATAAATTGAGTGATCAGTATTAAAATGACAGTCTTATAAGTGTTTTTTTTCTTACCGGTACTTCTAAAATTTTCTTGGTCCTGAATGTTAGGATCTTAAATCATAAAACAAACATTTTACATTGTTTATGAATCTGAAATAGATATTTTACATTGTTAATTATTAACCATTTTACCTGAAATAAATATATATTTCTTTTACAAAAAAAAAAAAGACAAAATTTTTTTGAGAGACTACACACTTTGTAACCTAATATTTTGGTTTTTAACAGTACGTGCAAGTCATAGATTGACCTTTATGTACCTGGCCAATGATGTCATACAGAACAGCAAAAAGAAGGGTCCCGAGTTCACTAAAGATTTTGCCACTGTTCTACCTGATGCTTATAAATTTGCCACAAAGTAAGTGCATTGCTTTGAAAAAGGGTAAAAGTGAATTTAAAATTTAAGACATGGAAACTGACTGTGATGTTAGGTCAGTAGAATTGTACTCAATATATCGATTTTTCATGAAAGTGGAATAATGTTTAGAGGAAGATTTCATTTGGATATTTTCAATAAAAATAAAAAGCCATATATGGGGTGATAAGTATAGTTGAACAATATGATATGTGAAGCAGACTAAATTTTAAGTCTGTATTGTATTTTCTTTAATCATTAGATATGTGATTATTTTTTATTTGTGTTTTTTATTTTCCAGGGATGCAGAAGAAAAAGTGAAGAAGTCAGTCGATAGAATTTTAGGAATATGGGAGGAGAGAGCTGTTTACAGCAAGCATTTTATCGAGCAAATCCGACTTTGTAAACCTGGAGGTATTATAGGTTTTGAAAAACAATATTAAGATTTTTCTCATACACTTTATTTGTACATTACAAAACTCTTCCTTCCTGTCTTCTAAGATTTTGGGAAAAAGTGCATGATAATTAAGTTATTTTCAAGTGTACTTGGTGAACATGGTAAAAAAAAAATTTTGGATGGGTTTATATTCTAGCCACTACTCAAGTGTAGGCATGGACTAGTAAGCTGGGGGGTCAATCTTAAATCATGCATGTATGTTACCCATCAAATTCTGCATGCTACCTGGCTAGAAGATAGTTTTCTCTATTCAGTCTATTGATATATATAGAAAGAAAAATATAAAATTCAAGGCATAGACATTTATTTAAAATCTTCTTGTAGTATGCCAACATGAGAAATTCTCTTTATGGATATTGGTTTTGACCCCCGAAATTTATTTTGTAAATTGTTTTAGATTTAATATTTGTTTGTCCTTTGGTAACAGCCACCACAATGACAAAACAAAAGTCAGGATTATTTGGCTTCTGAAATTATATACATTTTACCATACATGCTAGAAATTTATATTTAGCAGTCTTACCAGTATGAGCATCCAATTGGAGCTGTCTGTCAATCCCCATGGCAACACAGCGATGATCAGTGCAACATTTTGCTGCTGCTGCTGCTGTTGTTGTTATTGGTACAGTGGGCTCTCTTTGTTTTGTCTTTGTAGCTACTTCCGTCCCCGCAGAAACTGACCTGAAATCCCAGCGCAAGAAAAAGGTGGAGGAATATGTAGTGACACTCAAGAAAAAAGGGTTTAAAGGTGCAGACGAAGTGCTTGTCCTAGCTTATGTAGACCCGTTATGATTGATTTTCTTTTGCAGCACAGAGAATAGTTCTCTTTTCTTTAATTTTAATTCTTTTAAAATGTGAGGTGAAATGCCTTCAAAATATACAAAAATTTTAAGTCGTACTTTTTAAAAAAAAAATGATATGCCGGTAGTAAAGTTTATGATAATGTCAAATAGCTATGAAATGAGGGAATGAAAAATTCTGACACAGTGATCTCAACTTGAATGCTGTAGTTGCTATAATTCTTTTTTGATGGGTTGCAGTTTCTCTAGCATGCTATTTTGTGGGATTTTTTTTCAATTCTTTTCTGTCTTGATTATTATAGTTATAAACTTTATTCTAACTTTTTTTTTCTATACAAAAATGTTGGGACAAGTGAATTTTGACATATTTACTTTTGAGCAATTATCAGTTTTAAAAAATCATTGAGTTACCTTTGTTTGAATTAAAGTTGTTTTTTCTGTATATCTAAAGGGTCTTAAATGCTTTTGCTTTTGGCCACTGCCTAGCTAGGATACATAACTGATGCTACTTTTCTGAATCAACCACCTGTCTCATTGTATCAATTTTAGTGAAGAGCAAAACTGGATAATTTTTTAATATAATATATTTCAGTGCAAAATGCAGAAAAGTCTGCTCCTCCTACAAAAAGAAAAAAGATGGATGAAATGCCATCTCTTCGAGAAGAAATAGAGGCGATGCCTAAAGACGAAACTCAAGTTGTGCCTGACGTAAGTCAATTCACAATATATATGTACTGTAAACGTATTATATTTTGCGTGTACGATATTTGGGGGAAGGTAGTTTTTAACATGTTGGCGTGGATTTGATTTAGTGTATTCCTGAATGTTCCTACTCCTTTACATGTGTGAATGGCATTTAGCGATGTACTTGATTTAGCGGTAGCTGCATTCCACTTAAAATGCTAATTAGAATACACTGCCAAATGCAATATGTTTACAGTATCAAGTCATTCAATTGACAGTTGTCAAAATATGATTCAAAAATCCATAATAAGTCAAAACCTTAAATGTGTGTATTTTTACTGACTGTTATTACAAATAGTTTATTTGATTTGATATTTGATACAGTGGTAGAGAAAGTATGTAGCATAGGCTTTTTTTAATCTAAAAAAAAAATTTCAATTTTTGGCACACATTTAAATTGGAGATTATAACTGATAATTCTCATAAAACTTGCACCCATTCTTATATCATTATTACAACAGTAAGAGAATGGAAGCTGCATTTCTTTAGCTCCTGGTCTGAAAAAAATCAGATTGATGACCTGGGAGCTACAGTGCCTCCCGTAGTAAAAAAATTGCAAATTACAGCACTCAAAGAATGTTTTAATTTTGGACTGGTTAACCTTATTTTTATGTAAGTTCTTTAGAAAAAATAGTACTACTAAATTTTTCCGTCATTTTTCTACTGATATTAGTACTTGGCTCGAACTTTCTCTTAAACATAATAACCGATCTCAAAAATTGATGTATGTTAAATTCTCGTCAAGATCAAGAGTCACCATTTTTACATGTAATCAAACTGCACCACTTCATTCTACGGGGCTGGTGATGGTGTTAAAATGAATATTAGAGGCAAGCTTTTATGTCTGCTTTCCTAATAATCCAGCAACTCTTTCCCTCTTATGAATGTGCATAATTTGTTTTACACATGTATAACACTGTGTGAATGTTTACATTATGATTTACCTTGTTGCTTATTGAAAGCCATTAATTAGTAAAAAAGTAAATATTAAATTGAAATGGTTGTAAAACACATGTATAATGAAGGAGTGTCTTGTCATGTTTGACAGGCGGAGGAGCTTGTGAAGCGATTGGCTGATCTGGAACACTCCGCTTCCAGCGATGCGGCAGTCAGGGAGAAGATCGCCGCACTACCACCAGAGGTCTCTGACATCAACCACCTATCCAAAATCACCGGTCAGTAACTCCATTTGATATTGTATATTAATTTAATGTTAAATACATGTATATGTTAAAGCTATGATTAATCATTTGAACATAATATAATTATACTGATGTACAATTGGAATTAGGCACAAGTTCTGTAACTTAGACAACCATCTCCCTAAAACTTTCTATGTCTCTAGATAAATGTTTGACATCATTGCCAGGTATGAAAGTTTTTGAAGAAAAATTTAAGCGTGTTTATATCATTTTATATAAGCAAATGTATGATACCCAGTATACATAATTTTAAGCATCAAACATTTGTTGGATTAAGATCCAATGATCTGTAATCTAGAAATAGCACTAGCAATGACTAGACTTTAAAATATAGCATTTATATTAACAAAGTGTAGGAAAGTTTATAAGTTCTGACATACATGTACTCTAACAGGGAATAACCATGCAAGGTAACTTAGGAGTTCACTGTTTATTAACTGGGTTTTCCAACGGAAAAATCCGGTTATTAAAATGGTGAAAATGGCGGGCGGGTCGGTGGGCGGCTGCCAAAAGGGTACCCTCATTGTACGGATAACTCCTCCTACAGTTGTCAAGATAGGAAGTTGTTTTTTTGCAGATCAATTGTACATATATCAGAGGAATGCATATTGCTAGGATTTTGATTTCCGATAATTTATGAAAAAAATACCAGCTTTTGAACTTAGTCATTTTTTGGCAAAATATTGCATATAGGGTACCCTCATTGTACGGATAACTCCTCCTAAAGTTTTTAAGATAAGAGGTTGCTCTTTTGCAAATCGATTGTACTTATATTAGAGGTGTGCATATTGCTAGGATTTTGATTTCCGATAATTTATGAAAAAACACAGCTTTTGAACTTAGTAATTTTTTGGCAAAATATTGCATATAGGGTACTCCATTTCACTGGATACGGGTTGACATGGATTATGGATACAGTTCACATAGATAAAAACCCAGTTTGCTGTCACATTGACAGCTTTTCACTTGTATAATCATATTAGACAGTAAAGGTAAAAGTTTACTTTAGAGCAAAGACTAAGAAAAAGTACTTGATTGATGCTTAGAGGGGCACAAATATCAATATTTCTTCGACCAATTAAATTTCATATATCACCTGAGCTATGCAACATCTCACTGTGCTATTTGCTCTTTGAGTTGAAATCATTTCAAAGACTTTTACCTACTCAAAATTTCAGACCCATTTTCTTAAACACCTTTGCTTGAAAGATTATTTCATGAAAAGTTTTACATATACATGTAAATTTATATGATTTTTTTTTTTAACAGATAAAGAGACAGCCATTAAACTATTCCGTCAAGTCGAGGATGCTTGCATTCTTTTATCCGAGTACAATTTCCGCCTGAACGCAGAGCTGGAGGAGCGGAAACAAGTCGGAAAGATATTGTATGATTTCCTAACGTGCCAAAAGGAACAGGTGGTGAAAGGGGAAGAAAAACTTCAGGTATGTGGACCATAAAGCACAGCAGAGACTTAAAAAATTACCTGTATATTAGCTAGTTGCATATATTTGTAAATCTGGAATTTTCATGCATGATGGGGTGGAGAGGGGAGGGGGGAGGAGTCATACATGACATTCATATGCTTAGCAGCACAAGACTGCATAATTAATAGCACTTCATGGCCTTATGAGTTTAAGAGGAATGGATGTTCTTCACAATTTTCAACTATATTTATCTCCTTTATAAGGAGAACTGTGTGTAAAGCTATTATAGAAAAATATTTATATACAGCTAAAATGTAAGTGTTTTTTCTGTACTAAATAATTGTTAATGTAAACATTGTTTGTTAATGTGATGGTTAATTTGTGGACTATCCAGCCTCCTCTATAGACCATTGTTAATCTTATTCTTTTTTTCCAGGAGTCAAAACAAAGACTGGAAAAAGTGGGAGTGGTAAGAGAAGAGTTGATGTCCCACATCCGGAATCTCCCAGACCTCACTAAATTGCCCGATGTTGAGAAAGGTCTGGCCCCTCTCCCCTCAGCCGGGGATCTCTTCTCACAATGGTAGGTATACCCTAGGGGTGCACAGGCTTGATTGATTTGTTTCTTGAAAAAAGCTTGTAGAAAAAACCTGAAACTTCCTTTGAATATCCAGAAATTGTATCGAAAGATGATACTGATGTGTAAGAAAAGCCCTTCATTATTTTGTAATCTTACCTAAAATGTTATTTTTTATCTTCCTCCCTTGAACTACTTGGCTTATTATTGGCAAAAAGCATTGAATTTGCAATTGGTTGGTAATGGGTTCCAAGTTTATGCAATTTATAAACGAAGTCCTTTTCAAACTAGCGGAAAAAAGAAACTGTGCATTATAAAAATTAGTATAATTTTTCTATATCTATTGTTTGTATTTATAAAATTTAAACAATCGATAATGGTAATGTTTTTAGCTCACCGAGACGAAGTCAAGGAGAGCTTATGCTATACCCTCGGCGTCGGCGGTGGCGTCGGCGTCGGCGTCGGCGTCCGGACCTGGTTAAAGTTTTTGTTGCAGGTCCTGTATCCAAGCTATTACTTGTCCTATCTTCACCAAACTTGCATGGATGATGCATCTGGACCTACTTATGGAATTGAAAGACTTGGATGCTGAATCTGGGTCCTAAATTTTAGATGCTGGAGGAGTTTAAGGTTGTTGGACCAGGTTAAAGTTTTTGTTGCAGGTGCCCTTTGATAGCAATATCTAAGTTACTGCTGGTCCGTACTTCACCAAACTTGCATGGATGGTGTGCCTTATGATACTGATGCACCAGACAGGCTTGAGTGCTGAATCTAAGCTATAGGTTTCGGATGCTGGAGGAGGTTAAGGTTTTTGGAGCAGGTTAAAGTTTTTGTTGCGGGTGCCCATTGATAGCCATATCTAAGTTACTACTGGTCCTAACTTCACCAAACTTGTATGGATGATGCGTCTTATGATACTGATGCACCTGACAAGCTTGAATGCTGAATCTGAGCAATAGGTTTCGGATGCTGGAAGAGGTTAAGGTTTTTAGAGCTGGTTAAAGTTTTTGTTGCAGGTGCCCTCTGATGATTATATCTTAGTTACTACTGGTCCTAACTTCACCAAACTTGTATGGATGGTGCGTCTTATGATACTGATGCACCTGACAAGCTTGAATGCTGAATCTGAGCAATAGGTTTCGGATGCTGGAGGAGGTTAAGGTTTTAAGAGCTGGTTAAATAAAGTTTTTGAAACAGGTGCCCTCTGATGATGATATCTTAGTTATTACTTGTCCTTACTTCACCAGACTTCCATGGATGGTGTGTCTTATGATACTGATGCACCTGACAGGCTTGAATGCTGAGTCTGGTTTCGGATGCTGGATAAAGTTAAGTTTTTAGGAACAGGTCACATGTTTAATAGATGATAGTACTATTTCAAACTTGCATAGTTGATTTAACTGTAATATGAATGAATTGCAGAGGTAGCTTCAGATGCAGAGCTTGATCTCCATTATCAAGGATGCTAAAAAATAAATCTTAGTTATTACAGGTCCTAACTTCACCAAACTTGAATGGATGGTGTGTCTTATGATACAGATGCACCTGACAGGCATGGATGCTGAATCTGAGCCATAGGTTGCGGATGCTGGAGGAAGTTAAGGTTTAAATTGCTAGTGCCCTCTGATGTTGATATCTTAGTTATTACTGGTCCAAACTTCACCAAACTTGCATGGATGATGCGTCTTATGATACCAATGCACCTGATGGGCTTGAATGCTGAATCTGAGCCATAGGTTTCGGATGCTGGATGAGGTTTAGTTTTTTGGAACAGGTCACATGTTTTATAGATGATAGCTTGCATAGTTGATTTAACTTTATCATAAATTAAATGCAGAGGTTGCTTCAGATGCAGAGCCTGATCTCCATTATCAAGGATGCTAAAGAAATCTCCTACCTCACTCAAACCAGCTCGATAGATAGATGTGTTTGTTGATAAATGATATAACATGATTTCTATGATATAGTTTTGTATGATATGAAACAATATTGTTTGATATGATACAAAATGATATCATATGTTATATTATAAAAGTTATACGATACGATATGATATTGCATCATTTTTTTTTAATTTTATGATATTGTATCATGATATTGTTATGTATAGTATTGTATATTATGATACAATATTGTATAATATTATATTGTATTTTTAATTTATTATTTTATCACATGATACAATTACATAAGATATTGCAAAATATTATATTGTATCCTATGATACAATATTGTATATTCTATAATATTGTATCATACAATATTGTATAATATGATATTGGTTTCAGTAATATAGAATTATATCACATGAAATTGTATTATATGATATTGTAATATAATATAATATTGTATCATACGATAATGTATGATATGATATTGGTTTTTATGATATATTATCATATCACATGAAATTGTATTATATGATATTGTAATATATATTATTGTGTCATATGATACAATATGTATAATATAATAATGTATTTTATAATATTTTACTTTATCACATGATATTGTATCATTTGATAAGATACAATTTTGGAATCAAATTATATTGTATTATATGATATAATATCATATAATGTATCAAATATGTTTCAGTGTCATTCAATACAATATCATACTATATTATACAATATAAAATCTTGTTTCAATGTTATGATGTATTATGTAATATGATATTGTAATATAATACTATATTGTATAATATTTTATGATATTGTATTATGTGATCAAATACAATAAGGTATAACACAATACAATGTCATATTATACGTTACAATATCATATCTCATTATTGTTTATTACGGTATTTTATTGTATTATATGATATATATTATAAATATGACATGATGCAATATTTAATTTTATATCATTGTATTGATTAACATATGAACATATGATTATCGTAAAAAATTTTATCAGATGATATACGATATTTTGTCAAAACAGAATCCATGAATATTCAAGATCATAAAGTATGATTTTCATATAAAATGATAAAGGTGGTCTTATGTAGGTGATGTCTCATAAGGGTGATGCTCCGTCTCGGTGAGCTTAGTAATCTATGATTACCTATGTTTGATAATATCGGATGGTAACCGTCCGGGTGCACGGACTTTTTCATGGTTAGTGAGCACCTGTTCTTTATTGAAGAATTTGTACGCACAAGTTTCACGGGCCAATACTGTTTGGAATAAGAACTGTAAAGGATTTCTTTAAACTTTTTTTGTTAAGGAAATCACTTTAGTTTTAACAAAATTTACCCCTATGTCATGCTACGACTCAACGAAAACCAACGTAATTGTGCTGTTGGGATGCTGCAAGCTGGAATGGCACAAAATACTGTAGCAAGACACTTTGGAGTTCATCAGAACACCATCCAGTCATTATGGAGACGTTTTCAACAATCTGGCAACACTCAGGATCGACTGCGCTCTGGGAGACCTCCTGTGACATCATGTCAACAGGACAACCACATTAGACTTGTGCATCTGAGAAATCGTTTCCAGACAGCAAGTTTGACTGCCCGTAGCATTCCAGGGCTTCGACCAATTAGTCAAAGAACTGTGCGTAAACATCTGCGCGAGCAAAACATCAGAATTCCTAACTTGAGTCTGATCAATAAATATTTTTCTTAAGGTAATTTGATACTAGAAATATCTTCATTATGCTTGACAGTTTCCTTTTACTGTTGACAAGCTATTAGTATCAATAAATCATAATTTTAATGTATTTTTTAAAACTTTGCAGCAGTACCAACTACTTGGGGTGGAATATCAGCACGTGGAAGGACCCCTCTACAAATTGTCAATGGAAATCTCACCGGCGTACGCTATCGAGATGAAATTATTCAGCGTCATGTTATACCCTTCATACAGAGACATCAAAATTACATCACTCTGCAGCAAGACAACGCAAGGCACGTGTAGTCAGGGACTTGTTTGTTCAACAGAATGTCGATGTATTGCCTTGGCAAGCTGTTTCCCCCGATTTGTCGCCGATCGAGCACGTCTGGGATGAAATGGAAAGACGTTTACGCCATTTACCAAATCAGCGAGTGACATTGGATGATTTAGGCCAGGCTTTAACCAACATCTGGAACAACATCCCTCAAGCATTTCTGAACACTTTAGTGGCATCAATGAGGCGTCGCTGTCAAGCATGCGTGAACGCAAATGATGGTCACACGCGTTATTAATTTTGTTAATTCAATTTCAAATAACAGTGACTTTCGAGTGTGCTGAAATTGACGTTATTCGACGTTGACATTAATGTGTTATGAGATGTTGTTAAGCATACATGTGTTAACAGTATTACAAAAAATAAAATTTGTTCATTGTAATTTTTAAATGTTTTTTCATATATCAAATAATGCACAGTTTCTTTTTTCCGCTAGTATATTAAGGTAAATAATTAGTAGATTTATCAGGTAATAATTTAATTCTGGTTGTAACGCGACATTTGATTGGATAGAAAAATTAAGTTAAATGTGTATAGCCTGGTTTGCACGTCACAAGACACGTCACAATGCACCACATCAAAAACAAACTAATCCGCTTGACGTTACATTTGAATTTTGAACAGATTGATATCAATTTTAAAAGTAAAACGGACTCAATTCGTACAGCAAATTACAGAAAATTAAATTATAAGGAATGAACTCAATATCTACCCAAGTTATACGAGTATAACCTGGGTTGGAGCAATTTATGCTTTTTTATAATTTTGTTTATGGGTGGGGGGGGGGGGGGGTCAAAGTTTTATCCTAGAAATGATTAAGTAAAAAATTGAAATTTGCTCTGAGAATATAGCTACATCTTCTGTTGATGTGGCAGCAAACTAATGTAATATGTATTGTAGTTTCAATTTTTTTTGGGGGGGGGGGGGGGGAGGAGGTAAAAAGGGTCCACAATGCCCTTTTAATGAATTACTTACGAGGTCTTTGACATTAAAATTGTTCAAAACTTACAACTGTTATAACGTGATATAAATTTGTAATTACAAAATAGCAACCTGTCAAGTAATGGGTGAGCGTTGGGTTTGTGAGCATGCTCACTTTTTCGTTCATTTTATATTCCATCTTAATTTAACTTTTGCAGTGCTTAACAAAGTAATTTCTTTCGATATCATTTAGAGTAAAGTAAATTTACAAATGTATAATGAATTAGCTACAGTGAATGAAGTGTTTAGATTTTTTTAAAAAGTTCTTCTTTAAATATCATTTCTTTTCCAGATGGTGCAAGTTCTACGTGTACGAGTAAAAGGACTAGTGTAAATGATGTTGCTGATGAGTGGGACTTTCTGATGACTGCAAAGTGATATACGGAACCAGTTCTTACAAAGAATCTTCAACTGTGATTTCACCGAATTGTTAAGAATCCATGTTGTATGTATACATCCAGTGGTTTTCAATATACGTTTGTACTCCACAACATTTTCCTGTAAGTTCCATATGATGTGAACTAAGTTCTGAACTGGAATAACAAAAAACAAAACAAAAAAATTGTGAGTTTTATTGAATAGATGCACCACTTTTTTTGTTCTATGTACGAACAATTCAAGCTTGCCACATACATTAATATTGTTCAAGGTGTATTGCTAGTTGTTGAAGTGCAAGCTTAACATATAACATATATATACTGTAAACAGTGAAATATTGGCCTCCATTTTATTTTCGCCCCTTTTCGCCCTTGTTGTCAGTGGGCAAATTTAAGACAGGGCGAATTCAAATGTTTCATATTGTCACAAGTGTGTCAGGGCGAATTCAAGACGGGGCGAAACTGTTTGCAAGTGCTGAAGGATGAAATTACAGGGGGCGAAAATAACCCTGTATACAGTATATTGGAGATTACATGGGGCGAAAATAACCCGGTATGCAGTATATTGAGAAAGATTTACACCGGTTATTATGTTATTCCAGTTGTTTGTTAATTGTGCATTGCAGAGATAATAGTGCACTTGATTGAAAATTATGTTGAACTATTTATTTAAGAAATGATTTTTGTTAAATTTTAAAGTTTTTGTGTTAGAGAAAAACATGTACTGTATTTGTTTTGCCAGAGAGGCAGTTTTTTTTCTTCTTTTCTCTTTTTTTTTGCATACAAGTAGTAATGTACGAGATTAGAAAATGGGTATGATCTTGATGAAATGACAAAAGTGTTCATGAGATAATTTTAGCATACATTTTGATAAATGTAAAAATAAAATGTTATGAACCTATGATGATTCTTTTCTAAGCCCTGATCTTTTTACATTAACTAATTTGATTTCCATTCAGTTGATGATATGCATTACTGCATTTTAAATAGAAATAAGATTTGTTTTATTTTTTTAGTTATTATGAAAGTATATATTTGCATGATTTATTTTTTACTACACCACCCCCCCCCCCAAAAAAAAAAAACCCCAAAAAACAAAACCAATTGTAATATTTATATTAAAGAATGTGTTTTATCATTTGATCTTAAAGTCTAACTGTAGTGCTAGATAGATTCAGTGCAAACCTGTCCTGTCCCTAAGATATCTGGCTTATCAAAGGTGTAAAAGATTTAACAGTACTTCAGACAACAACGATTGACAGCGACAGATAATATATTATCAGGTTATCTCTGATCAATACACCAACTGTTTAAGGATATATACTTCCTGAATTTTTGTTTTTGAATTTGAATTAAATGAAATGAGAATTGTAGTCTGCTATTGTGTGTGTTGTTGATCTTCTTTTCTTCCTCAATATCCATTTTGTTTTGATCTCTTCTGATATGAGTTAGAACCATTTTAACAAGACCTTGGACTTTCGGTAGGATGTAACTATCTATTTCTTGCATTTAAACAGGCTTTAAATGACGATGGTTTCGAGTGAAATATGCATAGATTGTGTATATAGCCTTAGCTCAAAAGCCAGACAAATCTTGTTGATTTCAAAGAGCCATGGTTGAGTGACCAGTAATGAAATAGACAGGCCTACGTCACATTGCTGTTTGACACAACAACCCAAAGTCCAAGCTCCTGTTGAAATGCTTCTAAAACCTTCCTGGGTCAATGTTTTGTTGGTTACAATTTAGTACATGTAGTGATAAATGGTCCCAGGTCAGAAAAATCCCCTGAATTTTACTACAAGAAATTATCAGAATTAAACAGCAAGATAAGAGGCTTCTTCAAATATAAACTTTAAAACATCATCGGATGTTCTGATATTATAGTAGGCCCATTTGGAGAGTTATACTTCTGACCGAAGGCCTGCAGTGCTCAAGAGAGCTTGGGAACATTTGTGTTATAGTAGTATATAGGGAATTCTGGCAAGATCCAATTCTGTTGAACAAGCCAGCTAGGATGATTTTATTTCATTTGTTGTGCATTAAAATGTTGACTTTTTTAACCTCGCAGAAATGAATATTCAACTTAATACTAGTACTTGGATCTAAGCTTAAAAGTGATCATTATGATGGAAAGATGTCTGTCAATGCTGTCTTCCATTCTACTATAAATTCATTGCAGTTAGCTCAGTTTCAAAGAATATTTCCATATGATATTTCAATCAAACTTGTATTGATGAGAGCAGTTCAGCTCTGTCATGATGTTTTGACCTTATCATTGATAGTAACTTTACCATCCCTTAATTTGCTTTTAGTGACTAAAGAATCTGCTTTAGATATTTACATACAAAGATACGTATTGATAAGTGCAGTTCAACTGTGTAGAAATTTTTACAATGACGTCTTTGGCCTTGACCCTTAGCAAACATAAATATCCCCCGGAAGCCCCCCCCCCTTTGGAAAAAAAATTCTGGATTTGCGCCTGTACTTTGCATTTTATTCAGATGCATTTTTAAAGACACTTCTAGATATATTTTCAAACTGCATACAAAGTAACACATTGATGAGGGTAATTAAAGTACATCTAATATTCTGATTTTGATCACTTCACTTATAACTATTTAGCGTTTACCTTAGTTTGAGTTAACTCACTGAACTGTACACGATATTTTCACCAAACTTCATTTACTGATATAATTTTGTTATAGAAAAAATAATTCCTTCTTTTGTCATTTATTTTGGTCACTATTAGTATTAGCTCAGAAATGTACTAAGAATCAAAGTACACCGTGTTCGTGTTGCAATACAAAAGTCTCAATATACGGTGCATCTGTATATATGCTCTACTACTCCCATGTACTTGCCACATGTAATGAGACATTCTATATATAATATTTTCATACTGTTGTAGTTAAGGCATTCTGTGTCAATATCTGGAAAGCCTGGGCTAAGTGGGTAAGGGTTTGATTGGATAAGAGTTCGAATTAATTAGTGGGTAATGGTTCGACCTAATTAGCGGATAGAAGTTAAACTTCATTTATGGGTAAGGGTTAGATTCATTAGTGGATAAAAGTTGGTGGACTAAATAAGTGTGTAATGGTTCGACTTCATTATTGAGTGAGTGATCGAATTAATTGGTGGATAAAAGTTCGACTTTTAAATAAGTGAGTAAGGGTTCGACTTATCAAATGGGTAGAAGTTCAAATAATTAATAGGTAAGGGTTCGATTCCATCAGTGGGTTAGGATTCGACTTAATTAGTGGATTAAGGGTTCTACTGAATATGCGAGTAAGAGTTTGCCTTAATAAATGAGTAAAGGTTCGACTTCATTAACGAGGAAGAGTTCAACTTAATAAGTGGATAAAAGTTCGACTTAGTTCATGAGTAAAGGTTCAAATTAATTAAAGAGTAAGGATTCGAACTAATTAGTTGGTGAAAGTATGCCTGAATTAATTTGGTAAGCGTTCGACTTTCTTAGTTGGAAAGGGTTCCACTTAAATATTGGGTAAGGGTTCGACATAATAAGTGGTTAAAAGTTCTAGTTAATTAGTAGGCAAGGGTTCGATTTATTTAGTAGGTAAGATCTTGACTTAATTAATGGTTAAAGTATCGACCAAATTAGTGAGTAGCAGTTTGAATTAATCATAGGCATTTGTTATATTTCTATTAAAAAATAATCTTTTTGTCTATTTACATAATTGTCGTGTTCCAAGAATAAGACAACTGTCATCTACACTGTCAGCATACTAACTTTAAAAAAAAGTCAAAGGTCGTGGTAATTTGATAAAATTTCTGCTTTGCCAGAGGAACAATGCCATTTTTTTTCTTGTATTCTTCTGAGTACAACATAGTAAGCGAGTTAAGCTCATGCGCATATTACTGATTTAGAGGCTCAAGTTGTAACAGAGAGTTAAGACCGAGCAGCAGGTGAGTTCATAGGCCTTCTCTAGATGACAATAGTTCTATCTGTGCAGTTCAATGAACTTTAAGAACTTGTAAGGGTGCCAGCACACAGATATAAGTACCCAGATTCCTCGGTGTTTGCTAGAGACATTGGCTTCTACTGCCAGAAAGTATTTTACCTTTAGCCTTGCCCTGTGTATGTCAGAACTGTTTATTTTAACGTAATGAATGATATATTACACAGATATATACAGCTATATGTATGTACAGTATATGCATTAATAGGTTACTACATAGAATATTTTTGCACCGAATTGTGTGTGTAACAGATACGATACTATAGTAAAAAGATAATGGTACCTAATTGTCCGCCTTCATATATTTATATGCAGCTAATAAAGACTACCTCTATCTTGATTCAAAGCCAAACTACCTTCTGAGAAGTTGGTTGTGCTTTAATCAAAGCATGTCACAGCACCTTTAGTCAGAAGTTTATTTTAAATTTCCATTGTGAGTTATCTTTTAGAAAAGAAACACATCACACTTTTGAATAAGTAATCTTGGAAAACGATCTTAAAGAATTCGTTCATCTTGGGAGGTTCGACTTCTTGGAACGAGTGCCACTCATCTGAGATTCTAAGTCATATAAAAAAATTAACACACCTGTAGATATGAATTGTATTGATTTATTTTTATTTTCTCTCTCCATATTTCGACAATAATTCGATCGATCGAAAATAACGTACAATTCATAGCATATGTACATATTGTTCTCCTGCTTTCCCTTTTTTTGCTGATAGAGTCGTCCTAAAAATTTTTTTTTACATTTCTTGATTTGAATGAAACACACCAAAACAGACACAGCCACATTGACTGTGGGTTACAAGGACTACTATCCTACACATGTTTGGGTGAGCAACTTAATTATTTTTATATAAACTTATTCACTTTGTGTGAGGTTTATAGCATATATATATGGCTTACAGATTCAGCGACTTGCCTGACGCAAAGTAAATTGGTTCTTTACATGTTAACGCAATTTTCGTAGACTTTGCCCGCATGCCACTATATAGTACTTAGTGTACAAGAATGCCGACATGTTACACAGTAGCTAATTTGTTTCTATGAAACCCAGAATTTATGGAAAGAAAGAAATTCAGGCGGATGGGATCGTCTGTATATGTGGATGCGTTATCTTCTTATCAACACCGGAACTGTCCCCGACTTGGGTGTCCTTTTTTTTGCACGAGTTGATAAAGATTACCGTAAACTCGAAATCTCGGTGAATGGAAATAATACTGCTACAATGGAACGTGTTTCTTAAATTGTTTACACTAAATCTGAGATGCACGATTTGCACGTGTCTCTCATCAATGGCGATCAAACTTAGTTTACATGTATGTTATATGACATGTATCATTTTGTAAATTATATGCCCACCTTAATCGTTAATAATAAACCGATTTAAATGAAGCTAATAAAATTCAATAGGTATCAGAAAGATTAAGCAAGAATGGATTCGGATTTGGGATGAACATTTTAGTAAATATACCTAAGATTGTTTTCTATTGATAAGATGTGTTGCTAGGAAACCATCGGAACCTTTCGGTATTTCTAATGTGCATATAAGGAAAATATTTTGAACAGACAAACCGATGTGTTATGAAGATATACTCGATCAATTAAAACCCAAAAGAAACAAAGAAGAAAAAAAAAGATATACACTTGCATACAAAATAGCGAAATATGAGGTACCGACAAAATAGAATTTGGTTTAAAAAATATTATCTTTATTAGCGAGGTTCCAGTTGCGATAAACAATTTTCCAACTTTATCTTATGCAAAACCTTTCCAATATGACTGAAGTTGAGAGAAATATGGATTTAAATGGGTCTGCCCCGGCACAGCAACGCTGGATTGCTCGATAAGTTTTGAATGATTTAGAATTCAATACTTAGTCCTCAAGCCTGAATTTTTCATTGAGGCCAAAGGGTCAAGCTTTCACACTTTTCGGCAAAATGCCCTTGCTGAGCCTTCGGTCCAACTTCCTCATTTCCGAAGTGTTTAGAGGAGTTTCCAAAATGAACGATGGTCATTGGATGGCATTTTCTAGTTCAGGGAGGTGGTGTCCCCCTTGCTTATTCTCAAATGTACTCTGAATTTTTTGGAAACCAGGGTTTAGAGAAAGAATGACGATCGAATAGGACGTAAATAAGACTGTACTCGATGTACCCCAAGATGGGAACTACGAAACGGACATCGTGGTGCATGTTTTGGAAATTCTTTAAAAACATTTTCTTGTTTACTAAACAATGATATTTATTGAAGGGCAATATACATGTATCAGACTTTTGTTTTTTGTTTTTTTAATTGAACCTATTATCATACTTCCAATATAAAATTTGCATAAACTCGGTACTTGCAATTATTTAAACAATGAATGTAAGTTGTATTAATGTCTTAAATACTATAAAATGAATGTACGTTAATATTAGCCATTTTGATATAATTACGTAAATTCGTATATGCATAACATGACAACTTTGAAAAACGCCCAACATTACAGTCAACAACAAACAGAATCACAGAATAATTAGAGTAGAATTATGCATTTCCTACAGGTGCTCGTATTTTTCAGCAACCACTTCTTGCGCAAACATGTCTGCACACTCCATGAGATTCCTGTCATGTTTGTCCCACTTTTAGAGATGCTGAAGACATCTTGAATCAGTTCCAAAACTACAAAACATCCCACCGATTATAAAAAAGCGTACTCATGTTGATTCAATGTAAAAAAAAAAAATTAGACGTAACGAGAACTTTGCACGTGCAGGCCTATAAAATAAAATGTACCGATAATATTGACGTTTAATATAACTACCTAACGTAACACAGGTAGCATTAATTTTGAATGTAGTAGATATATATACTGAAAACAAACAAACCTCGCCTGTTCTTGTCGACAAACGTGATGACATCTGAAGTCACGTGACCAACCAAACCTGGCTCCTTTAAGAGTAGAGCACAAGCACGCGTACTTCAGAATTGTGAACGCAACGGCTTTACCGGTTAATATTTCAGGTAAGTAACTATATTAATGGATTTGAACGAATACCTGCATTTTTTCAACGCCTTCCTTAATACTACCTGCATCTTAGATCTTAGGTCACAAGGGTATTTTCATGTTTTAAAAATCACAAATTACTAAGTAACTGATTAAATATACACAGTTTGGAATTGATATGGAAATTTGGATATTTTTTTTTCACGCTGACTAGTCATATCTCAATATAAACATTAGACTTGTTATAGCCCATGGGGCGACATTTATCATTGTAACAACCAACCGAAACTACCAGCTATATATTTATATATATTATTAATTTCTGAACAAAGTGCCATATATTCAAAATTGTTACTCTCGCCGTGACAAGTTCTGCTATCTCGGTCGCAAATTTTGGCATTTTAATGACAATTTTTTTTTTCGTTCGACAAAAAATGCCTTTGTCAGTGACATTCTTAAATGCTAGGTACATGTAATACAAGAGCAACGGCTCGCCAAACCGTGAACGTACATGTATGTACAAACAAAAAGAAAGTAAACAAATCTGCCCCACAAATGAGGTACGGACAAGGTGTGTTGAGACAAGCGGGGGAGTGTTGGGGCTTCGTTTTCAAGAAAATGTTGTCGTCTGCTTGTATCGACGTCAATCGTCAATGTCGCGCGCTCGTCTGTCAAATTTGAGGAGTTTCGGAATGATCGAAACCAACCAAGAATGATTTATGATGATAGGGGTACTTTTATTTGATCGAGAATTCCTGGGAGCGAATTATGTGTTTCTAAGAACCCTAATCTTAAATATATGTAAATTATTTTGTAAGATAGTGTTATCTATTGTACGCAATGTTTATTGTTTGTTTGGAGGATATGTTTTTTTCATAACAAGGACATTGTCCCGTGAATCATAGAACTTAATTGAATATGAGAAAATTTTTTACCCCCCTCCCCCCCCCCCCCAAAAAAAAATCGTCAAATTAACGAGAAATATTATCTGTAAAAAAAAAGCTGTGAGATTTGTCCAATAAGCGTGTCGTGTAACCGTTTTATCAACACGAGTACATCAATGAACATGGATTTAGTTTATCAGATGAAAATTTCGTGTTATTTCAATAGAATAGATTAACAACACCGTATTGGCAGTCTATGTCATGGCTTTATTTTAATATATCAGTACATCATAAACTATTCAAATGTATGCAAAATATTGCAAATATAGCAATAGAGTAAGTTAAATGATCAACATCGACTTTTGGGTAGTTATGATGTTAGATCTTCAATGAACCAAACAATCAATCAATCAAGATGAATCAATCAATAAAATCAATCGATCAATAATTCAAACAATATTTCAATCAATCAATCAATATGCAAATCAATAAAGTATAATCAATGTTTTGCTTTAGTGAATGTCTCAATATGACAATCAATGTATCAATTTAATTGATTACTCAATGTATTCAATGATGACAATCAACCCACTGCAATGTATCAATAGAATTATTCAATTACTCAGTGTATTCAATGACTCACTGTCAATCAATGTCTGAATGAAACAAAGTGTCAATTAAAGTAAGCCCGATTGTTGGCCACGGACCTGGAAGTAAACAGAATCCGGGGCAGGCTTAAGCAAAATTCGTTAGACTGATGACAGCTGCACGCCACACGTGTCGTTGTAAAGCCATGACGCTTATCTATGGATGTGATGAAAGTACTACTTCAAGGAATTACGAATCTGAAATACAGAAAAAGAAGACAGAAACACGAAAAATATGGAATATATAACCCTACAAGATAGGGTGGGAGGGGGAGGGATTGAATTTTTTCCAGGTTGAAGCTGAGAAAGGTCGATACACTACTGCGCATGCGTAATATAAGGACCCCAAAAGGGGCCGTGCGAAAAGTTACGAGAACCTCATATTGAGGAGTTATCTTTCTTTCGATGTAGATATTAGTGAAATGGTTAATCTATTCATTTCCATAACATGACTTAACTCATATCGAGTTAAGTCGGATTATCTTTTAAGCTGGTGAGATGTACATGTATACCGGACTGGTTTTTTTAACTCTCCAATATCCATTGAATGTAACCGTAAAGTAAAGCTGTGATGCACCGAAAGCTATAAGAAACGGCTGTATACATACAAATACATGCATTATGATCGTCTTTCACTTCAATCAAAATATGAATGAATCTTTACAGTATTGTAATGATTGACCGAAATCATCGAAATTATTTATGTGATGGTGATAAAGGGTTGCGGACGAATACACATTCAGTTGCTCGCACAAGTAAACAATATGCACGAAATGTTTGTTCCCCCATTGTCTATAGTGTAGAAATGAAAATATGCAGGAAAAAACAAAGCAGTTATATTTTTGTAATAATGACTGATTGAAAGGCATATGTTCTTAATGCATTGCTGTTGATAGCAATTACTTATTGTATGTTACCGAATCAGGTGTTTAAAAAAAGGGGTTTCTTGAAAGCGGATGAGAGATTGGTCCTGGGTTTCCAACGATTTTCAGTTAAAACATATGTACCTATACTAATGTATCGTATGTAAAGATATTGTTGTATGCTTATCTTTGGCACAATTTGAAAATTTACCTAACTGTTTTTACGTGTAATGGACAATTTCAAAAATCTATGTAACATTTTAGTTTGAATATCATCATACAAAGATCATATAAAAAAGATTTCAAAAATTCTAACTTTAATAAATATTATCCTTTAATTCTGCGTCAGACATTAGAATCTGTTTATATGTAGTATTTTATTCTTTAGATTTTACAATCTGTGGGAAAAAAGTAAACATTTGCAGGTATATGTGGTTATCATTTGATATGATCGATTAAAATTAATAAAAAAAAAAAAAAAAAGGCATTATCATCATTGAAGGATAATGTTTTCTTGTTGGGGAAATGGGGGGGGGGGGGTAAGTTGTCGATTTAATTGGAGGCCGGGTACAGGATTTTGTTATTGTCGAGAGTTTGTACACATCTGTACTTCTCTACAGATTATAATACGCTCTAACAATTTTAAATCATTGTTTAATAGCATACATGAATCTGTGGTGAAATTGCACGCATTCTGGTGCAAAGAAATTTCACATTGGTGTGCGAGTAATTCATGCATGAATACAGAAAAACATGAGCTATCTTAGGGGAAAAATTATTCAATATCAATCCAATTTATACAAGTATAAACTGGATTGGGGAAGCATTCGCTTAAGTTTATTCTCGTATAAATTGGGTAGATATTGTTTTCATTCATGACAATTAAATTTTTTTGCTATTCCGTCTTTAATCAGCGCCATTAAACGTTTAAATTGTGACTTTTTTGTACAAACTAACGTCACAATTTTTAAAACATTAAATGGCGTAAAGCAGACAAGAGTGCTTTGCACAACCAGAATTAAAATTAATTATTCCTACATCGATGATAAACTAATACAACAGTAGTACATAAAATTGATTGTGTTTTTGGCGTCTCCTTTGTTTGTCACATGTTTGAAGGTTGATGGCCAGTAATTAGCAAAATGACAACAAAATTCCGAAAACTCGAAGAAAACTTTGGGCTTGCCCGCGTTTATCTTCTTTTTAATTTAAAAAGTGTGCACAACATCATTGAAATTTCAAGCAACTTGTTTTCTTGTGGTCAGCGTCAATAAGTGTAAATACACAGGCTGAGTCACACGTTAATACAAAATAAATAACGAACGTTATAGGAACACTACTTTGTAAAATGTCTAAACCATAAAAATTTCATTCAACTGTTACTCCTGACTGCAATTTCCCATACTGATGACACTTTCGCCTTTATCAGTGTATGGAAACTTACTCACTAGCAGGGCCTTGTTCGTACTTTATAGATTTTTAAATGATTGGGTATATATATCTTGTATATCACTATATAAGCACTAAAAAAGGTGAAATCAATCCAAACAAGAGGGCTTTACTGGACAGTAGCGTTCTTCGTTAGCCATTGGTATCGGTCTACCACGCTATCCATAAATTGCTGGAGAGGAATAATTATTACTCTATGGATCTCAGCAAACTCAATGACTTCTATGGAGGGCCGTTTTCGTATTTTTTATGGTGTTTTCTTTCTTTATTTTTTTTTATTTAAAGATTATATTTTCTGATACCAGAAAAGTATTTTTTGATATCAAAATTCTGAATTCTTGATATCTAAAAATCATTTTCTTATAACTAAATTTTGATTTTTTTGATGTCAGAAATGCAAACTGATTATTTATATCACAAATTTTATTTTTTGATAAAATGGCGAAAAAAGTTAAAAACTATATTGGAAATTATTGAAAGATTGTTTTCATACTAAACCATCAAATGAAATTCCACATATTCAAAATGCTGATAACAACAAAGATAGCTGTATAAGCAATTATTTTTAGATACAGTGTATGTACACAACTGTCTTAATTAATTCACATAATCGTTTTTTTTTTTCAAAATACAAAGCAGGATTTTTACCAAGCCATTCTACAGTGTGTCAGCTGCTAGAAATATACCACTTTATTTTAGAAAGTATTGATGTCGATCGAGCTACATGTAAATCATGTTGTATGGTGTTTTATAGAGTCTGACATAAAAGTCTAATGAATGGTAGTATGCCAAATCGGTTTGATAAACTGATAGTTAATCAAGCAACAGAACACAACAAGTCATGTATAGAAATCTTCTTTGCTCTGTAAGGCATGTAAAAACTGGAGTTCTTCAGGGCTCAGTTCTTGGTCCATTGTTATTTTTATTGTATGTAAATGATATAGCTGAAAAAATGATATCTGTTTGTACATTATATGCTGATGATAATTGTGTACAACAATGTTCAGAAAATATTAATCTTATTGAGCAAAATCTGAGTCATGATCTTAGAATACTAGTACTAGTTCGTAAGAATGGTTGTTGAAGTTTAACCACCAAAAACTGAATTTTTTCATTAAAACAAAATATGCAACAATTTCCTAATTTAGTTTTTGAGAATACAATTATCTTGGGATCCTGTTGTTTTCATATTTAGGAATGTCTGATTTACAGTGTAAAATGTAATCTTACGAAAAACGGGGGTTAATGAAAAAGCTGAAATTTACTGTGGCATGGGATATTCTATGCGCTATTATATGAAGGCAGCGACATTGCACAAAAAATACACAGAAATTGTTTTGTGTAATGATCAATACCTTTATAACCCGCATGGATCATCAAAGAAAACATTTTATTGTTTATATTTACATTTTTATTTTAGCAAATTAATAAATTAAACGTAAAAAATAAGTAAAATTTACTGAATTATTGTTAATGAACATCAGTACGTTATCTAAAAAAAAACCCCAACCGAATCGTCTTCTATGGGTTTCGAGTCTGACATCATCATTATTATTTCGTGCAGTCCGTGTTTTTTTCATAGGTTGCTGTAGGTTTCGACCAATCAATATACGGGGCGTGTAGATTTCAGTCCTGCCAGTTTCCAAAGAGATATGAATTACAATCATTTTCCGTAAAAAAAAAAAATAGAGGGAATCATACCTGGTAGATGTAAATAATTGTGATTTACTATTAATTTCCGTAAGATATAGAGGGATTCATATATACTTAGTGGATGTAAATATATCTTTTATTAGAACACAACTAGAATAATATGCTGTTGAAGTTTTGGCTGGATGCAAAAAGTCAGATATTGAAAAGCTTGAAGTTCACTTTTTTGCTGCAAAGATAATTACTGTGTTTAAAATTATAATGCTTCAAGAAATTTATTATATTTGGAAACAGGTTGGGAACCCGTGGAACACAGAATTTTAGAAATAGAGCCAAACTAATAAAAATGCATAAAATACTCAATAATTCAGTACCTACTTATATAATATACAAAATATAAAATACCCGATACGAGAGGCAATAGTTCAAGTTTACACTACTTGTAATGGTAAAACCTTAAAAATAATTTTCATATGGAAAAATGTTTTTGAATATAATTAACACAAGAATGAGACACATTTGTATTTTGAACTTTGGTTTATTTATAATTGCCAGTTAGTACGAATTGTTCATTTGGTTTATTAGCTAGAAGATGTATACCATCTTGTAAAAAGCATGCAAAAACATGACATTCCTGAATAAATAAGCTATAATTATTAATAATCTGCACATTATAGATGTACATTTGATGCTATGGGGGAATGATTATCTAATTATTGTAACGTTACGAAATACTCAACTTTCAAGATTATTCAAAAACTTTTCTAAATGAATGAAGTCGCCCCCCCCCCCCCCCCCCCCAAAAAAAAAGCTTAATTTTTACTATGAAAATTTATATTTTGTAGTTAAAATCATTATTTCTATCATTGTATTTTATTCTATGCATATAAATTTTGTTCAAGGAAAAGACTATCCAAGTTTCAGAACTTGTGTCTGATCCTTTTGACTTTGTGTTGTTAAATATGTTCAATTAAATTCAATATCTGTTAATGAAGGAAGGACAGCCTAATGTTCAGATTAATTGACGTGTTTATGTATACAAATTGTTTCACCGATAACTAGCATCAGTTATAAATGCAATTCTGTTGCAATTGCAGCATCTCAAAAAAAAAAACAAAAAAAAACAACACATAAAGTGTAACCAAATAAACAATGAGGTGTGAATACTCTTTTAGTGAAATGCAAATTATACACAGTAAATGTGCTATTGTTCGTTTGGAAAAACACAAAAATTCATGAAATGAAAATGAATTATCGCTACATAACCTTTAAAAATTGGATTTTATAATATAAACACTTTTGTAAGAAAACATATAACATGTTTAATACTTTTTTTTCAGATTAGTGAACATGGCTGGAACATCAGACGCCATGGAGATGAAACAAAATGGCCACGGATCGCCAGAAATTGAAACATTCCCCATGACCAAATTCCAAATGTTGAAGAACCTGTTGGTGATAAGTTTTGCTTTCTGCTTCTTGTTCACAGCCTTTCAGTCCCTGTCAAACTTGCAAAGCACATTGAACAAAGAAGAAGGCGTCGGAACGGGAGGGTTAGCCATATTGTACGCTTCCCTCGTCGTCAGTTGTATGTTTACGCCATCTGTCGCCATAGCGAAACTGGGCTGCAAGTGGACAATCGCTCTTTCCATGTGTTGCTATGTTGTGTATATGGCCGCCAATTTCTATGCCGTGTGGGCCTTGATGGTTCCTGCTTCGATCATCATTGGGTTCGGTGCTGCCACCTTGTGGTCGGCTAAATGTACCTATTTGACACAGATGGCGGTGTGGTATTCCAAACTCACGGGCGCCACGCAGGACGATATCGTGAACCGATTCTTTGGATTTTTCTTCATGTTCTTCCAAACAAGTATGACACATCTATCATGTTTGTAAAAGTTCAAACTGAATTTTTTTTTAAGTTAATATCTGTTTTTAGTAATACTCACAGAGCATAAAAGAATATATAAGAATGTGAGTTATAGTTATATATATATATATATATATATATATATATATATTTTTTATTTTTTTTTTTATTTTTTTTTTAAATTTATTTTTAGGTCAAATTTGGGGAAACTTGATTTCTTCAGAAATTTTCAGTCAGCGTCCCGAAAACGAGTCTTTGTATTTAGATTTAAGTGAATCGGAGCTAAAAAGCTGTGGTGCTAACTTCGATCCCACAATCGAAGAAAACAAAACAACTCTGAAAAAGCCGGAACTAGAGAAGGTAACAAAAAAGTGTACATTTATGCGCATTACGTCACCTTATTTAAAAATCAACCTTTCTTGGTTAAAAAGGGCAACATTCACACGATAAATCGCCTTTGGTGTATTTAAGCTTTTATATACCTGCAGTTGTTTTCTCCCTTTAACCGGATTCTCGACCTTACTAAACATTAATACGCGCTAGGCTTTTCTTTTTGTATTGTTTTACATTTTATACTCTGTGTCTAATGTTTACAAATTTTTGGTGGATATACAGTGTAATTCAAATGTGTTAAAATTCCCAACATTGAATTGCAGGTTTTTTCCCGTCTTTTATAACATGAACAATACAATGTGGAATTAAATTTTTCCTCTAAACAATAATAAAAGCGATGCATGTGACAGATCTTATGAAATTAAAACGGCCATCATGATGATAAATTCCTAATGTAAACTTACAATTTTATACAATTATGAAAAAGTATCATTTAGAAACAATATGTGGGGACAATGGTTAACGTATTTCGCCTGGTTTTCTTTGACGTGGCAATCTCTGTTACTCAGGTGTACACGGTGTGTGGAATCTACACCGGATGTGCCGTGGTCGCCGTCATCATCATTGTTGTTCTCTTGGACAAAATCAAACTGGACAAGGATAATCACGATCAATACGGGAAGTTCTCCTTCGACACCCTGATCGCCACGTTCAGCCACTGGTGGAGGTCCCCGTACCAGAAACTTTTGATGGTGCTGACTTTCTACAGCGGTGTGGAACAGGGCTTCGTCGGGGGCGATTATACAAAGGTAATAATGCAGCCCACTATGTTAGTTTACAAGCTTTGGAATTCAAACTGGGAAATCAAATATTTTTCATCTGGTCAAATTTTTGTTAGTAGTTAATTCATAAAGAAATTATTCCTTTAAATAAATGTCTGAAAGAGTTTGTCAACAGAACGTTGAGCAAGATCGAATACAGCATTTTTAGGTAATCTTGTTGCATTACCTACCCCCTTCCTTCCTAAGAAGGTTACATTTCCTTTCAGTCCTACATTGGGTGCGCCCTTGGAATCTGGAACATCGGTTACATCATGATATGCTATGGCGTTGTGGACGCAGCCTGCTCTTTCATCTTTGGTCGATTGGTCCAATTCGTCGGCCATATCCCGTTCTTTATTCTTGGTAACTACACTTTTCCGCATCAAAAAGAAAACGATTTGACATTTTTTTGTGTATATTTTTAAACGCACTGCATGTTTGAAACAATAGAATTTTATTATGATAAGCATTTTTGTATAAAATATTTTTCTTCTATTATACATGTATATATATGTACCTCAGCTAATTTGGAATCGCATTGTGATAAACTTTATTTTATGCAGTTCTATGGTAGATTTGATTTCAAAGCTTTTGGGTTTTTTTATTGCAGCTTTCCTGTTACACGGAGGGGTACAGATAACGTTGATGCTGTGGGTCCCTGACCCAGACAGAGTCTACCTGTTCTATATCTTCGCCGCCTTGTGGGGGATGGGGGATGCCGTCATTCAAACTCAAATTAATGGTAAGAAATTCATGTACATAAATCTCACGCTGGCTTCGTTGCTCTCACTATTGAGATTTTGGCTCAGAGGACAAAGAGATACAAAGTGGGCCGATATTAAAATTAAAAAAAGAAATACAAGAAGAATCTCAAAAATTCGTTACTATTTCTAAAGACTTTTTCGGCCAGAAGGGCAATAAGATTTGATGGTCGTGGTTTATATAAGGATGAAATCATAAGAAAATATTAAAATATTTAAACAAAAACGTAAAGAATTTGTAATGAAAAGTTATAACTTTAAAAAAATCATATTCAAATTTAATTAAGGTAGATCTGAATCATCTGATGGTTAATTTGTTGACCATCCAGGCCTCCTAAATGGGGTCAAGAAAACGGTCAAACATTTTAATTTTTTTTAAAATTTTAAAATCCATTCACTGATATCCTAAATTAATCATGGTTGATTATTCTCATATATCTTTCTTTGTTTTATCTTCCAGCATACTACGGATATTTATTCACCGACCACTCGGAAGCTGCCTTCTCTAACTACCGCCTTTGGGAGTCCTTGGGCTTTATCCTGGCCTTTGGTTACGGGAACTTTGTAAGGACTGACATCAAATTATACCTGACGTTCACCGTCTTAGTAGTCGGAATGTACCTGTATGGCGTCACGGAGTACCTGGAGAGACGAGCCAGGAAATCGGCCGCCAACATCAGCGAGAAGACGAAGTTGTGAGTCAGGGGAGGTCATCCATTTTTGTGACGTCGTATGTTATTAACTTGTTCAATTAACGATTCTGCTAGAAAATTTTCATTGCAATGCAAAGTTGTTTGCGATGCTCGTTTTATATTTGAAAACATATACATAATTATGTATATTTTTGATATTGTCATTGAAGTAAATTTTGATATGAAAATAAAATGGAGTATATTTTTTTAGGATTCTACTCCAAATCAGATATAGATTTCCTTAAAACAGTCTGATATATCGTGATTTTTTATTTATTTTTGTTGTTTCTCAGCCTTAAAAGCATCATTAATTAGAGCAATACATTATTGCTTTTCACCATTTTATAAATAGGCACTTGAATGCATTTATCCCTTGGTACATTAAAGAGTGATGGAGAATTCCTGTCTTAAGTCTTAGCATATCACTGTCTTTACACCATTGTTTTTGCGCATTTTTGTTTGTTTTTATTGCTTTATTGTATGTATTTTGTCTACATGTGATAAACCATTTTTATATGTATATATAACTTTTATATATAATTATAACATATGCATTGCAATGTGTTTAAACATTAAAATAGTTTCCATACAGTTGAATACTTGTTAAGTTTTGTGTAATTTGGCTATGACTTCAGTTAGTTTTGCTTATTTTATAAAATAAATGAATTTTAAAGGTATTGTTTAATTATTTAAATAAAGTGAAGTCCAAGTTGTTTTCTTTTTTCATTTCAATTGCACTTGTTTGATATGCATGCTTATTTTCGTTAAAAAAAATAGCTAAAAATTGACGAAAACGGTAAACTGGGACAGATTTTAGTCAAATAAGCTTTAGTTAAGCGACAGTCTGGTATGCGTTTATTTTGGCTGTAAGAAACAGTGCATATTTAAAGAACCGGCAACTTAATTAGAACCATTTTAACAGGAGCTTGGACCTTGGTTCCTTATTAGGTAATTTGTTATATAGGTACCAATACGGTTTGTTTGTTGTTGTGCAATTGGTAATCTTTTTTATTATCATTGTAAACGATTAAGTGCATTGTCATTCATCAAAATGTAAAATATACGTTTGGTGTTGAACACACACACATGTGATTTTACCACCTTTCCTTATAACAAGCGATAACTTTATGATTTTAATTTAAAACAGAAGAAAAAAATATTCTTAACAGTTAATCGGAAACCATATGTCGGTCTACCTAACAATTAAATGAACATTCTCACTTGAAATGTATGTACCTGTATATATTGTTAGTTTAAGAGGACACGTACACTAATATTGTGTATGACCTTGAAACAATATCCCAACTGCTGAGTCTACATTTTTACGTGATATCTTAAAGTTTTCCACGGACCAGAAGTAAATCGACATAAATCCTGGTAAAAAATTTAAAGTGTCATTTGTGCACATCTTGATAGGCGTCTTATTTCAAATGTCAAAATCTGAAAAAGGTTAAAGGAACCCATTTTTGCCAAACCATCAGTTACTAGTACATGTAGCTGTTTCGTGCGCTTAATGAGATAGGAAGCTCTTGCCCCTTTACACCTGTTACTCTTGTTAAAACCACACTGGCAGAAGAGAGTACAAATATTGTACAATTTTTAAGGAGGATGGGTGGTAAACAAATTTATATCCATCAGATCTACCCTAAAAATCTTAATACTGTGGTTTCATCAATATTCGTTGAATACCAATTTTCGTGGATTTCGTTATTAAGTTGATCCACGAAATTAAATGTTCATTGAAGTGCAATTTTTATTAACATTTTGCATTGATAGGGTCATTGACCACGAATTAACGTAACCTTGAAATTGTGATTTTTCACTTTATCCACGAAAATTGATACCCTTGAATATTAATGAAACCACAGTATGATGTTTTTAGACATAAACATAATTTAAAGAAGAAAAAATAAAAGTTTTCCAGCTTTAAAATTTGAACATTTACTTAAATTTCTTAGAGTGCTTTTCATCTCAAGGAGATTAATATGGTCTAAAAATGGCTATGATATTCAACCCTCATTAAATGTAATTTATATAGGTAGTTTCTTTAACAAAAAAGTGCAAAGTATATCGTAATTGCGAAAGTGCAAGAGAGAACTTGATAAAAATAACCATCAACTATATCGAAAAGAATCGTATTATTAGACAAAGCCGTCCGTTGTGGTATTCAAATATTTGCATATTCCATAAGATTCGTTGTTTTAAAAGATCATCTGGAGAGTGGTCTTTTCAAGACTACATAGAAGATTTATTTCTATCAGGAACTAGAGGATAATATTTATTTGAGTAACATATCAATGAAAATAACTGAGTATCTCACTACCCCCCCCCCCCATTCTAGCGTGAACAAACACTTCATGAATTTTCATTCACACTTTCATTCATCGGTGAGAAGATCCTAACAAATCTTCCCGTCGGGAGAATACATTTCGGCGCATTAGCGTAAAACCGCCAGTTCAACACTGAAAGGTGTGATTAGAATAACTCAGGTAAAAGAAACTGCATGAATAAAAAGCTGCTCAAATAAACTTCGGGGAAGGAATTCCTTCTCAAGGTGACTTCCACAAACAAATTAAGCGATCTTTTTTTCCCGAAGTACCGGCGTTGTTTGACAATTAATACAAAGAAAACTGTGAATCTTGTGATAATCTCTTTCGAAGACAACCGAAAGTATTGGTTCATCGAATCCTTTTTTTCTGGATACGTGATTGATATGCGTTTGGTATTGGAATTTCAATATACTTTTTGGTTCTGTTGAGCAACGAAGTGGAATAGACATTGGTGCAGAAAGGTAGGTTAAGTATATATATATAAATACATACATACGTTGACAATCCTATCATTTATATACAAAAGGTATTTAGCTATTTGAAATGCTAAAAAACTCAGTAAAATGTAGGTCAATTCATATATAGGCACATAAGTTGTCAATCTAAACATTTATCATATAAAGTATTGCAAATAAATATTTTTCGAGGTTATGTTGAAATACATGTGTATGTAAGAAGACGATTGTGGTGTCTATATAAGTTTGTGGGAGATCGTGGCACGATCATGAATTCTGACAGGCCATCAGATAGGTGTGATATGATGAGAAAATTATATACATGTAGCTTTAAATTTGTTTTAACAGTCTGCAGCTGGCCTGGTTATATTAGTTTGAATTCAGATGTGCAAAATGAAATGATATTATATTGCCTTTACATCAATTGAACAATTCCAAATGTTCTAAAAACGTGGTCATGGCTATTTATACTGTGTTAATCTACATCTGTCGACTAAGTACAGCTTTACTTTACAAACTATGTATAAACAGTAATTCAGAGTAAAATGTTCATCACTGTCTTGAATAACATAGGCGTCGGAAACGGGGGGGGGGAGGGGGGCTGGGCAACCTCACTGATTTTGTAAACTTTTTCTTGCTTGTCAAGGTTTCTGATAACTCTAGCCCCCCCCCCCCTTCCCCACCACCACTTTCAATTTGCTTTCGAAGCCACATTTGATATAGTGTTCAACCATGCAGGTCCAGTTCAGTCAGAATGAGCTCATTTACAATATATAGCTTTATCTAGCCTCTAGCATTTTGAATAGCTTAATAAAGCTATTTAGCTTATCTTAGCTGTAGAGATTGCACTGGACCTGTCAAAGACATCAACAATGGAGTAAAACCTTCAGTTAAATTTACACTACCCGCTGCCCACCTCAGCCCAAAATCTCGATGTCAATACTGCAGACTAACGAATGTTGAGAATCCATGCTTTGCTTCTCATTTGTCTTCCAACGAAAGTTTTCTGCTTCTGGCCAAAATGAGTTTCCGTGCGTAAAACGTAAAGAGAGAGAGAGAGAGAGAGAGAGAGAGAGAGAGAGAGAGAGAGAGAGAGAGAGAGAGAGAGAGAGAGAGAGAGAGAGTATGTAGCCATTTTATGTAACTGAGTGCACCTATCATCAAGTAATCCGCTTCCATTGATTAGTCCTCGTAATCCTAAGTAATCCGATCAGAATGTGCTTTTTAAACATTTTGCCTCTTGTAGTGATTCCCATTGTGCATGGAATGATTCACACTTTAACTTTTGTCCTTTTAAACGTGGCTTTGTTCAATACTAAAGAGGGTCAACTAGGTCCACTTCACATTTATGAGTAAGTAATTTGTATGTAATATTATAGAAGTTGGGAGGAGGGGTGGTGGTGTTGAAGAATGATTTCGCAGATTTTATTTTTATCTTACCAAAGGTGTGCACCCTCCCCCCCCCCCCCCCCCCCCCGATACATTATACATGTGTAATACAGTACCTTATATTCAGGGGTTACAAACAGAATGGAGTCACTGGGCATAAATATGACAGATAATCAAACCGGTAGTTTTCTTAGCAATGTTTCAGTTCAAAAACCCCTCCCCATCTATCTGCTTCGTGCTTGTGGCATATAAGACATCTCCATATATATCTGTTCGCATGCAGCCGCAACCCTCAAAACAGTTAAAAACAGGACATATTAAATAAAAATAACGTTCATAAAACTTATAAAATAAAGAAATTTTGCATTTTTCTTTTTAAAGCATGAAATCGTGCACAACTAAATTTTACAAGTACATATGTAGATTCTTCTCTAAAGCAAGCACATATCTGCCATAAAATGCCTTAAAGACAAAATCAAAGTTAGAGTAACTACAATGGATTGTAAAATTGTTTAAAAGATATCATTGAACCTAAAAAAAAATAAATAGATAAAGAGATTTTTATCGCAACATGAAACGATTTGACAGCAAACATTAACAAACAAACCCATTATTAAAATACGGTCGCAGGTATACTACGGTACATGTATATACATAATACGAAATCCAGATAGGATCTTTGCCTGTTTTTATCGGTTTGTCCTTTGTTTACCTATGTTTTGATCGTACACATCTTCTATACCTATATCCCTACTGATTCATTCACTGGAATTCAGGTCATATATCAAATCGTGACCCCCGGGGGAAAGTTGCTGTTTCATAGTAATACACACGATTCTATAGATGGTCACACATTCCTTGGGTATATGTCGGACAGGTGGTTACATATGAGATGATGGATGTAGACAGATGCAGGTAATTTATGTCTAGATGTCAATCTTTTAAAGAATATTCATTGAGAAATCGTCGGCCATCGAAAAATGAAGATCGAGTGGTTATAAAAATTGCATCCAAGAAACGGTACAATGTACTACATGTATTTTCTAAAATAGTATATGAAACCCGGATGGGGTTCAAAACGTTAAAATACATGTTGGAATTAGTTTTTGGAGCAAAAATATTATCAGGGAAATTAAAAAAAAACTTATACAAGTGAAAGCTATTAAATCCGATAATTATCAAACATTGTTACATTTCTTAATGAGTCCATTACAAATCTCGGCCATGTTAAATGTGCTGATTTTCACAGATCGAGTGGTTATAAAAATTGCATCCAAGAAACGGTACAATGTACTACATGTATTTTCTAAAATAGTATATGAAACCCGGATGGGGTTCAAAACGTTAAAATACATGTTGGAATTAGTTTTTGGAGCAAAAATATTATCAGGGAAATTAAAAAAAAACTTATACAAGTGAAAGCTATTAAATCCGATAATTATCAAACATTGTTACATTTCTTAATGAGTCCATTACAAATCTCGGCCATGTTAAATGTGCTGATTTTCACAGCTTGAAGAATTACTCAATATGTCAGATTAAAAAAAATAAATCTTGGATGCCAGCTTTTTTTCGGTGATTGGTCTTTTTTAATTTTGTTTTGGCACGCGGGCACTTCTCACGCCCACATTCGTACCCCTTATCGGCCACAAATCGCATTAGAAGCGCTATCATTGAACGAAATCGTACCCGTAGGAAACCGTCTGTGTTAAAAGTCTCATTGTTTTCCCCGCTTCTTATTGTGTCTCCTTCCCTCTCAGTGAAAACTAATGATAATCTGGGGCTAGACTGAATCCCCCTTAATTTCTCTCTCTCTCCCAATCTTTACTTCCCTTACTCATCTGGTAAGACGATTTCTCCGTCACTCTATCCTCGTGGCCCGGTTAAGAAGGAACTATATAAGGGGGATCAAAACATTCTATACCCAAGACGTGTGTTTGTAACTGTCAACAGTACACCAATTTCTTGATGTCTGGATGAGTGACAATTTCTAGCAATTTTCATAGTTGAGGATTTTATTATCATTTTCAAGGTACTGAATGATACTTGACGAATAGCATTTTTGATTAGTCTTCAACGGTACTGTACTTGCAAGAAATTTGCAAAATAAGTTGTATTTCTGCAGGTTTGAATTTCATATGCATGCAATTATCGAACCTCGTTTTTGTTTTATTAGAATGTAAATGTATAGGCCTTCATCTAATTTTGGTGCCCCTTTTTGGTATTTTCGTCTATAACATTTATCAGTCAAGAATTCTTATTGTTTCAGGCGGGCTAGTATTTTATGTAAAATGACAGTTATAACATGCATTCTTGTAGTTTCAAATTGGACACTTTTTATTTTTAAAATTATTAAATTGCATAACTCTAGACATTTTAAGGAAACTTCTAAGACATTTAAAACTTATAATAACAACATCCATCTGTACCTGTAAAGGCTTATTTTCATAATGAATTGAAAGAGGTTGCATTGCATTTAAAACCAGAAAGTTTTTTATTTACTTTAATGAAAAAGATTCTTAAAAGTTGTTCATTAATCTTCCTATAGTTATATTGTCTTCAGATACGCCCATTAATTGCCTTTCAACAGACCACCTATTTCTACCATTACTGCTCGTATATCTGTTATATCTGTCACAGTCCGGCTTCCCTAACTGTCACGCTGTTAATTCAATGAAGTCAAGAATAACATTTTCCTCCTACTTAAAAAAGAACGTGTCTTTCTTTGCTCAGCCATTTGTATAATCATATGCTCTATCCTTTTTCCTCCTGCAGATATTTAGAATGAGCGTGTACGAAACAAACCCAGAAGGATGCGGACCGAATCCGGAATTGTACAAAACGTGTGGACAGTTCAAATGTGTTCCAGTAAATGTCACTTGCCGTAAGTAAACAAAAAATGAAGATTTATTTATTCATTATAACAGGAACGTAAATTCGACGCATTCCACACGTAGCTAATTAATTAACATACATAAGTACTCATTTAACAATGTGAAGCGTTTTGACAAATGGTACATGCATTTCCAGTTTCATTGCTGCCATATCTTTCCCCTTTTAATTCATATTTGTCTTTGATGAGAAATTCATAGACAATTTGATTAAATATTTGTTTATTTTCTTATCACTGTGTCGTTATAGCTTGTTTCTCAGAAGAATTTAGCTGCGCAGACGACACATGTATTTCTCGGACTCTCATATGCAACGGAGTGAGAGATTGTATGAATGGAAACGACGAAATCATTTGCAAAGGCAAGTAGTAGGGGATGGTGACAATGGTTTTTCACCCGCTTGATTTCATCTATTTCATTAAAAAAGATTTTTGTAGACTTGGTAATGAACACGTCAAATTTATTTATTGAATAAAAAATTGCTTTTTCATTTATTGCATAAAATAATTGTTTTCATTAAACTCATTTTGAGGAAACACTGTTTATACATGTATAAGAGTGTAAGCGCATAAAATTTATTCCAATTTTGTTTTATTTTGTATTAATATTCACAAGTCACTTTAATCAATTCCATTTGATCATAATATATACAGAAATATGTTTATAAACATGCACACCATTTTACCAGTACAACTTCATTAAGATGGATGTGTGCAAGACTTTCAGCTATCAATATAAAAACAGCATATACGTTACTTTCTCAAAATTAATTAATCATGATTGTACGTGTGTATCCTAAATATTTTTTTATTTGTTCAACAGGTGGTTTGACAGAGTCGCCAGCCATTCCTCTGTCCATATTTATAGCAGTCACATCAGTCTGTGTTGTGTGTTGTATCCTCGCAGTCATCCTAACCTGTCTCTGTCTCAGACGGCGTCAACAGAGGAACAATGGATCTCTCGCCAGTAAGACATTGCTCTGGACATTTTGATGTTCTAGTATTATACACTATAATTTCATCTCATCCTCGCAATGTCAAAGGTTATAATGTTTGGTTCCTTGCATTAGTGCGAAGAACGTTTTGATAATCCTTGGTATTGTGAAGATGGACATTGTACAATAGATATCGCCACCGTTAAGTACAACTACTCTCTGATGCGAAAGATAACTCTCACATGCGTGTTCATATATGACTTGTTTTCCCCTGTAACACTGTCGAATAAGCTAGTTACATGTAGGTGATTTTTGCCATTTTTTTTCATAAATTTGTTGAAACAATGTGCATCTAAATATGTACTCTACAGATTTCTCATAAAACCATAAACCCTACTGTGCGATTCTATATGGGAAAGATAAATCATAATAAATTAAGATGACTCGATGGTCGTGGCCATTTTCAGACTATTTCAAATCTCCTCTAGAAAAAGATTTTTGTAAAGACATATAGGAAAATGTCAAATTTTACAGCTAAATTGTGTGGAATTCTTTTATATGTAACAGTTTATAGCTCAAAATCATATCTTATAAATTAAGTTAGATCTAATGGTTAATCAGCCTCCTTAGAAATTGTATAGAATCACAGGAGTAGGTTTTTCCTATCATAAAAGTGTCTTATTTGGGATAAATTTTTTATCTTTAATCTTATTCCCTTGTAGGCAATGTGCTCCTGCAACAATCAAATGAGAAAGATAACACGGGTAACAGCTGTAAAATCCAACCAGGTTCAACAGGAAATAACCTTAATAGTGACACGAAAAATAGTCCCCATCGTAACTATGGGTACGAAAAAGTGCCACAGGACTTCGGAATTTTTTTCGGCGACGAATTCCTAGGAACCTCTACCCCAAAGCAAGGAATTAAACATATCATAAACCCAAAGAGATTTTCAGGAAACGTGGACTTTAAAGACCAAGTGATTGTGAATCAAAGTTTAAACAGTTGTACCAGTGAGCTGAAGTGTAGTTATACCAAACCAGATGCGAAGAAACCCAGAGCTATCGGGGACAGTGCTAGTAATTTAAATACATCATGGTTTCTGCCAATTGACCACGTGGTTTCTGCCGACTGACCACGTGGTTTATTGCGAACTGGCCATGTGTTCAGGCAACTTTATGCCATATATGCTTTCTTCAACAGCATTCCATATCAGAAATATTTTTTTTGATATGTAAAAAGTACCCGGTGATTATGGCAAACTTTCGCATGCATTTTGATATTAATAAGTATTCTTTGAAGAAAATACTCGAAAAATACTCTTATGCCACATACTAATTAAAGTAAATTATTCACAAAATAGCTACATGTGGGGTTTTTTTTGTTGGTATTACTTGAATTAATTTAATTATTCAAATGCATGTTTACACATTTGACCAAGTTGCTGTCATTGTCAAACCAGTCCTTCTCCGTAGGAAACAAGGTACATGTACACATAGTTATTGCTGTCATCACAAATAAACCCATACGTTGGACAAAAGAACACTTGTCCTTCATGAACTTTTTCAGACTTGTTTTGTATTGCAAAAAGTTATTTTAATTATGATAAATGAATAATTAATCTTAATCATTGATATACGTGTATATGTCGTGAGGTATGGGACAGATTGGTTCGAGTACTCTGCGATATAAATCAGTTACGTTCCATGTAAAAAAAATGCCACAAAACAATCTCAAATACTATTTTATTGATTTAAAATTAGAGTAAATATAATAGTAAAATCAAACAAGAGGCCCATGGGGCCACATTGCTCACCTGAGCAACAATGGGCGTTCAAAAGATATCGTGCCATATGGTCCCTCGGTAGATTAACAAAAAATAAATATTGTCAAGTATTCGAATTTTACACTTATTTTTGCATACACGTAATCTTTGACATTGTACCTTCATGAAATACTATTTTTTACCAGAATAAGAAAATCCTACGCAAGATATAAAACTAAACCTTTGGTAGGGGTACACTGTTAAGTTGTTAACTTCCAATTCCCTATATTTTCGTTCTGCCCCCCTCCCCCCCCCCCCCCACTTTGTAAAGCGATCAAAATATATGAGAGCATATAGGTACATATTTTTTTTCATCAATTACTTACTTGTTATTGTATTTTTAAAAAAAACCCATAATAGTTATTGTATTTTATTTAAAAAATCTTACATGTATAGATGTGAAGAAGAAAATTGTACCTCAATGTGCTCAATGGAAGAGACAAATTAAAAACATTCAAAAATTTAATTTGTCTTCTCCATTACAATGAAATGACTGTTATTTACCTCGCGTACAATCCAGGATAATTTTCTGCTGTGATATTTTCTTAGGAATAGCGATAATTACTTTATCCCCGCAACAGAAATGTGTCAGAACTATGGAAACTGTTTTAAAGATGTCGTTTTTATTTACTCGTGTCTGAAAAACACTCAAAATTGATGTAGATTTCACATTATTTATTGTATAAAGAGGGGGCCCCAGAGAGTAGGTATATACAGAATATCATTCTTTTAGTTTGTTTGTACACGTATTTAACATACTCTAATTCATATAGAATTTCTAATGTTCAACCAAAATTTCAGCGTCAATCGTAGAATTATAAGCAAGATACAGAGCTCACAGTTCGCCTAGGTTTGAGTCATATTTTGTTCAGATGAGTTTATTACATTCAGCTTAAGATTTTTAACTTGGTATTTCCTATTCAGCATTTAAAATGGAAAAAAAGAATGGCTTAAGATTTTCAATTCTTTTATTCACTCAAGACCAGTTCACTGGCATTTGAGGTTCAAAATCAGTTTATACAAATGTACACAAACACAGTCAAGGATCACATGTACAGTAGGAGTAATAATGACGAAAAAAGGTTAAGTTTACAATACAATAAGTTGTTAAAGTTGGTTTCTGGAAGAACAGACTTTGAAAATTTTCTTAATAAATATTGACAATTTTTTTACTTTCTTAATCTTTAGTTTTTAAGATCTGTGTACAAACATAGAATTGTGAGCAAATCTCTGTATCTTGCTTATAATTCGAAGCTTAACACTCAAATATGGTTAGTAAATAGAAATTGTAAACAATTAAACATAAGAAACATGCACTATAACAAATAAAGAACACAATTTATTTTTTCGAAATGAATCATATATATACATGTATATACCTACATATTTCCGTCAGCGATATCAAACTCTATTTAAACTGAATAAACTCCAGAAAATGCCGAGCGACTCAACAAAACCTATTGCATTAATCTACCATTACGCAAAAGATAATGCCGAATTACCGATAGAATGAATTGTATTTCAGTACTTTTTTGATACATCAGATTTTGCTTAATTTGCGCAGGTAAACAGTTAACTGTTTGATTTACCGAAGCCTCTGTTTGAATTGATACATAAAAATCACGAAATACAGACGAGAGTTCCCAGGTTACAAAGCATAAATAATGAAAACGAAACGAAAATCAGAACAAGCTAACACCAACGTCATGTGTGAAAACTGTCAACGCATTGAAATATTTAGCCTCAATTTACTTCACAAAATCGGCACCGATATATTTTGCATGTTTCAAAAATTTCCCTTCATACGCGAACTGTTGCATAACAAGCAAATTCATCATAGTCAGGTCGACCCTTTTTCGTATAATGTCATGGCTGCTTTAAACAAAGAACCTCGTTTTAGAAGTATGGAATACGAGTCTTGGTAAAATGGGTATGCAAACCCGGGCCGTGGCAAAATAAAAGCCGGGGCAGATCGGCAATCGTCAATTCCAAATACGCATTATTTTGCGGCATATTTACAGCGAATACAAATATTACTGGTCCATCAAATATCCTGAAATTTTAATGAGATTGGCAGATTTAAAATAACTGCCAATCTTTTGTTTTGCCCAGGCCAAGTCTTGCCTACCCATTTTACCAGATGCCGAACGCGAAGCTGAAACTCGCCTTTCCTTTATTATTATTTTCGTAATAACTCAGATTTGAAACAGAATTAGACCTTAATTTTTGCAATTTATATTTTCCTTCCCATAAGGATAATTTATGCTAAACTACGTTGAATTGAAATCAGTAGTTCTTGGGAAGAAGATTTTTAAAAATGCACCCCCCTTTTTCTACAGTTTCAAGGTTTTCTCCGCTTTGAATACAGATCGGACTTTTATTTCTGCAATTTATATTTGCCATCCCATAAGGATGCTTTGTGCCAAATTTGGTTGAAATTGGATAAGCGGTTTTAGAGAAGAAGTTCAAAATGTAAAAAGTTTACAGACGGACGGACAGACAGACGGACAGACGGACGAAGGACAAAATGTGATCAGAATAGCTCACTTGAGCTTTCAGCTCAGGTGAGCTAATAAAAACTACAAAGTAACATCATATAATTATATCATAAATATATTTTATTTTTCTTCATTTTTTACAAAGAATTTTGAATGTTCTCCAGCATCTCATCGATTTCCCGAGATATCTCATTGTCAATATCTACTTCATCTGGAAAAAAAACAACAAATCATGTTTTATTTCACATTTGTGACGTTTCAATATTTCATTTAATGTTTAAAATTCTGCTTCTTTTCACAACCAAACGCAAATAATGAATGTTCATAATAATAAGTATATTTACCATCCTTCTTCCACCATTTATAAGTCTCGAATACCACCATAACAAAAATGGTAAATCCAATCATATTGATATCTAAAAAAAGGCCGGTATGTACATAAGCTATCAGCATTTTTCTAGTTTATTTGGTTAAGTTATGAGGCATCAAAATGTCAATTAGGAAAACGTGTATAATTTTAGTTAAAGCTACTCACACAATCTGCAGGGCTTTTTTGGTAAAATACTGAACTTGTTGATCTACGAATACAGTATTCCAGTGATGGAATATACGGTACACAGCGGGTTTTCTTCAATACAATTCTCCTTGGAAGCAAACAACGCCTTTCAGTTACAGCTGATAAGGTATTATGACGTAGCAAAGATTGTGACGTCACACTATAAAAGAAATGAGTCTTGATCATCTTAGCGTTTGATTACAATTAATTTTCAAGGCTGAGCTTGCCTAACGATGTAGGACACACACGGTGTTTTGAGATGCGTTTATTTTGGGTCCAAGTCAACGCATTTAAAAAAAGAATTTTAAAGAGTGTTTATATTGTTGACATTAATGCACTTTGAATAAAAATGTGCAGGGGATGATCGAAATACTTGATATATACTTTAAATTACAACAAATGTTTATTCTAACATTGCTCGTTTCGATGGTAATATCTTGGGGGATCTTTTCATACTTTAATCAACATCGGTAGAAACCAGTATTTAATTATAAATATTAAATAATTTAAGAAAATGTGCAGCGTGAATATGTTGGGAAAGAGTATAATAACAGATGTTTTTTTTAGAAATAGAAGAATGCATATATTCTTACGCCGACAGCAAGATCGTGCTTCGGATTGTGTAGATATCTGTGTATTCCAATGAACTATTTGAAATATACATGTATGAACTATAATCAATTTCCATTGGAAATGCGAGGAAAGCAAACTTAGTGGGTGTAAATTTACCTCGATGAAACGATGATAAAGGGGAAAAAATTAGTGTGTGAATCAAATTTGACGAGAGACGTCTAGAAATAACAAAGTAGTAAAATGATGGTCAAATTCAACTTTCGATGTCACGAAAACCTTTTATTTTCCGTAATTCTCACTCATGAAAAGTGAGCAATATTAGTTTGGCGAAAGAAAACAACGATGCGCATGATACCATCAATCCTTTCTTTTTTAAAAACATTGGATTTTTTTTATTTTTAAGGTTAATATAAATCACATCCTGTTTCAAGTATAATAACCAATTAACAATGTTCATTATTCAAACAAAAGTTTTGTATATCTATATATGAATACCTTGTGATTTAGTTTTAAAGGGTCAGTTTCTTGATCATTTTAATATTCTAGTATCTATAACCACATATGCCGAGTACTGATGCACGAGTATACATTGTGATTCAACACTCGTGATATCCATCGAGATTTACCACAAGACGAACTACACATGAAACCGAGGTTTTTTTAGTAGAAAAACACCAATTAAATGTAAAGTAAAATTGGAAGAAATTTTGGAAGAAGAGAGTGGGTTTTCTTTTTTCTTTTATTTCAGTTTTTATTACAACTCTATTTTTATATTTCTAAAAACAATATACATGTAATTGGGTTAATTGGTTGGGTTTTTTTAGGTCACCTGAGTCACTCGGTAGACCCAATGCTGTCTGTTTTTGTCCGTCGTCGTTCGTCGGTCGTAAACTTTTGAACATTTTTAGCTTCTTTTCTAGAACCACTGGACCAATTTCAACAAAATTTGGTGTTTGGAAGAATTATAATGATTGCTTTGTGGTGGGTTAAAATATCTCGATGGTTACATGCACTAGTTTTGGGGGCATGTAAAGGACGTAACACTTGTACACATATAAGATTAACACGACATTGACAAATACGTTAATTTGAAGAGGGTTTAGATTCTAGTAGTAAGAAATGCTGTAAAAATAGTGTCCTTTTAAAAGTGATTATGGGTCATGGATCAAATGATATACTTACTTGTGATACGCAGTTTTTATGCACACACCACTTCAGTTAACTTATGAGACTGTATCCTTTAAAAAGTAATGATTCAATGCTTAGGTTTTTAGAAAAGCAAGGTTTTACAATGCAAACAATTTGTAAGCAAATGAAAATACTTTTTAGGACCAGAATTTAGTTGGTTTCTTTGTGGGTCAGAATCATGATTAGTGAGTCTAGCAAAAATAAAACGAGACCAGGATAAGCATAATGTTTGACATCATTCACTGTATAATAGCATTAGATTTATTTCGCTCTTTAATTTTGCATACTTTGTCACATTTCTCGGCACTTAGGAACAATTTTTGTTAAAAATTATTCATAAACTTTTATTTAGAATTCCTCTTATGTTTAGAAAATTACATAATTACTTCTAGTAATAATGTGGTATGGTTTTGAAAACAGGGAAAACAAAGATGAGAATTAATCAGTCAATTTATAATCAATTTTTTTTACGTAAAAAGGCTGGATTGTCAACAAATTGCCAGATTTGACTTTAAAATTTTGGGCATATACTATACATAATTTTGCAAAGAAAATTCCAGATATTCCATTTAGGTTTAAAATTTTAACTTCTTCCTATACCTTTATACATAGATCTTCATTTCGATGATATTATTACAATCAAAACTACATCCTCCAGCCTCCTCTTAACTCTTTTTACTATGATTACTACTTAGTATTCAAAATTCATCTACCTCGCATAATTTCAAAACTCAATAAAATTTAACCAGCGAGTTGTTGAAAAGAGAACTTGGAATAAAATGAAACATGAAATGTGAGAGTTTATGTGTAAGTGCTTTAACAAATCCCAACTCGATTTTATCAACATTAATTAACCTTTCGATGAAACAGGAAGTTGACTTAAACATGAGAATTAATTGGCAAAAAGTTGTTAATTTTAATTCCAAAAAAGTCATGATCAGAGACTGGAAGAATGATACCAGAAGAGACTGTGATGAAACAGGAAGTTGACTTAAACATGAGAATTAATTGGCAAAAAGTTGTTAATTTTAATTCCAAAAAAAGTCATGATCAGAGACTGGAAGAATGATACCAGAAGAGACTATAATAATATTCCTTGGTGCTTTGGTAACGGTGGCCATGGTCACTGATTAATGGCTAGTGATTCAGTAAAGAGGTTCTTTACTTAGCAATGGGGGTTGATGAGGCTTTTCCATCAGTCATCAAAGATGGAGTTTCTCTTAGAAGACATGGCAGGTCTAAAATGAATAAACAGGATGAAAGTTTACAATACTAAAAAATTTGCACCACACACAACATCACAGTCTTAGAAAAAATCTACAAATGTACAGTTCAATATCAATCATGCCAAAAGGGGAACCAAAGTGGCTGCATGAACATCACCGCAAAAAAGAAAGCATCCCTCACAACAAGGGCCAGAAAAGTGCAGGAACCGCTAACCCAGTCCAGTGTCTATGTCCTATAAGAAGGCTAAGTAAATAAAAGTTTCAGGACATTGTACAGCCACAGAAGAATGGAATATTCGCAGTAAGCGATGCTGACCATAGAAGCAGTGAGATGACAATTTTGCGACCCGGGCCTAGTGAAGTGCAGCCGGTAGACTCCTACATGGAAGCATTGTCCCCTGACCAAAATTCCTAACTTTATAAAGTTCTCAATCAAGAAAAAACTGCTAAACTATGGAACCATACATTTAAATAACACTCACAGAAATTCACGGACTGTGACGGTTCACTGGACTAGAACCAGCATGGGAAGGAAAAGCAAAGTCCTTCCCATTCGATGTAAGAAGTACCACTACAGCAGTCACCGTGAACCACCAACAGCCACCAACATTCAGACCTGCAACAAAGTAGACAAAATCATAACCGATGTGAGCAAAAACAGCATGAAGAAAATATGGTAAGGACATTCAAAACGTTAACGAAAAATGTGGACTTACCAATTTACCTATAAGAGCAGAAAGAGATGCCCGGTATAGCAATGCCACCTTCAGTGCCATTGGTAAATCCTCATTCCAAGCTGCCACACAAGTGACATACACTTTAAATGAAAATGTTACCAAGAAGAAGAGTTCTGTGGCAGTGTCTTGTGGCTATAAACTATGCAAGAAAGGCACCCATCTTAGAACCAAGGGAAGGGAAGTCACCTGCCCAGAATATGAAGACTGCACTGCAACTATTCCTCCAGAGAACGCCATTTGAGATGAAAAGAGATGGGCTGCGGAATGCATCGGTGAACTGCAAAGTGATGACCGTCCACATTGTCATTTCACCAGTACTGGAGATAGTATCGCTACTTCCGCTGCATCTGAAAACCAAGGACATGTCATTGAAAACTCAAAGACCTGCGCCACTTCTTTGACTCTCAAAGAAAACAGACAGACAAGGCTCTATTCAACAGTCACATGTTTCCGTGAAGAACCAAAGCCACGAGGAACTCCATGCAGAGAAGATAAGTTCATTTTGATTGTTTATATCCTTGCGTAAAACCTTTAAGCGGGAGCAAAAATGCCACTTTCGCACTAACATAATTATCCGGTATATACACATTTATGTACGCTGTACATGTATACGTGTGTTACATTAAAAGTTTAAAGTCGAATATTTCTAAACTTATCTATAACAATCTCTAGATGTGTGAATGTTTATTTTTCTGGCATGTCATTACCATCTCTTTGTCATCGAAAAATAAAGCAATGCCTGTCAAAAAAATAAGTGTAAGAGAGAATGGTTTAAGATCTAGAGGAGTACGGTTGGGCTAACTGTGCTGGAACCCCGCACGTAAGTGGGGTGAGACAGCGTGATATCGGGCTAGCTGTGCTGGATTTCCGCACGTTAGTGTCGATCTTGTACACAGAATTATATCGGACTGTCCGTGCTGGAATCTCCGCACGTTATTGAGTTGTATCAACTTAAATACAACTTGTTGAACTTTTGTTTTTGAGCGAGTGTAACGAATTGGACTTTCCCCTGAATTCACCATATGAATTTTATGAACTCTTACATTACGATTTACAGTTTACAATACAAATAAAATACAAGATACGTTCGTGAAAGTTGGGTAGTATTTTAGTAGAAAGCTGAGTGGCATGCTACCGGGCTAACCACAACTTCACGGAAAATTCGCGATAGAAACTGTTACAACTTAAAATTCAGTGGTGAAACGTGTACTGTTTTCAGAATAGGGAATAGGTAAAGAAGTACATTGTATAATAAAAGAGTTTTTTGAATTGAACCACCGGAACCACTGTCATCATTATCACCATTCCCGGAAGTGACGTTTCCTTTTAAATCTCGCGGCGTGCGAGATTCACTTACACAACCTATAGAAAAATAATAAACAAAGACAAAAGCACGAGATTATCATGCCAATGTCACTATATACAACAACAATGTCATTTGTATCGAATGTTGTATTTGCAAGGAAATTAATAAATCAGGGATCATATGATAGATTTGTATCATTCAAAGCTTAACTAAACGAACTGTTTATAAAGGGTTAAGGCCTACCGGTATCAACTTACCGGATTTTCCTCGGTACATGTGTCAAATCTTGTGATGAAACCACTTGAGCATTTTATTTCTATACATAGTTAATGTGTTAAGCAGCCATCACTCTAAGTCCCTTCAAATATTAAGTACAATTAAGATTTGACCTTTCCAAACAGAATCCGCCATGGTACGGCAGCGTTTTCTAATATATCTTAACGCCCTATGCCTCGGCATAATACAGAGCGCGGTAATAACTGTATACGAACCCAGGCGTCGGTGTCCGAACACTGAGGAAAAATGGCGGGAAAGAGTGGCAGGCTATATCTGTCCCCCTCAAACTCAGTATCACTGTATGCTCACGGGAGATGGTCAAATTGTGGAATTCTGTAGCGACATTACTTGGATAGAACACGGTATTGTATTAATATTTTTATCATTCATTCCCCTATAGGTGAGATAGATGGAGGGGGGCTATATAATAGTCTTAGTTTATCTTAATCATTATGTCCCAATTTACTTAAGTATTTGGTTTTCCATACTTTATTTGATATTTGATTTAGTGATTTAGTTATAGGTTTTGTTAGGATTAATCGCCAGATGACGTTTTTTTTCTAATCTAAAGGATGAACCCTATTCCTAGCACAGTATTAAACTTTTTGAACGATTGGATCTAGATAGTGCACATTTTAATATTAAATCGTTGTGGTTTAATATGTACATGTTTATTCGTAAATTGTATTTAAATTATGACTTAGAATTGTTTTCATATATATATATATATATATATATATATATATATATATATATATATATATATATATATATATATATATATATTTTTTTTTTTTTTTTTTTTTTTTTTTCCAATAAATCTTTACCTAAGAAAAAAAAATGATACATTCGCACTATTAAGTTAGATATGTGTATGATCTACTATGATTATAATTATATTACTTCACTTTATTAACTTTACTTTGTAAAAATATGTATAAGGTATACATTATATTATACATTATAAAAATGTATAAAGTATCCTCATTTTTTTTGCTACATACACTGTAGTTACCGATCCAGGGGGCCCCTGGCACCCCAGGTAAGGTATACAAAGAGGGCCTCTGCGGAGGTATTACCTCAAGCAATTTGTATGTAATTTCAAATAAAATCATTATAAAAAAAAATCGTTGTGGTTTAAATATTTTACTGTTAATGTTAATACATCACCCGTCAATTACTCATGTGACACTGAATTGAGTAACTATATAACTGTATACCCATTGTGTCGCTTTACAGTAATCTGCTCCTATACGTTTAATATCTGGCATAAAATACATTTGTACAGTCTTCTGCTTTTAACTACTGGTATTACATACATACGTTAGATTTGTTGTTGCAGATAACATGAATAAACTGGCAATTAAATTCGCTGTGTCGATGTCGTAATTTAAGACCTAAAATTTCGTCGAATGATTCGTCTATGACTGAGATGTCGAACACTTTTATATCCAGTCTTTTACCAAAATACCGACCCCCTGGGGCTTTCGGGGCGTTAAGTTGCCTGTTGAATCCGAAGTAAACATACTCTGGGACCACGACACGATGTGTCACAGTGAGTCAATTTAGTTTATTGTTTGATCATCAGGTCATAACATACTGCATCTACGTCACAAGCATCGTGTCCCGCGTGGCTGCCGTCCTTAGCCTTGGTTGATCCAGAGTCCGCATTGCTGTCGTCCTTAACCTCGGTCCTGAGTCCACATGGCTGTCTCCTCCAGACGGGAGTTAATCGCACGTGTCTTACCGTGTTTTATTAGAGCGATCTATAATTATATTGTGGAATTCATATAAGACGCTTTTATATTGTATCGGTGTCATCTAGATAAAAATCTACATAGTAGCATGATAAAAATTCTGTAAAATTCATCAAATTTTTTAGATAAAGTTTCATTCTTCCAGAAATATAATTATCATCATGTACTTTGAGAATAAAAGCATTTAGTAATATAATGATATATTCTATTTTTTTTTTCAGATTACTGTCCTATGTTCAACTCCAAAACCAGGACCATAGACGTTCAACTTTGTCCAGAGAATGGAGACTGTCCACGGAAACAATATCTTTCCAACACAGTTTACAATTGTAATCATTACTAACATAATCTACACATGAAACCATTAGTAATACAATGTAGAAATGTAACCATTAGTAATACAGTGTTCAAACGTAGCCATAAGTAATACAATGTGCAAATATAACCATTAATTAAACAGTACAAATGTGACTATTTAGTAACTAATTTACAATGGTAACATATCATGATTTTCGCTATTTATAATATTGCTAAATTCAGTTTCAGTTTCAGTTTATTTTTCACTCAACACCATATAATGGTACAAGAGGTACATATGAAGACCAAACCATTTTTGTAAAAATTGATCTCTTAACCTTTGGTTAATAGTTGTCTTAATCCAAATGGAGTTATAATGGTATGATTCATGACCACACCATACATTTGAAAGTCCCCATTTATCGTCAAACATTTTTTAAAGAGCATAGCCACGGATTTAATATTTGTCCCTTATCAAAAAGTATACGTACATACATATATGTGATTTTGCTCAACTTGTTTTCACTGCTATTGATAATGTTGGCCCAGAATAAAATCATTCTAGTAAAACTGGTTATATACAGAGGAAATCGTCCATTTTCACCATATACCATGTAACTATGTGTACAACTTCCAGACATCGATTTATGGTTTTTGTTTAAATTGCACCAAATCAAGTCTAGTACGCTAACTTGAAAGAAATTAACTGAATATCTCACATCTTGACACTAAATGTACATTATGTATGCGACCGATTTATGTTAGGCTTTGCAGACTAATTAGTAAAGGTTTCACAGACACCCCCCCCCCCCCAAAAAAAAAAAACCTTGGGTAAAAAAACTTTTGAAAGTAACTTTAAATAATGTATGTTAGATTTTACAACTGATTTATTGAGGATATGAACACATTTATTAAAATTGAAAATTCAGAATCAATGTGTTCACGTATTTAATTTCAGATCCTGACTGTCTGCAAGTTTTTCGCAAGGATTCGGATTCGAAAGATGGCGGAATATCTTTAGCGTCCACTGCAATAGAGGAAAAGTATGAAGGGGTTATCACTGTTATTCTGTTGTTTGTAGAAAAGAGTGTTTTAAATTATAATTTAATCTCTACAATGTTTGGAGAGAGAGACAGAGAGACAGACAATAATGATTCTGAGAAAAGGACGTTTTTAGAATGAATATTCATTGTTTAATACGTATGCACAATTATTTTGCTATACGGAGACATTGATTCCAATTTTGGCTGAAATCTAGCAAAAGATGATAAATAAATGCATAGATAAAATATCGACAGTAACTAATTAGTATTATAATGATCTGAATTTTACAGCTCCGTAGAACCATCCTACAATGTGACAGTGGTTGATGCTCTACGTCTGACCTCCATCAGCATGGTGTTCATGGCAATCAGTTTTTTCCTCTTCATTGCAGTTTTCATCGTCTTGATTATACTGCTTTACATACGTGTTCGAAAAGGTGAAGTTATTTTGGGTTTAATATGAAGCCTCCATACGAATTCTATTTCTATGACTGCGAACCGCTAAAAGCGTAATAATACAGTGCATCAGTGATAATTTACGCTGGGTTTTTTTTATTGTTGATTTTATTTGAATGTTCAAACAGCCTTATATCCGATACTCTATATTGAAACTATATGCTTCATATTTCAGTATTTCTAAGCTAAAACTAATCAATGCGTCATTATTGCAGGAATGAACGTACAAAATTTAGGTCAAAGTGACCCTTAACATACCAACTTACATCTTTAATATGGCAGAACATCACGACACCAGGAAGTCTCTATCAATCAACATAATTGTTGGCACTGAGTTCGAATCCGAAATGACGCTTTAAAACAAGATGTTATATGCAAATAAAACTTATGACAAATGCTGTGTATCTTCGACTAATTTACATACATCACATAGTGGAGATACATTCTCATTCCACTTGCTTACCGCCAAATTTTTGTTTACAATACAGTGTAGTAACTTATAATAATTTTTACATGTGTTGCATTTAAAAAGTTAAATAGTTTTATACATTCCTTTGTTGCTTGTTTAGCATTACATATTCACATAGACTGTTATTTCTCAGTATATTCATAAAACAAGAAATACCATATATCTCTTCATTCTCATAAAAAATGTCTTGAAATTGCTAACATATTTATAATTGTTCATTTTCCCAAGATTGTTAAATTTCGGTTTTTTTCCACACTGTTAAGATTCTAGATAAAAAATAGTTAATTCATAGCTTTATAAAACAGTCATAGAAACATTGATTGAGTCAGGCCCCGTTTATCGATTGGTCGAAACCTACAGCGACCTTAGAAAAATCACGGACTGCACGAAATAATCATGATAATGTCAGACTCAAATTCTCATTGGAGACGATTTTGCTGTTTCTTTTCGCTAACGTACTAATACACATTAACAGTCATTGAGTGAAATTTTACTTACTCACCTTTTACAATGAATTTATTAATCTGTTAAAAGAAAGATGTAAATATAAGCAATAAAATGATTTCTTTCATAATCCATGCGGGCTATGAAGGTAGCGATCACTGCAGAAAAAAAATTACATAAGCCATTACTGGTACTGTACCAGTTATCAGCTAAACTGAGAGTTCGGGTTTATAGCACGCGACTATCCGAGATTCTTTTAATTTAGTCGTCTATTTCGAATAAAGAAAAGTAAGTTTGCTTTAAAACTTTCTTGAATATGATTTAACCATGATCTCGTATCATTGTTTGTGAGCTTTTCCTTTGATGTCACCAATTCATTTTTTCTTGATACACAACAGTTTTATGTGATTTATCTTTGATAGATCACACTTTTAAAAAAAAATAAAGGGTAGCAAAAAATAAGAAAATTGTATTTATCATTTACAAATTCATGTGATTCAGGAAGTTCAAAGAACATAACAGTTTCTGTGAAATGTTTAAAGCAGCTATAAAAATTATTACAAGAAAACTGATCAATTTTTTACTGCTTATACAGCCACTTATCGCTCGAAAAAACCCCACAACATAATTATCTAAATCCGATGTTCGTCAATTGTCCTTAGACCGAATATCTGTGTACTTTAGTCCTTGAGAAGAATCTAACCCAAATACTCCACGAGTCCAGAATTTTTCCTCATCTTCCGGCATTATCGAATCAACTTGTCGTACTTTGGTACCTGAGCCCTTTGATAATAACTCCTTCATGCAAACGTCTAAAACTTTGCGGAAAACGGCAGAGAGGTCATGTTCATCAAGAAAATTCAAATTTTGAATGTTTTCCTCTCGCAAATGACGCAGTAATCCGCACACAATGATTAGAGGACGCGGGGGGGGGGGGGGGGGGCTATTCACTGCCATCCTGTTTATGTACCTCTAACACAAACCGTCGTAACCAGTTATTCAGCATCTTTGCGTTCGTTTAGGTTTTTCATCCCGAAGATGCATGTCAACAGATTGTGAATGTTAAGGTTTCCTAATTTAGTTAAGGAATTCGGTTTCCACTATATCTTAAGAATTGCGAGAGCATAAAATCACAATCGTCATCCACAACATTCTGGCTTAAAAGGGCGAGGTAGATGGAACTTTCATTAAATGTAGTGCGCTAAACTTCTAGAATCACGTGCTCTTTTTTCATTGGTCATATAATATGGTACATAATAAAATTTTGATAGATCATGGGTAACTCAGTGCATTGAAAACAATGATACAAAATATATAGAGTAACTTTTTAACTCGTGCATCTTCAGATATCTGACTCGGGGACAAGCCCCCTTGTCTGTTATCTGAAGATACACTCGTTAAAAAGTACTCTGTATAATACTTGAACAATCATTGTTTACCGCTGATTTACATCTTTGCACTTTCAGAAGTGGGGGAAGAGACGAAATAAGATAAAACTAAAATATGACCTCTTTGTGATACGTTATTATATACTTTCTTTGATTTGACATAATATCAATACATATAATATGTAGAAACAAAGGGAATTCATTAAACTCTGAGAGATTCATAGCGCAGTTAAATGCCTGAATGCACAATATTGAGTATTAAACTACGATTTTATGTTTTACCGTATGATATTTCAAACGAATAATTTCATGAGTTTTGTTTATGCATCCTAACCCCTACTACCCAAAAGGGGAATAATATTCAAATTACACTATGCAGAGTATCAAATCAACATGTACATGGATTTCACTATGTTATTATCGCAAAGCCGATAACTGGTACAGTAAATCCGCTAAAAAGCACAAAGACAAGATGTTTTGAGTTCTAATAATGCTATAATATAACAAATGGATAAACAAGGAAATCACCATTTAATGTATGACAAGATTTATCCAAAAATATAAAGAAATAAGGAAATACAGAAAGAAAACGTTAAGTTTTAGCCCATAACTGGCACAGTGCCAGTAACGTTAAATCTTGTCTAAGTGAATTACATGGTTCTTTTACATTTTCAACATTAAAAAGCTGCAAAAGTTTAGATTTTGAAGGCTCTTTCCAATAAAGGCTAAATATATTTTTTTTTACGATAGCCTTCGCATACGGGACACATTAAAAGGAAATGAAATTCGTCTTCAATAGAATTTGAATATATAGAAAACAATTTCTAATGTGTCTTTCAATATTATATTTATAAAATCGAACTGTTTCTATTGCTAATTGATGCGAGGACAGCCAGAAACTTGAAATACACTTTTGATATTTGATTGGAATATATTTCCTTAAATGAAATTGTAAATTATGGGTTGCAATTAAGTAGTGGAAGAAAGGACGTTTACTAGAACTATATAGTTGAGAAAAAAATATTCTGTGTAGCTTGGTCAAATATTTGTTGATTGACAACAATGAGATCTGCAGATGTTATTTTTTGTTTTTCCCACAAGTTCAAACATACTCTGATACTTCGCCTTGCATTACACCAAGATTGCTGTTGACTCAAAAATACACAATAGTCACACATGCTTTAACATTTTTATATAACCCTTTTTATAACACGTAGAATCCATGCCAAAATCCGGCGGACTCGCACAAATACACTCAACTTAAACGTTCATCATGGAAAATGGAACATCTACAAGTAATAAACCATGGTTTGATTACAAATTAAAATCACTGAATAAAGATTATACTATTGCATTATGTAAATCAAATTTTTGTAAAAAAAAAAAAAAAAGAAAAAAGTTTTTAATCATCAAAAATTAGAATGCAACCCCCCCCCCCCCCGCACATATAGGCTTTGTGAAGCTAAATGTAAAAGACAGTATTGTATCATTGTTTGTGAGCTTTTCCTTTGATGTCAGCAATTCATTTTTACTTGATACACAACAGGTTTTTGTGGTTTATCTGTGATAGATCACAATTTAAAAAAAAAAAAATAAAGAGTAGCAAACAATAAGAAAATTGTATTTATCATTTACAAATTCGTGTAATTCAGGAAGTTCAATGAACATAACAGTTTCTGTGAAATGTATAAAGCAGCTATAAAAATTATTACTAGAAAACTGATCAATTTTATACTGCTTATACAGCCACTTATCGCTCGAAAAAAAAAACCCACAACATAATTATCTAAATCCGGTGTTCGTCAATTGTCCTTAGACCGAATATCTGTGTACTTTAGTCCTTGAGAAGAATCTACCCAAATACTCCACAAAGCCAGACTGTTTCCTCATCTTCCGGCATTATCGAATCAACTTGTCGCACTTTGGTACCTGAGCCCTTTGATAATAACTCCTTCATGCAAACGTCTAAAACTTTGCGGAAAACGGCTGAGAGGTCATGTTCATCAAGAAAATTCAAATTTTGAATGTTGACGCAGTAATCCGCACACAATGATTAGAGGACGCGGGGGGGGGGGGGTATTCACTGCCATCCTGTTTATGTACCTCTAACACAAAGCATCGTAACCAGTAATTCAGCATCTTTGCGTTCGTTTAGGTTCTTCATCCCGAAGATGCATATCAACAGATTGTGAATGTTACGGTTTCCCAATTTACCTAAGGAATTCGGTTTCCACTATATCTTAAGAATTGCGAGAGCATAAAATCACAATCGTCATCCACAACATTCTGGCTTAAAAGGGCGAGGTAGATGGAACTTTCATAAAATAAAATTAAGTTGCATAAATGAATTCTAAAAAACATAATATAGAACTTATGAATTAACTTTTAAAAGAATCTTTTAAAGGGGAAATATTTCTGTCTCTTACAAAAAAGAAAGACGACAATCATTTGTTATTTCTATTCTTATTTTTCATGATATTCAAAATAGAAATCAATGAATTTCATTGTGAGAAAATCACAAGTGATATAACTGATTTTTAATTTTTTTCCTTAAGTTTATTATTTGGATCCATTTTTGTACATGAATTTTGCTTTTTATATAAAGACACCTTTGTACTGTCCAGGTGAATATGGGTAAACTGTATCGGTGCCCCTTGGAGAAACCCATATTTTCATAAGCACTAAATAATCTAAAAATATAAATATGTCTAATTGTTTAATTGGCGAGTAGCCGTTGGGGGAACGCGCCGATCAAGCGACGTTCAAGTACTAGAGTACTTGTAAATACATTTAACTAGTTTGATCGAGCGATAGTCGAGTACTAAAGTACTCGTTGAAGTCCCTATACTAGATACATGTGTAATACTAATATAAATACTGATACATGATAGGTCTTCTTGTGAGCCATACGAGTACAACTTGTCCGTGGTGAATATATATATCCATGGTGAATACACATGACTGTATATTTATAAATTTAGTCATTGAGTACGTGACTTTGAATCACTTCTCAGATGTTGTAAGTAGCTTTAAACAAAGAGCTTTTTATTGGTTTATCACCTACATTGTATATTGTGCTTATGAAAGCTAAGCATATGAATTTGAATTTTTTAAAAACATTCCTTGAATTATTAAACAGAATTCGGAAGATCTCAAATAATCGACTGTACAATAATGGTGCATTGATTTTTTTGTTAGTGGTGATCATGTATAATGTTAAGTTACACCATTCAATTAGCCCTTGTTAATTTTTAGATTAAAAATATGACAAATTGGGATTTAAATATCATCTGTACCGCGCGCAGCTACACACGTTTATATCTGTTTTATGATTATCTTCAAACAATTGCGTTATTTTGCTAAAATTTTCGGGTTTTATTTGAGTGTTTTGTTGTTGTTTTTTGGTTTGTTTTTTTTCTGTTGTTGTTTTTTTTTGGTGGACAAAAATATATTAATAGATGGCAATAATCATGGGGGTTTGAGGAAGCGATAATTTTAAGCTACATTGGGCATGCACCATTTTTCTTGTGCATGGTAGGGGTGTTTACATACAAAGGAAAAGTTTTTAGTTTTGAAAACTTTTTTGAATCTTTCCTTCACATGTATACCATGAGTTATCTAACCCGGAGTCATCATAATGTTTAAATATCGGGTTTTTTTTAATTTCTTGGTGTTGGTTTTTTGTTTTTGTTTTTTTTTTTTTGTATTGCTTGTATGTAACCTGATCGTTGATTACATAATTATGTGTTACAATACACTATTATAAAACGCTCCACTTAACCATAAGAAAATGAAAGTAAAAGGCGAAAGTGTTCCTTTATGTTTAAAATAAGATTTTTTTTCACGTCCCTATTACCCGAAAATAATCAAAGCTTCTTTTAGAGTTGGCAATTCTTAGAAATAACATTGTATGAACAAAAACGCCTGTTTTGCCCAATATAGCCATTTATGTGGATTTTCCTTTTTCCGTTTTCATTATTGACTCACTTGAATCAACTACGGACTCATGTGAGCTTGAATATTTTTGAGAAATACCTTTCACTCATCACGAACAATTCATTTAAGCTTGAGTGAACCATTTTAATATATTATCGGTCATGACAACACAACGAATTCTTATCTGTCTGAGCGTTCTGTGTTTAAGCATATTAGTTCAAGTTCAGAGCGCTATAATAACCGTGTATGAACCCAGGCGTCGATGTCCAAACACTGAAGAGAAATGGCGGGAAAGAGAGGCAGGTTATATCTGTCCCCCTCAAACTCAGTATCACTGTATGCTCACGGGAGATGGTCAAATTGTGGAATTCTGTAGTGACATTACTTGGATAGAACACGGTATTGTATTAATATATTTATCATTCATTCCCCTATAGGTGAAATAGATGGAGGGGGACTATATAATAGTCTTAGTTTATCTTGATCATTCTGTCCCAATTTATTTATCAGAGCTATTTAATTTTAAAACATTATTTGTATATATATATATCTACATATCAATTAATATGAGCCAATTTGCAGTAGAAAATCACCGTTTTATTGAAATTCCTTGCCTGCTTGTGTTTGTGTAGCATATTTTCATATTGTGCTTCTCTATTCTCGGAAATTAATAATGACTGATAAAAGTTAATGTTCGTCTGTCAATATAAAAAACGTCTACATGTGAACATTCTACAAGGGTTAAAAGATAAACAGAAATATCTGCAATACTATAGAATTCGTTTTATGGTATGTTATAACTCTTTCTTGCAGACTACTGTCCCATGTTCAACTCCAAAACCAGAATTATAGACGTCCAACTTTGTCCAGAGAATGGAGACTGCCCACGAAAACAATATCTCTCCAACACAGTATACAAATGTAACTAATTTAATTTATTTCTAAACAGCATACACGTGTAACAATTTAGTACCATGTAAAAATAATGTAAGTAATAAGTAACAGTGTACACCACATTGTGTTACTAAATGTAACCATTAAGTAATACAGTGTACAAAATGTATTCATTTATTAACATGGTGTATAAATGTAACCATTTAGTAATACAGTGTACAAATGTAACCGTTTCGTAACACAGTGCACAGATGTTACCATTTAGTAATACTGAGTATGGTGTACAAATATTATCATTTAGTAATACAGTGTAAAAAATGTTACGTTTAGTAACATAGTGTGCAAATGTTACCATTTAGTTACACAATATAAAAATGTAACCATTTAGTAACAGTGTCGATTGAAACCGTTAGTAACACAGTGTACAAATGTAAATATTAGTAATACAGTGTACAGATGTTACCATCCAATACTTGATTCTTGCTTTACCTTTGTAGCTTTAAGAAATATCATTTTATTTCGAGGAAGACTATGTTTGTGGTTGTGGGAAATATTACCTTGGAAGATTTTTTCTCGGATAACTGTTCTGTTAACAATAATACATGTGTAGACGACTTATGTTAATATCCGGTTAAAGAAATATAAATTGCGTAGGCTAGTAGGTGTCAATGTGACAACGTTAAGTCATGATACTAAATAATCATGATTTCACGGTTTTCCATAATAGGTGCTGCAGAAAACATCTAAAGTAATACTGGAAAGCTATCTTTTATCATTCTGTTTACAATATTTATAAATTAAAAAAACAACCTTTAAAAAAATACATCCGGTTAATTGCAGTAGGTTGAATCGAAATTTGACGGAAATTTATAAGGATATTTATAAGGATATTACGGAGTGAACGAGGATATGTCGTGTATTTCACGACCAATCTATATCAAAAAATTCCAAAATAATTTTTTAAACATGTCCTTTTTAAACGTGGAAGGATTAGAGATCTAGAATTTGATAGGTTTTAATATCGTGAAAGTGTACACGATTTTTATTAATTATGTCCTTTATACTCTACCCCCTGTGTCGATGTGTCGCTATCTTAAAGGGGCATGGTCACGATTTTGGTCAAAAATTATTTTTTCGATTTTAATGTTTATAATGCTTCAGTAAGGCATTTTCAATTTGTTATTTGTTGAGATATAAGCGAGTTACAGAGCTTACAATTCCTCGCTATGTAAACAAAGCTTTTGTTTACATTTTGAATGTTGAAGTGAAAATTCCAGTTTTAGACCTAAAATGAATGTGTTAATCGTTAGGAACTGTTTATTTATGCTTAAAGAGAATAAAAATATCGACAAATCATCTTGAAAAAGATTTTTTACTGGTATATTGAACCTATGTAAACAAAAAAAGGGCACGAGCCTTGTTTACATGACGTAGAATTGAGAGCCCTGTATCTTGCTTAAAACTCATCTGCGAGCACCCAAATTTCATTTGATCATTAGAAATGCACCCATAAAGCACTGTAAATAATAAAAACAGAAAAATAAAATTTGATCAAAATCATGACCATGCCCCTTTAAAAAATAGGGAGGGATATAAAAGAACCATGAGTGGGTTCTGTGTTACATTCTTATAGGTGCTGGGCGTAACACTTTATCTTAAAATCACAAGCACCAAACTTGCTTGGTTATTTTTATCCCATATAGCATTGAATGATTTTTTTTTGACGTCGTCGTGTCAATAACTGCCGTCATGTGAGCAGACAAATTGAATAACGCGCGTTAGCGCGTTATGATAATTTGTCTGCTCACCTGACGGCAGTTATTGACACGAGCGACGTCAAAATAAATCATTTAATGCTTATATTTACATTCCCTTACTGATGAAATCAATTACTTAAATAAATCGATATAAATTGCAGATCATTGAGGGAGTAAATAAGTAACAGCAAGAACAGCTGTTTATAAAACCGGTTTAAACTGGTAATCACATAGACTGTTGAGTTGAGATCGACGAGCATGAAAATATGATCCATGAAAAATAACTCTTGAAATTTTGCTTTTAACTATAAAGTCAACTTTTTGTTGAATAATTGTAAAACATGATGTTTTGACAACATTCATGAAATATATTTTTTTAACCGATAACATCACTGTTTGAGAACTGTTTATGTAAATTACATGCAAATTCATAGGTAGTGATTGTGTGTTGCATTTAGAGGCATATAAAGATCACAAATTTTATTGGGAAAACACAGAAGAATGTAAAAATAAGTAGATATATTATAGATTTATAAAATCTTTAATTATTTATATATTATAGACTTATTAGAGTCAAATATTATCAAGCGGGCAAAGTTTCTGCTGTTGAGAGTATTGTTATGTTGTTTATACGTTAATACGTAACACTGATAACATTTACGCAATCTATACTATTTATACTTTAAAAAAAATAACACGGATATTGTTTACGTAATTTATCCCCTACCCGGAAAGTATGTTTTATTTTTGGGAATCTATATCTCCATAATCATCAGATATTTATATTTATATGTGCATGATGTAAGGCGCGTAACTAGGAATTGCCATGTAAATCAAAGTACTGAAGTACTGACGGGAGTTGATTTTATCGATTATTATTCATTTTAAAATCAACGACATGTTACTTTGCTTGGCAAGTAGTTTATAATCTGTCTTTGAATTATGCACACTTTTATAATATGAATTCTCAGCCTTTTCCGACAAGAATTTTGAGAAAAACACCGTATTAATCGTGCTGTGTAATAATTAAAGATAGAATTGATTCCATCAAACTATGTTTAAGTAATCGAAATATTCAAAAAATTGTACGGATCCAAGCAATAATGAACTCTAGTCACGTTCAACCAGATGCTCGGCTGTATCCGTTAATCTCCAACAAGGAAGAGAATGTGTACATCAGGTCACGTGATAGCTTGATGACGTGACCTCTAAATATAGAATGACTCTCTGCTTGTCGGAGCCGATGGTTGAAAGAGACGTTATTGAACTCTGGCGTATGAATACATACTTCTGCAAAAAAATATCTAAATTGTTCGTACTATTTAACATCTGACTATTTTCAATGTATTCATAAATAAGTTTCTTAAAAACCAATGCACATCAAATTTATCGATTATTTTCAAGAACTAAATCTTGTCAGCGGTGATGATTTGTGCTTAGGTCCAAACACTGTTTCACTTTAGGTTTGCCAGAGTTACTGCATAGGAGAGTTGACCAAAATCAACTCCCAAAAATCAGACTTATTCAATTCACACCGTAAAATTACGGAAAATAGGCCTTGTACCACCCTACTCCTAGCTCCTACCCTTGGTACACACCCCCTTCCTGGGAACAAATACTTGTTATTTTGGATAATATTCCGGGTGACAGAGAGATACCTGTCTTACAATTATATCATTAACAAATAATAAAAATTAAAAAAAAAATGTTGATATGTAAAGTGTACTTTTATTGAATTTCAGATCCCGATTGTCTACAAACTTACCGTACAACTTCGGTTTCGAAAGAGGGCGGAAATTCTTTGGAGTCTGTTAAAACTATAGGAAGGTGTGAAAGGATAATTGCACTAAAAATATCAAATCAATAGATAAAAACGATTGACAAAACAAAATAAAATAATTATTACCATATTTAATCCCATTCCCACCCTTGCGTGTCATATTGGGTTCAGAGACAGAGAGAGAGAGAGAGAGAGAGAGAGAGAGAGAGAGAGAGAGAGAGAGAGAGAGAGAGAGAGAGAGAGAGAGCATCAATGTTTTAAGGTAACTCCATACCCGTAAAATTCTCTGATGAAAGTTGAAAAAACAGAACTGATTTCAACTTAATAGACTTAAATTTCATCAATTATTAGAAAAACTATACATGTCATCACACTTTTTGAAATGTTGGATAAACATAAACTAAAGCACATTTTAGCATCAAAAAAGCGTACTTTTTGGTTAAAAGTAAAATCTTTGTAGGGAGATACTTGTTTATCTTTTTTAATTTTATTGTCAACTGTGTTAGAAAACTAAAACTACAAACATATTTTAAAATCAATCGTTTGGGAAAGAAAAAGTATAGAATTTAGACACACAACTAAGTGAAATGTCAGAAAAGGAGTTATTTCCCCTTAGCACATAAAAAATGTGTAAAAAATTGGAAATTTAAGATAAAATTAAGCTGCGAAAATATCTTGAACTTAACAATATATCTAATTATTTCCATGTGATTAAATTTACCTAAAATATATAAAACTATCTTGAACTAGTTTTAAAGAATTCAAAGTTTTACACAAATGTATGACATCACAGAACACTGGATCTACTTTAAGAATGCATCAATGTTTTAAAATAGAGCTATTCATCTTAGTGACCATGACTGTGGTCATTTAAAATAAATTTGATATTATGATCAATTCATGATTTTTTATACCCCCGCTCCGAAGGAGAGGGGGTATACTGTTTTACCCTTGTGTGTCTGTCTGTCTGTCTGTCTGTCCGTCCATAACAAAAATTTCTGTCGCATTTATCTCAGCAACTATTTATCGCAGATGCTTGAAATTTTTACACAGTGTTTGTTAAGGCATGCCATATCGTGGGATGTATTTTTGTACCAATCGGACGTCAACTTCCTGTTAAATGACCACTTTGCTTATTTTTAACCAATATTTTCAAACAAATTTTCGTCAAAGATTTCTCAGCAACTATTTATCGCAGATGCTTGAAATTTTTATACAATATTTGTATAGGCATGCCATATCGTGGGATGTATTTTTGTACTAATCGGACGTCAACTTCCTGTTAAATGACGACTTTGTATATTTTTAGCAAAAATTTTTAAACAAATTTTTGTCAAAGAATTCTCAGCAACTGTTTATCGCAGATGGTTGAAATTTTTACACAGTATTTGTATAGGCATGCCATATCGTGGGATATATTTTTGTATCAATCGGACGTCAACTTCCTGTTAAATGAGTACTTTGTTTATTTTAGCCAAAATTTTCAAACAAATTTTCCTTAAAGATTTCTCAGCAGCTATTTATCGCAGATGCTTGGAATTTTAACACACTATTTGTTTAGGCATGCCATATTATGGGATATATTTCTGTACCAATCGGTTGCCAGCTTTCTGTTAAATGTCGACTTTGCTTATTTTGCATATTCACATCAGAGCGGGGGTATCACTAGTGAGCATTGGCTCACAGATATCTTGTTGGGCATGTTCAAATTGAATTTTTAAAATGTTAATTTGTAAAGAACTTTGCATTATGGAGTATAATTAATGTTCAGAACTCAGTATGATGGAGTTATGGTTTATTACCCCAAGTAATCGGTAAAGAACTTTGTTTTACAGCACCGAGGAACCATCTTACAGTATCAACAGGGAAGCGATGGATGCTCTGCGTCTGACCTCCATCGAAATCAGCATAAAGTTCATGGTCATCAACTTGGTGCTACTCAGTATAATACTCATTGTACTAATTGTACTGATTTACCCACATGTCCGTAAAGGTACTTTTAAAAATTGTCATTTTTTATCTGAATCTTCTTCATAATTTCTTCATGTCATAAATACTAGTAATGGTGGATTGTATCAGCAGTTTTAAGACTACATTAATCTCCTTTATTAGAAAACCTCTGTATTAAGATATTGCAAAATATTTTTTAAAAACCTAAAATATTTGGATTTTTCTTTACAAAATCATAAACATGTAGTTTAAGGTTAAAAAACTCACATCTTTAATTTTGTTGATAAGGTATTATATATACATGTATGATGGTTAATTCATTGAACGTCCACGTGCAGCCACCGCGTCTTGTGTTGTGGGATTTTGTGCGCTTTGTTGCTTGCATTTGTAAAAAGAAAACCAATGCGAACACTTAAAACAAACTCAAATTGATTACGGTATCTTCATTTGAAAAAACCAAGTGCGTACTTTAAAATTTATATCAGATGAATTATCGCTATTTTTCTAATGAAGCTCTCGTTTCACCATTGCAGATAAGGTAGATGTTTCAAAACCGAAGAGCGAAGAAGATGGATCTACTAAAGAAGAGGCGGATCCAGAAATTTCCAGGACACATTCCCGTTGGTCATGGGAGCAAAACCCTATAAGAATAATGATTATAAAGTTTTTCAGATGCGAAAAGAAAATACATGGTCCAACGCATTGATTTAGCAACATATATATAGTAATTCAATTAAGAAATAAACAGCAATTTAAAAAGTTTACCGGGATGTGAAGTTGGTTGGTCACGTGATCAAATCTTGTGAAGCCCAAGGGCTTTTCGATAGATTTTGATCACTTATCGACCAACTTCATATCCCGGTGAACTTTTTAACATGACTGTTTATTACTAAGCCTTATATCTACGTTTGAAAAAGACAAATCGTCCATAAGTGTTAAAATTACCGAGATTTTAAGTTTACAATAATCCAAGCGACAAGCGATAAGCGCGTGCTAAGATCAGTACTTTGTTTGTCCAATATGAAATGACATGATAAAATAGAAAAAAAAATCAATGCTGGCTGTGATCATATATATATCTTAAATGCGGCAACAGTTGATTGCAGAGGAGCCAGGGAGAGCGAATCTATGTATTATTATCGTAATTTGTTTGTACATCTTTTTTTTTTTTAAAATAAGGTTATAAAATCAAAATTGCTGTAAGCGTGAATTTGTTAAAAGCATATTCGATGTATCCGTGTTTTACTGTAAAACGAACCACTCTGTGTATGCATTGTGATTTTTATGAATTTTTTAAAAAACTCAACCACTACATGACTTGAATAAAGAAAATGTGATCATTTGATTAAGACTTTTCTAGTAAAGCATGTCATGTTACCAGTTTTAATGAAAGCGTGATACATGTAATATTAAACCACGAAATCATCGTAAATACGCGGATCCAGGAGTGTAGATGTGGGGGTCGGGGTTCTAGAAATTAAAACATTTTAAATTCACATGGTAAAAACACCAAAATTAGGCCTATGACACCAACCCCTTATCCCCATGCTAACAAAGTTACCCCCCCCCCCGAGGAAAATTTCTGGATCCGTGCATTAGTTTAGGAATGTCCCTTTGTTTTGTATATATCTTTTCGTCATTTACTAAATAAACGAAAATCTTTATTCTTACACATGTGTTCTGTTTTTCGCCTGCTTGAGCAAAAAAAAAAACTAGCTCAGTCTCCTTGGCAAGGTCTTAAAAGCAAAGAAACACAAATGTCTTTATATATTTTAACATGTAAAATTGTACTATTTAAAACATTTACGTATGTGCGTTTGTACATGTACGTATGTAAATGTATTTATATACACATTTATTGTTGTTGTGGATATTTTATTTTATTTTCATAAGTTAATTAACTACACGAAGAATTAGAAACGAAAGGCATTCTACCTATTGGAATTAGTTGATAAAACGATACCTATAAAAATGCATATATATGCATACCATCTAAATCGATTATTAGTAAGTTTGGGAAGCACAAATATGCAAACGGCGCTGCAATCAAAGAGAATCAAACAAAGCCTAAACAAAATTCAGTTTTAACTGTTATTGGCAACGAAAATTAAATATACTAGTATTCCATTGTCAGTTGAAAAAATTCCACATGTGATCTCCATGCAGATTTGTTCAATCATAACTCGCCTAGTTCAGCTAAATTCTTTTTAAATTTGGTTATTCCGAGGAATCCATTCATTTATTCTTTCAATGACTATAATGTCTATTTCATGATTTAGTCAGGGCCTCTTTGATTGGATATACATGTATGAATGGCCATAATATACCAATGTATGTTGACATTCAAAATATATTATAAAAGAAAGTCCTCTAAAATCTGATGAGTTGAAAGCATATATTTTGCATTATTTAATTTCCTATGTACATTACTGCCCGAAAAGAGACATAACTCTATTAAATAATTATAAATATCCAAAAATAAAATAATGTACTGAAATAAAAATGCAAATACATAATATTAAATTGTACAATATAATAAAAAATAGTCTTAATGACGGTGATGATTTTTTTTTAATTGAGATATTTTATTTCATTTGTTATTTATATTTCCCTATTCTCATGTGTTACCAGCGAATAACTGTTGAAATACAGTGGCAGTGATTCTATTATGTACAGTGGTCTAGCATCGTCCAGTGGCCTATCAGCGTCTGACTATGGGTTTAAATCAGTGTTACGACCTTATATATCTCAACAATTCATAGGTGCGTTCAGAGTTCACCAGATTGTTACCAACGGCAAGTTCGGTCACCAATGTCTACAAATGGTTCCCAGCGGTGGCAATTGGTTACCAATGTTGACCGTTGGTGTTCTTTCAATTTCAAATAAGGTCACCAAATCTACCTGCAGCCAAGAGCTTGGGCAAGTTTGGTAGGTGACGCCATTATGCTATTCAACATGGTGGGATATAAGATGCCTATAGATACTGATGTAAATAAAGACTTTAGAATAAGATATATATGCATATCTTATTGAATGAATACCGGTATTTTGAAGACAATCTAAGACAACTGTGGGCTGCTAAAACCCGTTTCTATACCCAAAAACATTTTAGTATTATAGAAAGTATGTGATAGAGAACCGGCATTTTGATATTCGAGCTTGGACTTTCGGTAAGACGTTACTATTTCTTGCATCAAATCAAGTGAAAAGGATGTTGATATCGAGTGAAATATGCACAGATTGCGTAGAAATTGCTTTATAGATTTCAAAGATCCATGGCCAACAAAGAAATTATTAATAGGCCTATGCCACATTGCTGTTTGGGACAACTACCCAAAGTCCAAGCTCCTGTTAAAATTGATTCTGTTTATATACATTTTTGCTGGCGTTAAATATTTATTATCAATTTTGCAATTAATCTTTACTTTCTTTGTATTAATGATGGATTGGTAGTCATTTTGTAGACTTCTTTATATAATTGGGAATTTAACAAAATTGTCATCAAAGTTGTGTATCATAATGACTTTTTAAGCATAATAAATCACTCAGTGAAGCTGTTTTAAAGGGAAACGGTCACACTTCACAGAGAAAAGGTATTTTGTTTTGTTTTCAACTGTTTTATGTGTTCAGATGGTTACAATTGGTAACCAAAAGCTACCATTTGTTTGAATTTGACAAAAAATCGTTCATGGTACTACCTATACAAATTGCTTCAAATGGCAGCACTTGGTGATCATTGGCTACCATAGTTCACCGATGGCAACCAAATGCTGCCAGTGGTAAATCTCAATTTCACCAACGGTACAACTCTGAACGCACCTAGTAGGTAACGACCATCACGACCATGTTTGTGGGCGTGATTCGGCAAACAGTTGCATCTCAACTACATCTTTAACTTAAAGGGTACCTGCAGCCCAGCCGATGTGAAACATATGTTAAAGAGTTTATTTACCCAAATTTAATGCAAAAAACTGCATCGAAATCGGTGCAAAAATAACGGAGTTACGCCTCTTCAAAGGGGCTATTTTTACCTGCTTTGGGAAATCTAATCAAGAGAAAACAGAATTAGGCGATAACGAGGCTTTAGCGGAAGTGACGTCACGAGGTCAACACGAGGGAAATTTCCTTACAAAGCTATACAAATCAAATTCGATTTTTCAGCCAAAATGACTGATATAGGTCTGATGTTTTGACGTGTCTTGTTATTTTAAGTATTGTAGATCTAGAAATTTGTATCCGTTATTATTTTATTACAATCAGATTTCTTTTTAAAGGATTTTAAAATTTGTTATTCTCGTCGCGTTTTAACCGATGAATACGATATCTTAAAACTCTTACATGATCAAATTTATGTTCATTATTCATTTTTTGATTACATAATATCCTTTCACACACGAGTGATCCGAGATGATGACACAGGTAAACAGGTAAACTAACGAAGCCACTGCTCCAGACACACGTGTATCTGGGGTATGTATACACAGGGTACACGAGTCTGGTGAACAAAGAGAGGGTTTCACACCTCTAGACTGGTAAATTGATTTGTGTATAATTATCTACTCAATTGTTTAAAGATAAAACAGAAAAATAAATTAGACTGTGTAAAATCAAGCTAAAACATGTCCGTCAATAAGTGATTAAAGAACTGATCATGCATGATACTCTTAAATAGTAAAACTAATGTTCGAAGTAAATGCCTTTATTGTTACATATTTAATCACTCAAATAATGATCAAATTTACAATTCAGCAATTGAAACCTTTTTTATGTGAATAAGTAATTATTTCGGATTTATAATTTCTTATTTAATAAAGTGCAACTTTCTTTCGAGCGCTATGGTCAGCAATTAAACGCTTTATAACGCCGTATAGCTTAAATTGTAATACTGACAACGAATCATTATGGAATCTAAATAAACTGGAACATTTTGACAAAGGATGTAAATAAATGTAAAATTAAATTCCATCGTCGTATTTTTAAAAGAATACGAGACAGACTGAATCATGCAGCCATCTTGGACTTTCGCCTTGATCCGTTTATAATCCCGTGTTTGTTTGTTAAAGAATGCATACTATTTTGATTGTTATTGGTCCGATGTCAATATTATTGAATAATCGGGCGACATCATTTGTAATTTTATGCCTTATACGAGAAATAGACCCCGATTTACCTTTTACACTGAGAAATCAATCGAAAGAATGACAATATTAACAAAATATGTTTCTTATAACAATAATGCTTTGATTAATTGTCATTTTGCTACATATAGTGTGCATTTATATGTAAAATGTGTTACACATTTGACGAAATTCATGACTTCGGCAAACAATTGTCCGAATTCGGCATTTTTGTTCGATAAAATAGGGGTTAAACTCAAACAACAGTAAAATTAGTCATCCAGGGTTGATAAGGAAATAAAACAACAGAAAAAATGTTCATATATCGATAAAACAATGCAAGAAAACGAACAGTTTTCATACGATATTCCTGTTTCTCATGCAGCGGCGTTGACCCCGTGACGTCACAGTTCATCTCGCGCCAAATCGGCTTTATTCAAAACTCGTACAGGTGAGAAATCGGGTTTTCCCAAAATATCTCGAAAACTACTTATGCGATCGCTGTAAATTTTTCAGGATGATGTTTTTACACATAGATCTCCATTATATCAAAAATTGACCGGCACCGCAGGTACCCTTTAAGAGTATAATACTCAAGATCATTTTACGACTGCATCTCGATCTCATCAAGATTGCAGTAACGTTTTAAAAGAATATTTGTTAAATTGTCACGCAAAATATAATTATTTACTTGCTTGTTCTGAAAAAATTGTGAATCGCCTATTCTCGTGATAATAAGCAGATTAATTATGTACAACTTATAAACAGGATTAATTTGTACATTGAAAACAGCGATGCACTAAGGAGTACACATTAAAATGTGATATCGCTTAGACTGAGCCCTTATCGCACAAATTCATGTATCTTGCGGTAAAATAGTTAAAATATATTGTGTTGATAATTATAACAGAACTGAGAAGACTATGGGAGGAATACATAAGAGATTGCGTCCCAACATTTTAAAGCTTTATTTTAGAATTTTTTGAGGAAAAAAGTTATTGGAAGGCAGTTTAAAACGATGATTTAAAAATCCTAAACCATGTACAGACTGCAAGCTATGGTAGTTATTACTACCTTGAACTTTTTGTTAATCGTATGTCAGCTTAAAAATTATAGATCTAATATAAAAAAAAATGTGATTTGATGCTAAAAAAATTGAAAATTGTTGAATTTAAATTTGTTAAATATCACGGAAGTTAAAATGCATTTTCATTCTAGGGAACCAAGCGCCAATCTTATTTATAGAATTTAATTTTTAATCATGCATTTTGGTAAACCACAGTAAATAGTGAAAACAAAATGCGCCAAAACAAACGCGACAAGCATTTTATGACGTCAACTTTTTATGTTCAAATTAGGCTATGCCAGGCTGAAAAAACAAATTGCATGTGACTTTTTAGCAGGGATTACTTCCAAAGCACAAGGTATGTTAATGTGTACAGCGTATGAATATCCCCGGTATCCAGCGTCAGACGTCGTTAGGGGTAACGTCATCACGTTAGGTATATATACCGTCACGTTTTGGTTACCGCGTTAGTTACTGAATTTGATCGGTGGCAATCAGACGTGATTTTACACAGAGCGCAAAAATCAAAGAAAATTCAAATCACTATGAAAAGAGAGCGATCATCCGAAAGAAAGAGCAAGAGCTCGTCAAAGAGGGTAATGGCTCTCATAATTAACGTTTTATTTTTCCAATAGAGTTAATTCAAACCTCTATTTTGTATATTCTTTCTCTGCCGACGCAGGATGCCATTTTGCCAAAATGTCGCCATGATGGATTTCAATATTTATCTTTTATTTGATCAGTTTTCTCTAGTAGTCACGAAGTATAATCAATATCAAATGTTGTAATTATTCTGCATATCAATGAAAACAATAATTTAAAAAAATATATCGCATGGAATACCAAATAGTGAGCATGATTGGAGGGGGGGGGGGTCCGATGTTGTAAAGTAAAAAAAAAAATTATGTCTATAGCGGATGGTATAACTGTGTGATATTTTATCTCATGCATTTGAAATATGATAGGCACAATCCAGTGGCGTAGCTACCTTTTAATTTACTGTATTCAAAAAAAGGTAGGGGGTCAGGGGGCCGCCTTGAGGCCCCCAGCGGGTCCAAGACAGCGCCCTGGTGGGGGCCCTGTGGGCGAAGTCCCCGGAAGCTCCTGGATTTTATGTTATTTGAATGACAAAACAGCCTTAAAAATATGACATTTTTTAAGTATTATGATTCCAATAAATATAAACAAAAGTTGCTGAATTCCGAGACAAACATTATATACCTGGTACTTTTCGAATATTTTCTTTAAAATTTCAAGACCCCCGATGCTTTTGAATTTTAGGTTTTAGCTTTTAGATTTACAGGCTTTTGATGATGAGATATTGTCTCAAAATGTTACAATTTTACATACTGTATGTGTAAGGGAAATGTTGACATTTAAAAGAATGTGTAATTATATATGAAACACTGATACCCCTGCGGAAACCAACTGCATATGACTAAAGATAATTGGCGTTTTGAAACAGGTCTATTATTCAAACCGTAACATACTTACCTAAGTGACAAATTTTTGATCAAGTCTATCACAATGTATTGTGACTTTGTCAAAATTTTAATCACCCGACCGCCGACTTTAAATTACATGTATGAAGGACTGATGTCACTTTCTTTTGTGGTGTCGTGGTCGTCTTTGCCTTCATTATGTAACTGTTGTGCTTTTAAAAACGATTTTAAATTGCTTTGTACTGACATACTTTTTATATTTAGATTTCTTACGTAGTAAATTCAAAACCGGATGCTTAAAAAGTATGAATTAATGTAAAGTATGGAATGACGGTATTTTCCGGAATCGTAGTAATTGCATGGTTTACGATGAGAACTGAATACTAAAGATGCAGATTATAATTCAATGGAGTCTCAATACGATTTGTTTACGTGCAAACAATAGGAAACTCAAATCATAAGACCTATGCTTTGCAAAATTTTGTGTATTCATTTGCGTTTTTGCGTAAAGGGCGCTACGCCACTGCAATCTAATGCATTAATTTTTCATTGTCGTGCCCAATTTTTAAACAAATTTTATACATTATACATATATGATGCATGTTGGAATGGATTGAATGATAAAATTAGCATCATCTTATAAAAATATAATTAAATTTTTAAATATAAATTTCAGCACAGCATAGATGTCTCCTCCAGTCATTCCAATGACAGACAGTGGTATGATGTGTTGCTGGAACTCCACATCAAGTCTAGTGTAAGTATAGAGTAGTCCTGACTAAAAAATTATATGCATGAACACCCAATACAACCCCCCCCTCCCCCCCCCCCCCCCAACAACACTAAAAAAACTGTAAACTCCTGTTCTGTTCCTCTTTATACAGAAAAGAATGTCATGTGTCATATTCTGTGGATACTATGTATGGGTGTATATACAATACATTATGATCGTTAACAGTGCACAATATATGATTCAAAATTGTAATTTGGAACATGCATGTATACATGAATAAAACTGTTTCTTTAATGGTAAAGATAGTTTCTATAAGGCCAAAGTAAAATTATTGTTTGTTTGGAATTGCCTCTCGCCTCATTGAAATATCCCTGCTGATAGAATTATGTTAGCAAAACATGAACACTTTTCATATGGAGATTTTTAATTTCTATCTATTTTTGATTAGCTAAATTCAAGTTTTAAAAATAGAAAAAAAAAATTCCCTCCCTCCTAATAAAGTCAAAAACCTTCAGGCAGCTATTCCAAATGAACATTTTTTAAAGATTGACTGATAGTGGGAAAAAAAGTGTCATGTTCCCTCTTTCTCCATGGATGTGTTTAATTCTTAATGCTAGTGTACTGTTTCATTCTCTTTCTTTGCAATGATTCATTCTATTTTGTAAAGTGTTTCATTGTCTTTTTCCCGTTTTTATTTTCTCTCTGCCTTGTTTTCATTTTCTCTCTCTCCTGTTTGTCTTTTTCCCGTTTTTATTTTCTCTCTGCCTTGTTTTCATTTTCTCTCTCTCCTGTTTCCATCTCTCAATCTGTACTTTGTGTTCTACAGCAACAGCCATCTTTTGTCTCCTTCCGTCATGCATGGAAAGAGCACATGAATGACTATGTAAGATTTTCTGAGATTTGTGATCATTTATGATGATTGTAGACTCAGTATCAATAATCATGATCAGTTCTCCCAGATCTCTTCTACAACTGAATAACATGTACTGGCTGACTTTTCACAATTAATCATTTATGCATTATCTTTTTTCTATTAAAACTAACAAACATAAATTGTTTATAAATTTTGCGTTAACAAAAAAAAAAAAAACAACAACAAAACTGGGAATTAATGCATTGGTAAATGCAGTGTTATTTGAAATATACATGATATGTGACTGTTCACATAAGAAAAGGACAATTTCCTTAAAACTCTTTTGTATGTTTTGGTTTTCAGTACCAACTGACGAGTGCAATCAACAAGTCAGAAGACAGAAGGGAGCTGCCTACAGTCCCACAACCCACCCACACCGTATGTATTAACAATTAATGTACTGGTATTTCTATATTTCTACAGTATATATAACAAATACAGTTAATGCATGTTGGTATCCAAGATAGGGACTAATCTGAATAGATAACTTCTCAATATTGTGCATTGTTTTAATGGTGTCCTTTCTCTCTACGTCTTGAACAGATTGAGTGGCTAGCTCGCACCAGTTTCAGACATCGCCCTGTGCGTCTCAATGTGCCACATGTACAACAAAGGAAGCACACTGTGCCACAACAAAGGAAGCACAAGGTTGCTAGGAGACGGTGTGTGCAGCATTCGCAGCTTGACACCTCCTTCATTGTCTACTGAAGGAGCAACTCTTGTGTAAGTACAGAAGTACCAAAGTTTGCCTGTCTGTTTTAATCATATTAAGGGTTATGGTTAAATGTTAATTAATAGTCTAGAAAGAATTTATTGAAATCATTAAAAATGTCTATCAGGTTAGTGTATCATAGTATATAGGATATACTGTTTATAGATTAGAACCATTTTAATAAGAGCTTGGACTTTGGGTAGTTGTTTCAAACAACAATGTGACATAAGCTTGTCTATTTCTTTGCTGGCAACTCAGCAATGGCTCTATGAAATTAACATGATTTGTCTGGCTTTTGAGCCAAGACTATGCAATAGGTGTATATTTCAATTGATACTGGTGTCTTTTTTTACTTGTTTTGAGCAAGAAATAGATAGCTACGTCCTACTGAAAGTCCAAGGCCTTGTTAAAATGGTTCTAAATTTTGTATGTTCAATATATGGCAGAAATGATTTTAAACAGGTTAGCATAGATTCAATTTAACACATTTCTGAATGTGCCTATTTATCTAGATATACCGGTATATTTGATATCAGGTGATGTACTTAATTTATTGGAAGTGTTGCATTCTGCCAAAATATGCTAAATGATACACAGCCAAATGTAATACATATGTATGTGTTGAGTACTGAAATTTTTCAAGGTTATTATGTTTAAAGGTTCTTACCTAGCCTTTTTTTCCTCTTTTCAGCAGAAAAGCCTTATGCTGTGTGGTGGCATATTGGTGCAAATGGAGAATGTTTTGACAATGTGTACTTGTGTGGGAAAAGTTGTCAAAAAGACTTGTCTTGTGAGGAAACTCACAGTACTCTCATAGTGTCTGTTTTGATTGCACGAGACATTTGTGACTTTTGAACAGTTTGATGGACATAACATTGGTCTACAGAATCAGTGTTTTTAATTGTTGTATATTGTGTATACTTGTAAATCTTCAAATCTGTCATATTGACAGCTATGTTGTATACAACGTATTATGTATATTATATATACAGTTAATATGTAAATAGGTAGATACCATAATTATGTCATATTGACAATTATTGTACATCATAGTGTTAAAAAAAGTCTAGGCCAGCCTTTAGTAGAAATTGGGTAGTTATCATACAGAGAGTTAAATAAATGGTGTAAATATACATTTATAGCAGTAGTTAGGTCTTTATGAGGTTTACCTGTCACATATATCCAAAACATCTTTGTACATACAGTTTTCTACAACATTCAGATTCATAAGATGATGTTTTTTGTTTGTTTTTTGTTGGTTTTTTTTTTTTTTTTTTTGGGGGGGGGGGGGGGGGGTAGAGGGGGGCTGATGGATCCTATTGGTTAGTTTTATACTGATACTGTGTTAGTATGTTCAATAAAGGGAGAGGCTATACCCCTTTTTGGCTAGTTTTATACTGGTATTCTGGTAGAAAGTTTTGTACATTTACAGGTATTCTGTTGTGTTGGTGTATATTAGACTGTGTTGTCCATTGAATAACACAACTTTTATTATTTTGGTTATTTTATGGCCCTTTGTTTATCAAACTCACACTTTGAATATACAGGTATATACCGGTATATCAAATACTTACTGGAAATGGGGCTGTAAACCAACTTTTATTTGCAATGACTTTATTTCTAATACATGTATTTGTTTAATATTATATGTAAATCAATCAAAAGGTTGAATTTAGTAAGAGGGGTTAAAAAATTAAAATGTATTTAGAAGGAGGGGTTAAAAAATAAAAATGTAAGATGTCATTTCAGCCTGATTTTATTTTGATATTTGATATTGGTAATATATGAAATCTACTCCATTGGCTGGCCAAAGGCTTATTTATTTAGTTGCATGCATTTTTTTTTTTTTGGTGCATGAATGATTTTCATTAAATGTGAATTTACTCCTGTGTTTTGTCATGTTATGTTATGAATTGAATAGTACTTAACAGAGTCCCCTTGCTTATATATTGGAAATTGAAACACTTATGTTAATGTCACAAGTATAATCTCCGTAATTTTTATTCTCTTTTGAGAAGTGGACAGGCATAGCCTACATCCACTTCTCTTCGCAAGCCCTCATATTTTGATTCTGGAAAACGTGTAAAGGTCGGAACCAAAGACGGTTTACACTTCGACCCATGTTTCGACTCCAGTTTCCCTGAATTTTCGTAACAGACCTATTATTTCTACATTTTAAACATAAATGCATTCATATATTACAAACAAATCACCACTAACCCGCTGTCAAATCATTTTCGCAACTTCTACATCCCGGGTTTAAACTATGCCTGTCCACTTCTCAAAAGAGATTACGTAATTTTTAGAATTTTTTTCTATTTAAATTTCAAAATTGACCTTCCAGTAATGGACATTCTCTGACATTGATGGGTTATGGTATGACTAACACTAAAGAACTGAAAATTTTGTGTAACAGATGGTCTTGTGTGTATTATTTTTAAAGTTTAAGGTTTCTCCACCCTCGATGTTTTTATGGTTTAATCTGTGTAATTTTTGTTTAAATTTGATGATCAATATGCAAACAATCAAATTGAAGTTAAATATTGGTATGTTGCAAATATTTTGTTCATGCTGTAGGAGCTAACACAGGTACACTATCAGGATAGTTATAGCAACGACTGCTCTCTTATCAAACATCACATTTATTTTAACTAATTTCGATATAATAAAGCAATTTTTAAAAGAAATTAATCGCAATCCTTTATTTTAAGTATTTTAACATTTTAAGGCCATTTAAAAATTGCCAGTATGAAAGCTATCACATTTACAGTGCATTTTGATACGATTTTTCAACCATGAATAAGTACAGTTTAGCAACACAAAACGTCTATAACTTTTGAAATAATGGTTCAAACTCACTGAAAATTGGTACATTTGTAATTCATTATATATCCTATCGAAATCTGCAAAGAAATGTTTACCTTGCCAGGTAAAAAATTTTGATTTGTGGTCTCTGTCAAGTTTGCCTATATACGGTTTTATCAGTTTTTCATTGAATTCAGCGATTTCAACTCAAACTACGCTCTATGAATTGTTAAACATTGGTGTCATTTCACTTTACATAGCTTAAAATGTGTTAAACACAAGTATAAATCAAGAAATATTGGCAAAACTATGCACCACATAACACTATTATTATAACCGATAACGGTAAAATATTCCGGAATGCTCACAATGACGTCACACGACAATCGAAAGACCTTAAAGTCTTCATTTTCTTTAGAGAGTTTCATTTCAATTTCCCCCACCCTTCCAACTCCTCAGATTGCGGTGACCTCATGTGGTAATTAATAAACCTGAAACATTTCTATTTTACCTTTTTTTTAATTTAAAAGCTTTTCTTTGCTACAAGACATTTTCACCATAAATTTGTTCAAAAAATTGGAACATTCCCAACCCATTCCTTGCGACATGATTCATGGTTCATACCATTTACATTTTGTCCAATAGAATTTAATTGTTCTTTTTAAAGTAAATTGGAACCACTACCCCCTCCACACACACGCCACTACCACCACCCACCACCACTACCACTCGATTTTTTCTATTAATTTTTAAAAAGAACTTTGAAGCCTTGTCAGAACCCCCTCCTGACCCAATATCAATTTTAGAACATACTTAAATCTACTTTACATACATCAAAAAGTTTACGTTAAATTTTTGGATATTACAGATTATTCGTTTCTTGAGAAAATTGTTTTTATACACACCTTTTTTCACTAGAATTTCTTAAAATATTATCTCTCCATATGGGGGTTTTGACTCTTCCTTGAAAAAAAAAAAACCATAAAAAAACCCTCGCCCGCAGATGCTTTGTTCCAGATCAGTTGAAATTGGCCAATTGGTTCTGAAGATGAAGCTGGAAATGTGGAAAGTTTACGACATCGATTAACATGTCAACATATTTTGCCACCAAAGTCACTTTAGCATTTGGCTCAGTTCTGAACTCCACGGAAAAATACGCGCCGCAATGTACCATGATATTTAACCCTGTGTCCAGTCATGAGTGCGACCGATTTATCTGTCTTTCGTTGTCACAATGAGAAATTTTGGAATCGTAATAGGGAGCAGTGACAGAACCCTTTTTAATCTCTAATCTTTCTTACTTTGAGCATAACTCACCTTTTCATTGGCATCAAAATTTCTGCGCTTATCAAATATTTTTTCTGTCTTTTGCTCCATAGACCAGTGTTAAAAAACGGCAACAAACATGTTCAAACAGAGGCCAGCATAATTTAGTAAAGCTTACTATAATTTATGTAATGTTATTTTTGATAATTTTCAAAATAAAAGTGGCAAATGCGACTTTCGCAAGATCATACATGTACGTGCTTATAAACATGTATGTAAGTTATCATTTAAGATTATAGCTCAATATTGTGACTATTAACAGTAAATAAACTAAAAGAAGCTGAGAAATATTTATATTTACTGTCCACACATAGACCACAGTTAAGAAATAAAACTATAGACCAGAGGAAAAAATATGTTATATAGAACCGTTTTAAAACATAATGAAACCCAAGACAATTATCCTACATGTTTATGTGGCTATGGAAAAAAGATGAAAAAGAATTAATATGCATTTGTGATTATTAAGGCAAAAAAATGAGAGAGAGAGAGAGAGAGAGAGAGAGAGAGAGAGAGAGAGAGAGAGAGAGAGAGAGAGAGAGAGAGAGAGAGAGAGAGAGAGAGAGAGAGAGAGAGAGAGAGAGAGAGAGAGAGAGATGCTTCTAAGCGAGATAACTCTAACCACAAGAGTATGGAAACGAGGCTGAAAACAAATGCACTTCCGGTAAAAATTTTCAAGACTCGGTAGATGAATGAAATAATTTGACTTAAAGTCCAGTTTGGACAGAACATGACATCAAGACGGTAAGATGATAATTCTAGGGGTTGAATGATTTGTTTTTCTCACAGTTCCCAGAAAGTTGTTGTCGAATTACTGAAGAATAACGGCGTACAAAGCTGAAGATGTCTGTTCTGTGGAGTAAAGTTTTTAAAAAATAAGAGATTTGAGGGATCCGTTTTAAGTTGTTTTGTGGAATTTCGCTGGTATTTTAAGTTTTACATATACTTTTTATAAACAAGTCGATGTATAGAGAGCTTGTCGAGGTTAAGAAACGTAATTGATATTATAAGAGTTGAAGTTACAATTCATGTGCAGTCCTTTAGGTACTGCCCATCTATTTGTGTCCATAAGACCAGAACCATACTGGACAGATACCAGTATTCGCCAAATTATAATTTACTCTCATTACCACATTGTGGCACGTGTTAAAAATGTTTTATATGCATTGGCAAAGTATAATTTTAAACAATAAATAGTAAAAGCAACTATTTGTAAGCGGTACTCGTTCATTCAATGAAATACCCAAATTATTGCTTGTATTCAATCTCATATCTGTTCTGTTGCTCCTTTCAATAAATTATATTGTTCATGAGATGATACTCCACCGAATTACATTGTACCCAAGATACTTCAGGTAGTGACGTAATAATCAAGGTACATCCAGACAAATATTTATGAACACGCTAATCAGCCAAATGCTTGAAGCTATCCTGTTATAGTAGTTTTTGCTCCTTGATAAACTGATAGGCTGATTAGCCTAAAGTGAATAAAGAAAAGAAAAAAAATGTTAAGCTGGTGGTCAGGTATCTTGACCAACCTCATCTAAGCCAGCACTCAGTGGGTTTTGATTCAGTCTGAGCGAAAAAGAAAATGGAATGTGATAGAAGAAGAGGGAGAGAAGAGACCTAACAAGTTTCTTTGGGCTCATTTGCACCTTGCTTTAAACCCTCAATACTCTAGTATATATAACTTTAAAATTCTCTAAAAGTTTTCCTCAATCAGTAAAAGAGCAGAGTACTGTTTTATTTTTACTTGTTTACCTGGCTTCCCATGCAGAAACTTTCAAGAAATTTGTCAGTTTAGCTAACCTTACACTTTAAATTTTCCAAATGCAGTATTTGTTTACGTTAATTTCTTTGTTAAATACCCAACATCCATAGCACGTCATTTTAGGGTAATGTTTAGAATTTTAAATATATATGTGTCTGGCCACCTTTACACCATTTTAAGGTCTATATATTGACTGTCAAGATATCGCACTGATTTTCATTTCCACCAGGTATTAGCCACCCATGAAGTTCATTGAAGGTACATGTATAGTGTCAGCCATAATTAATGATCGGCCTTTATTTTCACTTTATGCTATATGCTTCATGAAAAGCCTCTCAAGGATCTTCAAATATGGTCAACCCAGTAGAACTTTAATGCGTAAAAGGGTCCACATTCAAATTATATACATAAGTGTTTGTGAATATATGACAGAACCTCTAATAAAAAATCTGAAATTATTATGGAACTAAGCTTTGATCTACAAAGCAGTTTAAGTTCATTACTGAAATTAATTCTCTAGGGGTCAGAAAAGGCGACAACTGTTTGTTCATCATGACCCATGCACTGAAATATGCACATATAGACCTAATTAAGACTTGGCAGAATATGAGACCAAGATATACGGTCACATTTAAGTATTGTTGCTCTGGTGAGCATTGTAGCCAATGGACCTTTGTTAATAATTACCAGTAATATCAAAATTGAATGATGTTGTCTTCTATGTTTTTCTACTCGGTTTTTAATACTGTGTGAAAAATGCATTATGTTGTGCCATAGACAGCCAGGATATGTGGGTGCAGATATGATTAATAGAGATCCTGTTTTACTTTTAGACAGATATAAATAGCACCACCCAAGCCACCCAGGAGTGGTTCTCTGATTACACATGAAAGCGCCTCTGATTTAATATGCCGCTATGTACTAGGAGGCAGTTGTATATCACATGATCTGTCAGAAGATCTTTTTTTATATTTGGTATAATGTAGAATAGGAAAATTTAGGTCTTTTAGTTTGGGGGTCTCAACCATTAATTAAAACACCTACACTGTAAACCTAAAACCATTGACACACCCTTTCTGTGTGATAAATCATTCACAGGTAAATGAAATGAACCCCTCCCCTCCATTCCCATTCCCACTATATTTCTGTATCTTTCACACCATACAGAGCAAAAATCTTGCAAGTGTTGGACTGTTTCTTTATTCCTAAATTAATCCATCATAGTCAACCCATTGAATTGATATAACCATATTTCAATTGTAATTTAAAAAAAAAAAATCTCTTTACTGCAATGTATGATAAGTATTTGACGTAATTATATTAATAAATCATCAAGGTCTCTTTATTTTTCAGAAATTGCAAATCAAATGAAGCATATGCTTTGAATTAAGTTATAATGGATATTAAACCCATATGCAGTAGTAATTTATTGGAAGAAATTCTGTAGCTTTTAAAAATCTCTACATGCATTTTACTTACCTCATTTAAATTTCAGTTATTGCATTCCAAGTGCTTGTTGAAGAATGATTCAAGACATAAATACAATTTTAGTGTTGGAGTTTGAAATTTTACGTTAATATAGACAGACATTTGAAATTTATCATCAGATCATTACATGATCTGGAGGGTTTTTCCTATGTGGCTCTTGTGTGTAAAATTTTCAGCAGCAGTAAGTTTAATAATACATCTACTTTAAATATGGATTATTCATCTTTTGTAAACATCCTGTTTTGCACTCTTATATTTTATCTGGCATTTCCTTCCGTATTTTGATCGATGAACTTTTGGGATAATGTAAAATGGATAATCTTATCAACAAAAACATTCCACCTTAACAGGAAAGAACTTCATTTGCTTACTTTTAGGAAATTATTATAGGTGTTGTGGATTTAAGACTAGCTTGCATGGTTGTGCAATGGACAGCACATGCACACAATTTGCATGTTTGATTATCAACTCCATGCTTTTTTCCTCAATCCATGCAACAACAACCCCCCCCCCCCCCCCAAACCAATATCAGTAAGGTGGTAATACATGTATAAACAAGATTATCATGTTGACAGCTAGATAACTCATATGTGCACTTCTGAAATATTGAAAAAAAAGTTCGCTTTAGTTAGCTAGCTGTCATGGTGAATTACTGTATAGATGTATTGGTAATGAATATCAACATACTTTGTGAGTGAGAAAATATCAGAGAATAGCTAAACTTAAATGATATCTATATAGACTTCTTGGTCATTTAAAAAACAATAAGTGGGGATTTTATTTTTGCCTTTTTTCAATCCACATCCACCTTTGTTTCTCACATTTCATCATCTGTTTTTTTCTCTATTACATGTATTTACATTCAATATAAATTTTCTTCAAATGCTTGAAACTTATCAAGAAACAAGATGTAAAATTCATATAAATCTTTTTTTTCGGATTCTGTCTGAGCAAATAATATTTGTGTATATTGAAATGATAGTCTATCAAAGTACATATATATGTCTTAAGTATTTCTATAGACTATCATTTCAGTACAGAAATATTATAAATATTTAGTTGTTATAATTCACAATTGTGAGTTGTGAATTCGCACTCGGTAGCATTTTATGTACATATGTAATTGTAGTGTACTTGTGACGTTTACATGTATGGTTTTATTAGTTCTCCATTATAGACATACACACACTTGAAAGGGGTGCCCAAGACATAAGTGACGTTGTTTGTAATAGTTGTGGTTAAGACTTCCTGGTAAGAAGGGAAAGACGTTGTGAATTATTATATACGTTTGTCTGTATATAATACCTACATACCTACTACTGACAGGAAAAAACCCTGGTCCTTGTCCAACTGTATCAAAAGGGGGAATTCTTGTACATCATATTCTGTAGGTAAATGCTTTTTGGGTTTTTTTTGTTCTGTTTAAGAAAAAATGCCATTTGTATGCATAGCTACTGTACTTGATTAATGTAAAGAAAACATTTTGTAGAATTAGCTTTTGGATGCAGAGTCAGGGGAGATATTTATAAGCATGCATTGATGATTTAAAAAATTAAATCAATGCTTAAATTCATCACATTAATTAAACAATATTCAATTATGCTGCACTTTTCAAAGGAAAAACATGCACTTTCACAATGTCAGCTTTGATCTCAAAATACAGAGTATTTGTGTAATGCATGTGCTAGTACATTTGTGTAGGAATTAACGTTTAGGGTTTACATGAAACATGCACATGGAAGTAGAAAAAGTATTTGCTATATCTTTTGAAGTGTTTTTAAAGACCATGTTTCCACTGGCTTTACTCTGAGCCTGCATCATCGAGTGCTGTTGTTTTTTAAAATTGGAAATCCTTTGATAATGATAAACTGTATGTATTTGATTTTTATTGTTTATGCATGATTGTGATAAGAATAAGGTAAGAACTATTGATTCTACCTGTTAGTGTTTTATTTTATTAGGTCATAATTGAAACACAAAATTATATTTTTGATTAAGTTATATACTAATACTTAGTATAATTACAAACAGAATCTGCATTTCGAAAAAACAACGTACCAACATTGAAACAATATGCTGTCTGATGATATATCAATTCATTTAAATTACTACCCCCCCCCCCCCCCCCAAAAAAAAAATGGTTATTCTATCAAATTAAACACTTGTTAGTACAGTGAAACTAAAATGTAAGTCAGAAGATCATCTCATTTATCGTAGGAATTTTAAACTAGTATAATTGCATCGAATGCCGGCAAACAAATCCTTTCACAAGTTCATTGTGTTTTATAATGAAATATGCATATTGAAGCTTAGATCTAAATGCATTGTTTTCATCATTTATGAACAAAGTAATCAGTTTTTAAACTAGAAAAATTCTTCTATAATGTGTAGAACTATTGTAAACAAATTTGATTTGATTTCTGAATTTACTCTTGCTATATATATAACCAAGTTTGACCCTTGCAAGCACATATGTTCCAAAAGTAACAAAAAATTATTTATAACATACATTTAATATTTCAACATAACTGTATGATGATGTGTCGGAGAAGATTGAATTGCATCAAGTGTAGTGAGCCAGTCAGCTTCAGAATTTGTATCATGTGTCTTTTGAAGTGAGGAAATAGAGACAGATGAAATCCTCTTCTGAGAAGTGGTACATATATGATACTTACGATGTAGAGACAGCTGTGTTCAAAAATCCACATGGCATGCATAATACACTACACACTTGCACATACTTTGGGGGATAGAAATGGGGGTTGAAAAAAATTGGTGCTTATGTATAGTTAAGATGATCATGATGTCATTTTAAGTGCTTGTATCTGATGTTAAATTACATTGTAAATTGACCATATGTTAATGTAGGATAAATTTTTAAGTTTTTTAAGGACAAAAATCAGGATATAAGGTTTTGTGTGTAAAGTTTTAAAATTGTCATTCTTTAAGCTAGATAAGAGAATAATAATAATCAAACTTGCATATCAAAGAGTCAGGGAAATAATTTTATATCGTTATGACTATAGAATAAACATCCAATTTATATAGCGTGTTGAAACACGTACGTTTAAAGGAATGAAACTGACTCTGTTCAATGTAAAAAAAAAATCATGTTAGTATGTTCACTGTATTTTATTTTACTGTACATGTAGTTTGATACATTCTCTACATGCATGTATATTTGATATATATTTTTTGAAAAAAAAATACTAAATTGAATTGACTCTGTAATTTTAGGTGTTGGCTTCAGGGTTCATAGCTTCAGCATACTGATGAGTGAATTGTAGCTTCTTTGATTACTCCTCCTCCAATGATCCTTGATCCCTCATATTTTAATGACTCAGTAACTCGATACTTCATAATCCGAGCATGACGGAGAGGAGAGGTGTCCCTCCACCGCCAAAAGCAGAGAGCGAAAGAGTAGCTAAATTGATTGGTCAGCAGCGGAGGCAAGTCAACCAATCAGATGAGAGCTTGCAAAAACAAAAAAAAATTTGGTTTTCATACTTTGCTATATATTTAGATCTAGTAATTTCTTCACAGTTGCTTGTCTTCAATGCTGAAATGAGCATACACTGCCAATGAAATCTGGAGGCTTTTGGAATCACTCTGACTTCTCTTTGCTCTGACATACATGGCCAAAAAGATTGGTCTGTTTCTCTCTGTTAATTGATTGCTTGCTGATCATTTCTATATCTTTGCCATTTATGTGCACTGCTGGTTGTATCTCAATCACAGCCGTATACAATATATATTACAATGCTGCATGTTGAAACCATGATTTTCATAATGGTACTCCAAAAAGAATGCAGAATTTTTCTTAAGAGAATCATTGATCTAGCTATAGTCTCAATTTGGTCTGCACAGCTTATTGTCTTGATAAAATGATGAAAAACTTGGATTTCCCTCTTTTGTGTAAAAGTACATACTAGAAGATCAAAACATGGTTATTCAACTAGAGAACAACTTTTTCTTTTTACAGTTCAAAGCTGGCTAGGTGGGTAGCTGCATATATCCATGAATAAAATTTATGTGTACCATAGTTACACCATAGCAACGGAATATTATTTTTATCATCATATTATATGAAGTATTATCTCTGCATCAGAGGTAAAAAGATTCACTCTCAGTCTGAATTTTTATACTTTCTCCATATATTGGTTCAGTAATTAAGTCAAATTCCTTATTCTGTTTATCTCATTTATGTTACTATTCAAAAGTAATAATAAATGGTCTATGTTACTACTATACTCCTATTCTATTTTGTATTGTGCAAATTTCTCTGCCGGAATAATCTTTGCATAATTGTTAATATGTCAGCAGAAAAATCGCGGTTTATAGTGCAATTATGTTTGAAACAATTATAACTTTTTCTAAATAAGTACTGATGCATTTAGAATTATTAGAATATCTGAAAGTATTTTATTGATCAATAGAAAACTATTCCTTATAGATTAACTGTATATAGGCATGAGTGCAGTTGGTATGCAAACAATTAGATTAATTCTAAAAGGAATTCTATAGGATGATTCATAGATAATAGAAAAATAAAGATTTCACTTTCATGAAACGTGCTTGCTAAATTCTGCACAAGTATGGTTTGAACAATAAAACATGTGTACCACCTCTTTGTATTGTACATACACAAAGGTGTTTTAGGGAAGTCGATTCTAATTTAGGTCACTAGGTCAGGAATATAAAGCAGGGTGTCTCTATCTAGCCAATACATTATGATTAAACATGTTTCATTGGAGGGTTTTTTAATAGCATTTTTTTCCCTTTATTTTGTAGGTTTTTATTTAACAATGTTTTTATAATGTTTATGAGGCCCATTTCCTGAACATAAATTGTCTATAAATAACTCATTTACCTGCCATTGTGACAATTAGGAGACTGTCATGGTAATAGGGAAGATGCCTTGTCTACAAATGTTTTCATGTTATCCATCTTTATGTGTTTTAAAAGGAAGCTTTAGTAGTTCCTGGTTTGTGGTACTCTGTAAATATAATAATGCACTTCGTTTGAAATCAAATTCAAGTATTTGCACAAGAATTCAATTGGTCTTATCAAGGAAGACCAATTGTCTCTGCAGATAGCTATTTCAATTCTAGTTGAAGACGCCCCAACTCCCTTTATTTGCTTTTTGTGATAAGTTTATTTACCGTACATATAAGGCTTTCATTTTTTGTTTGTTTGCCATAGATAAGACAATAAAATTAGGATTTTCATAGAAAAGAAAAATACAATTTTGTTGGTTTTGTTTCGTTACACTAGAGGCATTACCCCTCAGATTATAATGACTCATTTTATATAAATATGGTGTATATATATTTTAAAAATGCCTTCCCACATTCAAAGGTAAACAATTAAACCATGGAAATTTACCCTACCCTTAAGATACATGTATATTAAAATTATATTTAGCCTAAATGCTACTCATTGTTACTTGTAAGCCAACAAAGTTTAAGATGCATAACTCTTCTCTTTACTCACAAGTGCAATGGAATCTATTAATACACTGTATATTAAATTTTTTGAAGTGCAGAAACAGAATAGATTACTGGACAAAATTTGATGCAAATCACATTTTTACAGGGTAATTTGATGAAGGAATGATAATTATTAATTTTGCATGGTGAGATCGAGTATATATATTGTAAATTATACAAACTTGAAACTGTTGAAAAAAAAATATCAAGATATTCTAAATCTAAAAGTCATCTTAAAACTGTTTCAAGTTTATATATATAGTCTTGGGGCCTGCAAGTTTCCACCCATTTTTTCTAGCCAAAAGTTTACACTCCACGCAACTTTTACTTGAGATAAAAACTTTTTATGTTGACTTAAGATTGATTTAGATTGAGATCTGTCAGGTTTGTAATTTATAATACCAGGTACACCAAAATGCAAATATTCCCTCCATCTTTACATATGGACATGTGTATGTTTACCTTTAAATAGGGGTTTTCCGGGGTTTTTTGGAGACAGAAAAAAATCTGTTCGATAAGATTTAAATGCCTGCATGCACCCCATAAGAAAAGATCAGAATATATGCATACAACTGATCGATTTATAAAAGACGATTGGAATTGATTCCTAAATGAGGGATCCTGAATTTACTTCCGTGTTCGATTCCAATTCTCTTCTTTGTGTCATTGTGTTCGAGTTGGTTTGATTTAAAAGTATATGTCTATACAGCTTTCAAAAGGAACTTGACCTAACGTTAACCACTGTTGCCACAATTCACATGTTCAGAAAAATCTCGTCACCAGGAAATATTGGCTCGGGCACTTCACCTAGTGTGTTCATCTTTGAAAGAATTGTCATCTTGTGTTTTGTGAGTTTCCTGTACATTGTCAAGAATTTTATACAAGCTTCACAATTTTTTTTTGTGGGAGGAGTGCATGGAGAAAAAAAAACTGGAGATCAAACATTCTCTTGGCCCTGAAACATGTGCTTTACAGAATTACGCACTTACCTGGAAAGTTGGTGATGAGTGATCGTTAAACGATTCTTTTTTCATTACATGGGTTAATGATTTATATGTGCGTTATACAAGTGAAACTTGAAATTTACAATGTCAGCTGATTTGTGTGTATTCATTATGAGTGGATGATTTTTTTTTTTATAAGCACCGGTACCTACCTTCTTGTAAAAACAGTGAATCAATAGTAATAAACATTCAAAAGGAATTATAAGTTGCACAAGAAAAAACTACCATGTTAACATTATTAGTTGTGGATGTTTAAATTCAACTTTTTAAAGGAAAACTGTAAAACCTTACTTTGATTTTTTTTTTTTTTTTTTGGTTTAGGATAGCAATACAGATTTTAAAAATCAATATAAAATCAATATAGAAGACATGCCCTCTGTTTGGAAATCTTGCCAACTTTTGTGTGTGTTTCTTTCAATCAAAATTTGAGGCCCTACCACAAACCACTGCTGTGGTTCAAAACATTGGTGAGATAATACCAAGTACATAGTATATATGTGTGTATATACCCAACATAAAACACTACAGAGGGAATATAATTTATTGATTTAGGGGTGTTTTTTTTTGTAATGCACAAATCTTGGGTATATACTGTGTATATATATGAAATTAAAAGACAGCTCAAATACTACACCACAGGGATGTACTTAATTCAGCTGTTTTATCGACGACAAGGTTGAAGTTTCTAACAGAGGAAAAAAAATTAAGGAAGTAAAATGTAGTATATATTGGACTTTCGTGAAGAGTGTGAACATCATGCTGTCTTATTCGAGTGATTCGAAGGAAATAGAAGCTGAACAAGTTTAGTTTGTGATCGATTGATTGATATCCTTTCTGACGCCGGACAAGTTGTGGTTTTTCTGGATTTTGTTTGTTTGTTTTGTGTATTTTATAAACTGTGATTCTGCTAAATGACATCTTAACATGTGATATAGTTTTCCAGACAACTGTGTTGTGTTTTCTGGTTTTGATATAAACTTTTATCTTTAGTGAGGGTAGAAGGTACCCGAAAGCTTCTCCCTTTTATTTTTTTTGGGTGTAATTTCTTTTTTAAAATAATGAAAAGAGGTAACCCGAAAGAGGATGCGCTTCCCCTACAAAGGAGGTAAGAAATGAGATCTGTTGAAGTAGTATCCATATTTTCATATTTTCGTCTTTAGATTTTTGGTCAGGGTGTCACCAATATACTAGAATTTTTCTTGAATACCGTATATTTCATGTTAAAATTCCCAATTTTTATGCCTATTTAGTTTTTTTTTTTGGGGGGGGGGATGAAATTTTTTTGGCAGATAAATGTAAATATTAAACTGTCTTTTCCTCTCTCATCTTTATGCATGCTGTATATTTATGAAAATGATATAAGAATTGAAATGTTTCTATACTCTTTACATTTTTAATATATTTATGTTGATAATATCTAAATGTTTGACCAAGACTTTTATTAGAAATGCAAGGGTATAATTTTTTTTTTCATGGAAGGTTATATAAAAAATATTTGCGCAATACAATGACTACTAGATTTTCTTTAGTTCACCGATAATTATAACCTTTGTGTTTTGCATTATTTTATGGAAGTTAATTTAAGTGCAAAGTAAAGTTGGAAGAAAGTAAGATGTAGATGAATTTTAAGTGAGTTAATGCATAGATTTGTTAAAGTAATCCTTTTATCTTACCATGCAAGTATGTATTTTGTAGATGGTTTCACCCCCACATATCGGGCGTGAAGGCGGAGGAGTTGTTGAAGGAGCGCGGTTATGATGGCAGCTTCCTGGCCAGACACAGTACCAGCAGTCCCAGTGATTTCACTCTCTCTGTAAGGTGCGTGTATAATGGGGGACGTACAGTGTCACAGTCATTAGGAGTACAGTACAATGATAGAGTGATTTATGTGAGAGAGAGAGAGAGAGAGAGAGAGATCACTAAAAACAGCAAGGCCACACCAATATAATTTCCTGTTCATCAGACCCTTCACGCTCATATCTAAATAAAAGAGTACACATAATATTATTATAAATTTCCCGCATCCAGAAAATTCTGCGGTGTTTTCTGTTCTATTTTCACTCTATTCTTGCATTTTTGATAGTTTTAATTTATAAATCAGAAACAAGTAGAAGAAATATAACCGTCCGCTCAAATTTATTTATGTACTGGCTGAAAATTTTTGCTACAAAAAATAATAAATTAATTTTTTTATCGCTCGCCCGCTCGTACCTTTTTTCACTGAATGTCCGATAAACAAGAAATTATATTGGTGTGGCACAATTGTAAAAAAGGAGAAGGGGTAGGAATTCAATTCCCTGAATGGTGCCTAGTACATATAAGAACATTGAAGTCATTGCTTGGTCTAAAGGGACTTTGACCATTGACCTTCCATCACTGGGAGATTTAAGCACAGCGACACAACCCTGAAAAAAATATAGCTGTTATTCAGTCGCTTGCAGTGAATTTGGTCATATTCTTGAGTTGTCATAGGATGTGTGACTGAGACTGCAGAGTTCTTGTAAGAAGTTTTATGTTTTACTTAATTTCGTTTAATACCCCTTTAATTTTAAAAAAAATTTATGTATGTACATGTACCAGTATAAGTATAGAACATCTCTCTCTCTCTCTCTCTCTCTCTCTCTCTCTCTCTCTCTCATGGTGAAGTGATGAGATGGGTACCACTAAGTACTTGGTACCATTTCCAAAAAATCTCCTTTTTATCAAACAGTTGCTGTAAAGTACATGCATAGTTTGGTGTATGGTGGATTTAGAAACAAACAGCTTATATATATATAAAGCATTGCATAACATGCGTAATTTTTGTAAGATGCACATGAAAATTTGTTCCATTAATAGATATTAACGTAAATGAAAATTTCTTACTTTATGAATAGGTACTTATCTCAGTGACAATTATCCCTTCCATGCATTTGATGTTGATATTTTAAGAGTGTGATGTAATATCTGATACATTTATATCTAATAATGGAGATATTATGAACAATGATCATCATACTTCCATTTATACCAGGAGTAATTAACTATATTTATATTTCTCCCTGCGTGATGGACTTTGGAACAAAGAATTCATGTAATGCTTGTGATCAAAACAATAAATTTGCTCTGGGAATGAAAATGTTGTCATTATGAAAGATGAGTAAATTATGGAAGGAAGAATTTAGGAATATATCAAGTGGTAGATGTTAACAGCTGTTGTAAAATAATGGAGAATTTCCCTATTCAAAGAAAATAAACACCCATGACCATCTAAAGATTTGTATTGAACAATGTTAGGCATTGACATTATTTATCTTAATTATTTCCCCTCCCGTAAGTTTTAGTCATTGAGGCCTTTATCTATCTCACTAAAAAGGTGAAGGGATGAAATTTATAATAGAATAACAGGAGAGTAGTTGACTTGGCTTTTGAGCAGCTAGTATGTTCAAGCATTGATGGGTTTGGTTTAAATGTATTAAGGTTTAATCATGGTATATATACAGAAAGTCATGACAATTGAAGTCTGCAGTGACAGCAATAAATTAATGTTAGAGAAGTGTTTGCTCTACGGAAGCTATCATTTTGTTCAGTCTTTATTTCAGAGGGGATAAAAAGAATAATAGAATTTACAACAAATTACATGTACCGGTATATTTTTTCCAACTGACTTTTTTAGTATATGGCTTCTCTGGAATTTTGATCTCACCGTTCTTTGCTTGACAACAAAATAATGAAAGGATATACTCCCCACTGGTTGTAAAGCTCTTTTTATTTTTTGGTCGTATTTGCTTTAGAGAAAATCTGCATAAAAATGGACAAGAATTGCTATTACTTCCTTCTAGATAAGGTCTGTAAGGCATATACAGCAAGGTCGTTAGGGAATAGATTACAGCGTATGTTCAGAAAGTATCTGTAAAAGGTAGATATATACATGCCCATACAAATGTGTCAGATATATGTGTACATGTAAATTACTGTTATATCAGATCTTAAACAGCGACATGTAAGAGAAAGAGAGAGAGATTTGGCTTTTGATTGCACAAAGATTTTGTTTTTAAGAAAATACATGATTTTGTGCACATAAAAAGTAATTAGAAAAATTTCCCTGTATTTTTTTTCTATTCATATGTAGAGATGAGATAGAAAAGTCTTGGAGGCAAAATTAGTGAAAGGCGATCAACATCAATAATTTAACTAAGATTTAAGATTTTGTGTTGGTCCAAGAAAACTAAACGAATGGTTAATTGGTTATACATGTACCAAATTTAGAAAAAGATGTTATATTCTTATGACTATAGTATATAAAAAAAACTCCACCTTATAGGGATTTCTATTAAAATAGTTTCTACTGATATGATTTGACAGGAGGAAGTCGGAAGTGACCCACATAAAGATCCAGAACAATGGGGAGTACTACGACCTGTACGGTGGGGAGAAGTTCGCTACCCTGGCAGAGCTGGTCCAGTACTACATGGAGAACCAGGGGCAGCTGAAGGAGAGGAACGGGGTGGTTATAGAGCTCAAGTATCCCCTCAACTCAGAGGACCCCACCACAGAGAGGTGGGACTAAAGACATCCCCCCCACCCCCCATAAAAAATAGAACAGATATCAATGGTTCATAATTAGTATTATCAATGTACTGTTTTCTGATTTAATTTCAAAGGTACAAGACCTCCCAAGAAACTTAGAACTTAGTATTTTGTTTTCGTGTCGTATTTTTAAATCAAAGAATATTTACGGGGAAAAAAACGCACACTATTACATGATATCTTATGGGACAAATTTGACAGGAAGACTCCAGAGGCAGAAAAAACAAAAACAAAAACACAACAAAAATATGAGGCATTGTAATATATAACATGTATTATCATGACCAAAGAAATGGCACAGCCTTAGCAAGATTGATAAGAAGGAGACAAGTAATGAACTATGCTTAGATTTAGAAGTGCAGTAATATTCATCATTTTATAGGAGCTAGGCTGTGCATGTTATCAGTTATAGAGTCATTGAAAAATACATTGTTATCAGATCCTTGACAGTTAAGTGTTTGCATATGCTGTACATGCCAGCGATACTTGAAATTTGTTACGTAATCAGAATGTGTTGAATTCAAATGACAATTTTTAGACCCAAAGCAAGTATGGGTAATTCAAGAAAGTAATGACTATATACATGTATATACAATTTACTTTTTATTTTTTTTTTGTCCTGAGAAACTTTTAACATCTTAAGATTTACAAAAATGACCAATTTTTGAAGTAGTTTTATCCTTTGAATTAAATGTTCAGTATATCACCTTTTTTTTTTAAGAATGAGAAAATTTTATTTACATTTATTTAGATGGTTCCACGGCCATATATCTGGAAAAGAGGCAGAAAAGGTGCTAATGGAGAAAGGCAAGAACGGTAGCTACTTAGTGCGGGAGAGTCAGAGCAAGCCGGGCGACTTTGTGCTGTCCGTACGGACCGACGACAAAGTGACGCATGTCATGATCTGCTTCCATGATAAGGTGAAGAAAATACTCATTTAAACAAGAGTATTGCTGACTTTGATATCTTTCATTTATGTCCGTGTCAGAGATGACAAAATAAGCTTGCTATTTATCACCATAATTCATTAAATTTATGGATTTTTTTCACTTGAAATTTAATAGATAAAAGTTGATAATATTCCATTCAAAAGGTTGGGGATTTACATTTGTTGTGACAATTATGTGATCGCAGTCAGACACATTTTGAAAATACATATATAGTAAATGAGAATTATTAATGCACTTGGTGTACAATTATGTTGAACAAAATTGAATGTTTTATTTAAAATTAAAATACATATGACTTATCTAAATGAAATACTTAACAAAACTCTTCATCTGTCATATTAGAGTCATTATCAAACATCTTGAAACTTTGAATGACTTAAGCCGTAGCAAACAAATTTTGTGAAAATGATTATGAAACACTATACATGTACATATATGACCAAACAGAGAAATTAAAATGATTAAATTTGATTTTACATGTGAAAAGAAAAAAAAAACACTGAAAGCTTTGACAACTTTTTCAGGTCCAATTGTCTCTCAAATTGTGTTTTCGCAACAGCTACTTTGATATTTTGCTGAACTCTTTCATTCAACATGCTATCTATCAATAAATCATTGTTTTACAGATTGATAAGGTGTAGAGACAGCATGTGTACCACCATATTTTTCATGGCAAATGGATAATTGTTCAATGTTATATTTATGGTAGGATGTTGATACATATGTTATATTTATGGTAGGATGAGACTTACGATGTGGGAGGCGGAGAAAAGTTCAAAAGTCTGACTGATCTCGTGGAGCATTACAAAAAAAATCCCATGGTAGAGAAACTAGGAACCGTGGTGCATTTAAAAACGGTGAGTCAGTCAGCAGGGTTATGAATATACAAATAAGAAAAATCCCATGGCATGGTAGAGAAACTGGGAAACTGGGTGCTTTTGAAAAACGGTAAGTGAGTCAGCAAGGCTATGGATGTACAGATCAGTCAACTGCAAATTTTCCTCTGAGATTTTAGATTGTACAGGTTTCACTATACAAGATGGGGTGGTCTAGGTTAGTAAAGTTGAAGGTTATGAATAAACTGAGAATTTCGTACATGCCAAGGTTTTTATTATCGTACATGTACAACATTTTCATTTTTGACCTTCTTTTCTAACATTTTTCAAACAGATCGTATGGTTTATGAATGAGGAAAATTAAGATGTGATATTGATAAAACTGAGAAACCTCGCTGTAAAATTGATTTCGTATTCTGTAAACATATATACTGCAAATCACATATTAACAAGTGATATTAGTCAACTTAAGAGAGGTGATTCACTAGACAATTGTTTTCCGGTGGCACTTGTACATACTTATATCTTACGTTATGCCCACACCAGTACAAAAAGTGGATCACAAAGAGAATTTTCTAATTACAGTCCTTAATTTCCTGGAAACTTGTCTGCAGTGACACTAACTTGTTAATATTATCACCATATACTGTATATTAAACTTAAATGTGGTTTTTTAATCAAAGGGGTTTTGTTGACAAATATCAAACTGGGGTTAAAATATAAGATAATGGAAAATTGCTGCGTTTGATTTTGGATTTTTTTAATGTATTTTTAACCAGGTTTTCCAAAGGAAAGAAATGTTTATTAAAATGTTGAATATGTCGGGCGGGCGGCTGGCAAAAGGATACCCCTATTGTATGAATAACTGCTCCTACAGTTTTCAAGATAGGAAGTTGTTGTTGCAGATCAATTGAACATGCATGTATATCAAAGATGTGCATATGACTTGGATTTTGATTTTTTGATTATTTATGAAAAAATACCAGCTTTTGATTTTGTCATTTTTTTGCATAATATTTGCATATGGACAACTGCTCCTACATTTTTCAAGATAGGAAGTTGATGTTTTGCAGATCAATTGTACATATATTAGAAATGTGCATATTACTTTGATTGATTTAATATTTATGAAAAACTTTAACTTGGTCATTTTTTCGCATAATATTGGCATGCATGCATATAGAGTACCCCATTTTTCCGGATAGGTAGTGTTTGACAAATGGATTATGGGTATACTGATCTCGCAAAAGAAAATTCAATTTGCTGTTTTATTGACAGCTTTACCCTTGTCATGTATTTGTATGGATGCCTAAATATGATGGATTCTAATCAAAATTTTTATTGTTTGCTATTAGATGCCGTATACCACACCAAAATCTTCTATTTGTATTGATGATACCATTTTATGAAAAATAGGAAAGTATTGCATTGTTTGTTAGGACTCGAGCTGTCCGATTTTACTGGAGATTATTTTTGTTGTGTTAAAACTCAGATATAAATTCAGTTGAACAAGATCGTGTAGAAAAGGGAATAATTTTAATGATATGATATATATCGGTACATCCTAAGGATTCTTATTTTAGATTTTTATTTTTAAAGATCACAATCAACTAGTAAGTTAAAATGACAATCTATTGTTAACATCTCATGCTTTTTATGGCAGCAGTGTTGTAACTTCCTCATTTGGGGGTACATGGAGGGGAAATACATGTGTATACAGGTTTCCATGTTTGAATTTTATGTAGGTCAAATGGTAATTTCATGACGATTTATGGTTGTTTATACTTTTAGTTCAGTCCATCATTACACGTGATGGGGCTCTAGATCTCCTTTAGTGATGAAAATGAGAAATATCCTATATTTCTCACAGTCATTAGACTGTAAACCAACTGATATTCATGTGGTAGAAAGCTTTGCAAGCTTTTAATCCTGAACATTTCATCAAATCACAGTCTTTTCATGTATTTCTGTTTTGTTTAAGATCATCTATATAGAGGGTTCTTCACAAAAATTATGGGTGGTCACCAGTAGCCCATTTTTTAATCATTTCTGGTAAAACCTGAATAAGCCTGAATAAAATCTGTATTAGCTAAGTCCTAGACTCACCAATGCTAGAAATTATATTTCACCTCGAGTTAAATGTGTTACTGCTGTAGAAGCACATATTTTCGTTGGGTAAAAATTTCATTGTTTTTTAACCAAATAAATTTCCATTGGCGTTTAATTTCGTTATATCGTAATCTCTTTATATTCATTAATACTTTGGTTAAAAATTCATCATCGATTTAATTTCGTTGATTTATACTGCCAACGAAAATAACGAAATTAAATCCTCAACGAATATTTCTGCTTCTACAGTATGAATTAATTGATAAGTTTGTTCATTACCAATTGTTATTTACCCCCCAAATTTATTTTTGAACATTCACTGTCTATAAAAATAATTCTGAAGTGTGACAATGGATTCTGCTTTTAATGTGGCTTTGTTTTATTCTTAATATGACAAATGATATACAGAAAGCTTATGTGTGTTCTTTACCAACATCATTCCTTATTTTTGCAGCCTTTCAATGCCACAAGAATTCCTGCTTCTGGTTTAGAAAACCGTGTCAGGCAGTTAGAAAAAGAGAAAGACAGTGCGAACACAAAGAGCAAAGGAGGATTCTGGGATGAATTCGAGGTAAATCTATATCTATAGTGCAAAAGCACTTTTTAAAAATTAATTCCCTGGTAGATCACAGCATCTTGAAGCCATTTTAACAAGAGCTTAGACTTTCGATGGGATGTAACTTTTTAGTTTTGCTCATCAAAACAAACTGTCAGATATTGAGTACCTGGGACTTTCTTTCTGATATGCTAAGAGAAGTTCATGAATATTCATTGACACATACTGCCCGAATTCCAAGCTCATGTTAAAACGTCTCTATATATGAGACAGTTTTAGTTTTGAACCTTTGAACCCCCCCCCCCATTAAACACATACTGACATAGTGATTATTTATGACGATTGATGATTTTGCAGGGGTGATATCCTGATGAAAATATTACAGAGACTGACATTGTACTTTGTTGTTTTTTTTTAAATATTTTCAGCAATTACAACAAATGGAGGTCAGACATCTCTATAGTAGGAAGGAAGGACAAAGGATAGAAAACAAACCCCGCAACCGATACAAAAATATCTTGCCATGTAAGCAAATATACAGAATCCTGGCCATTACATGATTTCGTTTTATTCTAACACTGTCAAAACTGTTAAAGAATATGAATATAGATTTTATTTTTTGCTGTCTGAAGTTTTGGGGTAAAAAAAAAATTAAGAATTTTTCATGGTGTACATACCGGTAATAAGAATTTTTAACATTGTTTGGATTTTCTTCTGATTTCAGTTGATCATACGCGAGTTGTGTTGAAGGATGGAGACCCAAACGTCATTGGATCCGATTATATAAATGCCAATTTCATTACAGTAAGGATTGTTATTTTATTTCTGGAATGTTGCCAATAAATAGAAAGCATTTTATAAAGGCTGTGAATATGAGATTGAACGAGGCAAACTATCGGTATCTTCCATAAATCTTAGTTGTACTTAATCTTACATATACCTCGTACTTAAGTCCCATTTGGCTCAAAGCAACAGAAGAGTAAACAGTTTGCATTGATGTTTGCCAAATTTGTGTTTGCTGTGACAGTCATTCTAAGGAAGTTATTTTGATTAAACTACAAGTTTCAGATTTAGATTATCAGAGTTCTTATGTATTTCTAAAAACTTCGTGAAATATTTAGTGACATGTTTCCTGCAGCTTTAATCAAATGTATACTTTTGAATATGCAACCCCCTGTCTTGCTGAAAAGTAAATTGACATGGTTGTTAAAGGTCAAACTGCTGTATAGAGTAGAAAAGCTATTGAAAAAAATATCTTCTTGCTACTGTTTTTCTGTTTACAATAAACTTAAAGTAAGGTTTAGGTTCCATCACTTAAATTTGTAGTGTAATATATGCAGTGCTTTCGATGTTTACAAATAGATCAAGGAAGAAAACTATTACCATGCAAATGTCAAGGAAGATTTATAAACCTATGTAATAATTGCTTTGACATTGATATTCTGTTTCTATTCGATGTTAATGGAAGTAAAAAAAAAGGAAATAGATGTAGAGATATAAGAGATATAAGCATATCATTGTTATCATTATTTTTTTAAAAATTAATAATTAGATGGACGAAGACTCATCAGCAGATCCCAACAAGAAAAGTTTTATAGCTACACAGGGTTGTCTCCCTGGAACTTTGGCCGATTTCTGGCGAATGATCTGGCAGGAAAACACAAGGGTCATCGTCATGACAACCAAAGAGGTCGAGAGGGGAAAGGTGATTGCTTAATCTATTTTTTCATTGGCAGTAAATATATATAGATCTGTCACTGCAAAATTTCAAAAACAATCATGTTATTACTTACACTGTACATGCTTTTGTGTACCATTGTTTATAAGAGTGATCTTATTCCGTATTGTTTTCTGTTATTATCAATTCAGAAAATGTTTGTATATATGGTGATTTACATTGAATATAAAAGAAAATACAGAAAAAAATTTTCATCTGGCATTTTTGTATACAGAAAGATACCTGTATCATGGAAAAAATCTGAAGTATCTTTTAAAAAAAAAAAAATCATTGAAATGAATTTGCATAATTAATAACTTACTGGAAATTTCTACGCAGGTATTTCATCATATTTTTATAAACATCTGCATTATATTAATCTTTTAAATCATTTCCCCCGTGGAACTCGTGCATGTATTGCAGGTGAAAGCTGTGAGATATTGGCCCTGTCCCCCAGACTCGGATGAGGTACTGGAGAGAACATTTGAGACCTATGATGCTAACATACATATATATAATTTATATATATATTTTTTTTTTATACATATGTATTAACCTTTTAAATAGGGCTGCAAATTTACTCAGAGAAACTAGTCGATTAATCGGGGAGTACTCTCTAATTTATTTGAATCTGTGGGTCTTTTTGAATTAAAAAGATGCTAATTTTGCTTTTGTCACTTACATGTACATGATGTCTTTAAATCAAAACATTTAAGGTTGCCCAATACCCCTTGGAATTAATTCTCAGATCAGCAGAAAATTACTTGATTTTGTTAGATAGCGTGATGCATATGAAGCCTGTAAGTCAAATAGAAAAAAAAATGTGCAATTTTGCATCAAAATTATGATTTTTAACAATATAATTCAGTAGATATCAACAAAAGCCCTAGGCAGATTCCAACACATGATCTGTAGTTCACAAGCATAACAAAACGTTCAAATCGCCATCTTGTGACGTAGTGTTTTAAAAAGTATAAGTCAATAGGTGTAGTGAGGTACCTTAAAAGCTTATAGGTAAATGTAATGAATGAATTTGACTTAATTAGGATTAAAAATTATTTATTCATGATAATATCCATTTGCAAACGCCCTGAGTAGCTTTTTCTTTTTACTTGGGATGCTTACTAACACATAATTCAGCTGCATCTCATATAATGCAATTTAAATTTGTCTTCTTCAATGCTTATTATATATATTATAAGTCATTGTCCCATCCATAATGAACAGTTAAAGATTTATGGTTATTAAAACAAACGCCCTGAGATAATTATTGGTATCATTGAAATTAACCTTTTATCCAATAATTAACTGATTTAATATTTAATGTTAAAAGAAACATTTAATTCATGGTCTCCAAAAGTTCATGATTGCTTGCAGAAGTACTTTCAATTGATCTTCAAAATCAAAAGCGATCATGGATAACAATATATTAGCTACTAAAATATACATTTAAGGGCGCCAATTGAAAGACTGTAAGTCATATACCAAAAAATGCCGAGAAGTCTCATTTGTAGCCCCCCAAAACTGATGCATTATTATTTGATGCATTCAAATAAAATGCTTCAAAATAATTTTCACTTCATAACGAGTAATCGACTGAGAAATTTTAGTCGATGATTGTTGTGATGGAGCAACGGTCGAGTACTGGAGTATTGGTTGAGATCTCTACTTTTAAAACATTTTCCTCATGGAGCTTGTGTATATATTTCCAGGTTAAAGCTGTGAGGTATTGGCCCTCACCCCAAGATCCGGATGAGGTACTGGAGAGAATGTTTGAGACCTATGATGCTAACATTTATGTCAAGTTCCTTTCACAAAGGGATGAAACAGATTACATTATCAGGGAATTGGAAGTGTGGAAAATCAACAAAGATGGCAAGGTAAGAATCGTGTATTGATTTGATGTTTGAACACATGTAGGAGTAAACTTATACAATGTACACTGTACCATGTGTCTTGATGACTACCTATATGTAGTTGATTTCACAAGGATTGCATTGTAATGAAAATCCTCAAAGCACTTGAATCAACTGAAGGAAGTCTTCAATTTCTATAAATTTGGTGAAAGAATCATTTAAAGAAAGAAAGACTAGGTTTAAAACTGAATGGCATATGAGATTAGTTGATAGTAATCAAAGCAATTTAGATGCATTTTAAGCATCAATGGGTTTACCAGTAATCTATGTAAAGATTTGGTCCAAAAATTGTTAAATACAACCATTTAAAAGTTAAAAATATACAATTATTGCCATCGTATTGAGGTCAATATGATGATTTAGCTACGCAAGAAGCACAATATTCACAAAGCCAGAGGTGAGGTGAATATTGTACTTCGAGGGTTGTTAAATCTACTAGGTCACGTGCAGGTAAATATAACGTACGTTCTGTTTTTTTGAGATAGTTGGATATGAGCCAATCAGAGAGCTAGGAATTATTCATTCATATAATAATGAGGTTTGCTGATTAATACATGTATAGTTCAGTTGTACATGGTTTCTTTTTCCAAGCGAGATTGAGAAAGTTAAAGTATGTATGAATGTCATACGTTCTGAGGTAAGCTGTTGAGTACCGTATTTCAATGTTTCTGGCATTTTTGTACACAGAGGGAGGAGACCAGGCGTGTGTACCAGTTCCACTTCCTGACCTGGCCTGACTACGGCGTACCCACAGACCCAGGCTGTGTCCTCAACTTCCTCAATGTGGTCAATGCCCAGCAGGACAAAATAAAGGACGCCGGCCCCATTGTAGTTCATTGCAGGTACAGGATATACATACTTGGGCTATCTAGCAGCTATTACTGTTAGTGTTATATCTAAGTACTTATGCAGTTAAACATAGAGAAGGTAAATATGTGTCAATAATGAGAACTTCATTTCTAGTATTTTTTTATTAAAAAGTGAGCCCTTCCTCAACAGATTCAATGACTAATTATTTTGCTTATAGAAGAATATTAGTAAAAGATTGAAAACAGTTACATCTGTTCTCAGCATATATGATTTTTTATGTTGATTTACGAGATGTTTCATCCTTTTTAGGTTGTAGTATTTTGATGAAAATTTGGATGCAGCAAATTTACAGCTTTTGTACACAAGCTTCAATACTGATCAGTTTTCTGTATGATTTGTATTTTTCATTTGCAGTGCTGGTATTGGTCGAACGGGAACTTTTATTGTCATAGACATAATACTCAACCAGATCAAGATGTATGGTAAGCCTAAACTGAGCTTAAAAACCTGAAATGAAATAATTACTGTGATGGGGAAAGAACTTCAAAGCAGAATGTTTGACACAAAAAGTGTCATCAGTCTGTATAAATCAAACCCCTCACTGTCATCTTTCTTATATTCTGAATATTTTCACATGGCAATCTGAAAAAAATGAGAGTAAATGAGAGATTGTAGTTGATCAGAATTGCATGGTAGATTTTGTTTAAATAGAAGCATTTTGTCAAAGATATACAATAATGATTTATGTTCAGTAGATACATTCTGCCCCTTGAGAGAATGAATCGAATTTGCTAAATGGCTAAAAACAACATGCAGAAATTTAGAAGAGTATGTGTTGAGATGCTTGTTGTCAAAGGTTTAATTAAGTTGTAGAGTGTATATTTAAACCCACATGTACTTGTATCTATAATGGTCAGGTCTGGATTGTGAAATAGATATCCAGAAAACAGTCAAGATATAAGTGTTCATGTATCATATATCTTTAGGTCTGGAGTGCGAGATAGATATCCAGAAGACGATCCAGATGGTGAGATCCCAGCGGTCAGGCATGGTCCAGACAGAGGCCCAGTACAAGTTTGTCTACATGGCCGTGCTCCACTACCTGGAAACGGAGCAGCAACGCAAGCGGGCCGAGGAGGTCAGTAAAGACGGGCTTGTCATTGTACTGCAAGCAGTCAGTTGAATATATTCTGTAGCTGTTGTTTTTTTCTTTCGGTACAAATTTTTACATTTCAGATTGTTTCTGTAATGATACTTGACATGCAGAATGAAGCAAATACAGAAAAAAAAACAAATATATAATTTCTTAAAGCTTTTAACTGTACTTAGTAAATTTTGTTCACTGGCAGTACTAACGATTGACAAAGTATTATTGAAATAGAAAGAGACTCCATGATCGTGCAAAATAGAGTTTCTATTTTAAAAAAAAAGTGAATGCTGTTTTCTTTTAAAAATGTCATGAGATGCCAAGGATGAATGGCACTGTAAAGCACAAGATCATTGAATTTTACAACCAGCGAGAGTGAAACATTTCTGTATAAGAATATTTTGAATTTACTGGGTAACTGTGTGTTGTAGCAATCGGTGGGGAGAGAGTACACCAACATAAGCTATACTGCTACCATGGAGACGGCCAACAAATCGCTGTCTGCCAGCACGAAGGCCGCACTACCCCCGGTACAACCCACCTCCGCCAAGAGGAAGGAGAAGGACCTACCCAAGTAAGACAACTCTAACAATTAATACTACAGAATTTTAAGTGATTTAAATGTACTTTATTGAAGGTGTCAAAGTTTCCACCAAATTTATCATTTTACAAGAATAATGTTACAGTGTGCTATGGATAACTCCTATTTGAATGCAATATTACATGGAAATCATGGAATTTTACATGGTTTAGAAAAATACAAGTATGGTAATGGTAGCTTGATTTCATTACAGGTTCAATAAAAAGTTACTATTTTATTAATAAATTATCAATAAAAAGTCACTATTTTATTAGTAAATTATCAATAAAAAGTTACTATTTTATTAATAAATTATCAATAAAAAGTGACTATTTTATTAATAAATTATCATTAAAAAGTGACTTACATATCTGTAGCGTTCACTTTGGCAAATTGATGAAAATTGATTTGCAATCATTCGGAACTGGCCATCTTGTGCAATTGTTCAGTAGGCTTATACATGTATTATACATGTATTGATAAAATTTATGCATTTAGTTTGATGATTGAATAGAATAGTGTTGTTCATTCAGCCATTTATCTGTTTTGACTTTGCTGTATATAAAAGAAAATTACCGTAATAGGACATTCATAATTTGGAATTCCTGTTTCAGACTGCCATCTGCTGAAGATACCAGGCAGATATACCAGAACATTGGCTCAGTGGGATCAAAATAATCGCAGGAATTGTGGGATATTGTAGTACATATACTGACACTGACCAGTGTGATAAAGGGAGGAATGATTTCAGCCATTCATCATCAAACAAAAAAGTGAAGAAGAAAAAACTCCCAAGATGAGTGATTATATTTAAGGTGACTTTTGTCTACAAAATCTCCTCTTGACATTGTTTCAGTGCAAGAGGTGTGCTTACTTCAGAGAGAGAGAGAGAGAAAGAGCAGTAATGGTGGATAAAAAATTTCCTTTTTTCTTAAATGGTGCACTGTGTATTGAAGATGTGATTCATACTGGAATCCAGAAAAATGACTCTGAGTGTATGGAAATGCGCATCACAGGTTCATTTTAAGGACTTGTATTTTCACTATGTGAGATAAGGTGTAATATTACGCTCATTTTACGAGAGATTTATTATTTTGTTATGGGAAGTTCAATCAAATGGAAGGGAAAGATTTGTCTTGATTTTGATATCAAGATTAAACCTGAGCGTATAGCAATGAATTATCTGTATGATTTTTTTTTTTCCAAAATATCATAAATGATAATTTGTAATTTTTGAACTAAGAGCCCAAGACTTCCTTATCATTAGATTATTTTGACATGTTTTGATTTTGTTTTAAATGGCAAAAATTATTTGTTGTCATTATACTCCTTTAACCTAAGCCCCCTCCCCCCACCCCCACCCCAACCCACCCATGCCCCCCCCCCCCCCCACCTAAATCTCTTAATATATTCCCCCCTTTACCAACTCTTAACCCACTTTCTAAACTGCCAATGAGAATTGGAGATTTGAAGATTTGTTATGTGCAAGCAGGGCTCTGTGGAGTATATTGATATGTTATGTGTCTGATGTTAAGAAATTCCTTTGTCAAAAATATATAGTCATTTGTTCTATGTTATTTATATATTGTTATTATACTGTTCATATACATGTGTGCTATCAAAGGGCAAGGCTAGTTTATATTTCATTGATGCACATTTTATATGTCTACTATTTCCATTTGTGATTGTCATAATTATCTATTTATACCTCTTTTAATATTATAAATTAAGTTTTTTTTTACTAATTGGTGCATTCCAAATTTGTAAATTTCTCAAATTTAGTTCTACCACAAAAAATTCAGTTTATTATACATGTACATGTAATGTGTTTGTTTCTAACTTGTACAAAATTCTATTACATTTTTTTTTATAGATACAAAAAAATACTTGTATTTCTTTTCAATATTCTTTTCCATAATCATAAGTTTGAATTTCCTGTCTCTATTATATTGATGTAATTTGATGTATAACCAATAATGCCCTTATTGTTCAGAAATATGAATACTACTGAAATTATATAATTCTTTTTACATTGAATTTATAGAGAGTACATTTCCTGTATTGCTGAATGCCTGTTACCTGTAACATTTTAGAATGTGATTAGAAACAACTGGTTTAGGTTTCCATATTTTTTTTGCTTTATTGGCTTGCCATATTGAATCTTGGGATACATTATGCAGAAGTTTTATAATGGGATTATTTTTCTTTTTTTGTCCAAGAACCGTTTTGAATTTTTTTGACCAGAAGTGTCATACACTATGATAAAATTCATGCTGTGCTTTACTTCACAACATGTGCATTATTTAGATTCGTTCGCAGACATTGCAAAAATTCATGCTGCTGATTCCATTGGTAATCAATGTTTTAACTGAATGATAAAATATGAATCTAAATTATACACCATTGTAAAATAATTGTCTCATAAACAGGGCATGCTTGTAGCTCATATAAATTTCTGTTTTAACTTGTAGCTGCAGTATTCCTGAAAATCTAGTTAATTAGAATATTGTCTCAGTTGTGACTGTTAACATGATGTCAACACTTCAGTGAAAAAAAATTATATAAAAGAATTTAACCACAAATATCAAAAAAAAAAAAAAGAAAGAAAGAGAAATGCGAAACATCAGTTGAAGTAAACGTCTTACCTCATTTTGTATATCGTTGTCAAGTATGAATGAAAACGTAATTTTGATGTTCACAAAATTGTATTTATATTATTCAAATTTTAGTTTTCAATATACATTTAAGTTTTCCCCAGTTCCCTTTAAATTTATATCTTTGTTTTATTGCTATGTTTAAAAAATCCTGTAGATTGACATATGTTGTGTTGACAGAATTGTTCTCATGGCAGATCAAACATTTCTATTGTGATTTGGAGTATATTTACTGTTTTATTGCCATCACTTTTGTCACAAGATGATCATCAATAAATGTTACAGTAACATAGAGCGGTGTGTTAAAGAATTATCACTGGCTACAGTCAAACTTGTTTACTTTTAATAACATGATTAAAGGGAAAATGAGGACAGGGCAAATTTTTTTGGGAATTCCATTAATATTCTTAGCAATTCCTTGAAAGGTTTATTCAATAAATTATTCTTTTATTTTCAAAATTTAAAACAGTATTTAATTGAATTAAATTATTATTGTATTTAATTTAACCTAAAAATTAAATCCACAAAGCAATAGCTTAAGTTCTCCTTTAGTTAAAAAACGTAGCTTTAGTAAAAAGATAAACCCAACATAAAAAAAAAGATGTCTGCGATGATTCTCTTTCCTTTCCACAAATTTTGTAACCTCTTATGACATTTTGAAGTTTGAAGCATTTGGCTGTATAAATCTCACTTATATTGATGCACAGCTACATTGGCATTTTTATTCAATCACAATAAAACAATTTTAATGTTTGCAATTATTTTATGTCAGGAAAGGAAACATCAGTATTAGGTCAATACATATTTTCATAGACCTGAAGAGAGTGCAAGTACTAGTTCATCAATTATGGACTTTGTCCTGGGTTGATATTAACTTTCATCAGGTCTATAAAAACCATGCATGAATATCATTAAATGGCCATAACTCTATATTATTCCCAGGCAATCGGAGGGCTGTTGTCAAAATTGCATGTTCTTCTGATACCTTTCTGAAGAGAGCATGAGAAAAAAGTTGAAACAGGAGAAAGAGGAGTTTGATGTTGGCTACCACAATTTTACGTTGTTTTTTTTTTTGTGTTTATAACAAATCCTTGAGTATACTCATTTAAAATTCATTGTAAGTATGCATGTACTTCTCACTTAAACTAAGAAAGTAATGATTGGATATACAAGGAGCTGTCGGCCAACAACACCAAGACATCAAGGAACGAGGGTTGCTGAGTAACATTTCAAAAATCTTCAAAAACAAGTGTTTTAAAATGCTTCAGAAAAAAAGGATATACACAATTTTTCAAAATTTATTTTGAATGTGTTCTCTGAACATGACATTGATATTAAAACAATTCTCATTCATACATTCACATTTTCTAATTATCAGCCGCTACATACAAATTTTAATCAGGAAATTTAGACCCTGGTTAACTGTATTTTCAAATGAATTTTCTAAAATGTTTAGAAAACGCTAAGTTAGGGTAACTACATGTTTACTAAAATACATCTTTTTAATGCTGAAATGTTTTCCCATTTCATTTTAGTGTCAGACTATGCTATTGTTAGGAAAAATATGACTAGAAAGTAATTTTGGATAACAAATGCTTTTAATCATAAAAGCCACATTATAAGTCGCTGAACAGTGAACAACATATCACAACTTAAAGCAGAACATTATATATAACTTTATACATTGATTGGCACAAATGGGATAGAGTGTACCCGGTACATGTGTACTCAAGTCCTGAGCATACCAAGTCCATCTCCTGTGACTGAATTGGTTGTCTGAAAGACACCAGCTGAAGTGACGAAAGCTCTTTGGTACTAACACAAATCCACATTAAATCTCTAGTAAACTGCAATGTAAACAAAATATATATATATAAAATATATTTAAAAAGTGAAACAGCATAGAAAAGATTTCTTCAATCTAAAAGCATAAACGTGGTTGTGTGTGAACAGAAGAATATTTCTGAAGAAGGAATTTTCTACCCACCAGATCTTGGTTTTGATGGTTTGGACATGCCATTATTGGGGGAGGGCTGGTTGTTCATTGGAGACATCATGTTGTTTTGTGGGGACATCATCATCATCATCATGTTATTGGCAGATGACTGCATGTTATTCATAGAATTTGCAGAATTGGATGGCATCATTCCCATATTAGCCATATTCATTCCATTCATAGATGGCATGTTATTCACTGGCATTGGTTCAGGCATAGGTGACATGCTATTACTGTTTCCATTATTCATGCCATTCATCATGTTATCATTGTTCATTGTAGGTGGCATCATGTTCATCATCATTGGTTCTGGCATGGAAGGCATCATGTTCATTCCCATGTTCATGTTGTTTGGAGCTGGAGAATTATTGTTGTTTGGCATTGGTTCAGGCATGGAAGGCATCATGTTCATACCCATGTTCATTCCCATGTTCATGTTGTTTGGTGCTGGAGAATTATTGTTGTTTGGCATTGGTTCTGGCATAGAAGGCATCATGTTCATTCCCATGTTCATACCCATGTTCATTCCCATGTTAATGTTGTTTGGAGCTGGAGAATTATTGTTGTTTGGCATTGGTTCTGGTATGGAAGGCATCATGTTCATTCCCATGTTCATGTTGTTTGGTGCTGGAGAATTATTGTTGTTTGGCATTGGTTCAGGCATGGAAGGCATCATGTTCATACCCATGTTCATTCCCATGTTCATGTTGTTTGGTGCTGGAGAATTATTGTTGTTTGGCATTGGTTCTGGCATAGAAGGCATCATGTTCATTCCCATGTTCATACCCATGTTCATGTTGTTTGGAACTGGAGAATTATTGTTGTTTGGCATTGGTTCAGGCATGGAAGGCATCATGTTCATACCCATGTTCATTCCCATGTTCATGTTGTTTGGTGCTGGAGAGTTGTTGTTGTTGTTTGGCATTGGTTCAGGCATGGAAGGCATCATGTTCATTCCCATGTTCATGTTGTTTGGTGCTGGAGAATTATTGTTGTTTGGCATTGGTTCAGGCATGGAAGGCATCATGTTCATACCCATGTTCATTGCCATGTTCATGTTGTTTGGTGCTGGAGAATTATTGTTGTTTGGCATTGGTTCAGGCATGGAAGGCATCATGTTCATTCCCATGTTCATTGCCATATTCATGTTGTTTGGTGCTGGAGAATTGTTGTTGTTTGGCATTGTTTCTGGCATGGAAGGCATCATGTTCATTCCCATGTTCATGTTGTTTGGTGCTGGAGAATTATTGTTGTTTGGCATTGGTTCAGGCATGGAAGGCATCATGTTCATTCCCATGTTCATGTTGTTTGGTGCTGGAGAGTTGTTGTTGTTTGGCATTGGTTCAGGCATGGAAGGCATCATGTTCATTCCCATGTTCATGTTGTTTGGTGCTGGAGAATTATTGTTGTTTGGCATTGGTTCAGGCATGGAAGGCATCATGTTCATTCCCATGTTCATTGCCATATTCATGTTGTTTGGTGCTGGAGAATTGTTGTTGTTTGGCATTGGTTCAGGCATGGAAGGCATCATGTTCATACCCATGTTCATTCCCATGTTCATGTTGTTTGGTGCTGGAGAGTTGTTGTTGTTTGGCATTGGTTCAGGCATGGAAGGCATCATGTTCATTCCCATGTTCATGTTGTTTGGTGCTGGAGAATTGTTGTTGTTTGGCATTGGTTCAGGCATGGAAGGCATCATGTTCATTCCCATGTTCATGTTGTTTGGTGCTGGAGAGTTGTTGTTGTTTGGCATTGGTTCAGGCATGAAAGGCATCATGTTCATTCCCATGTTCATGTTGTTTGGTGCTGGAGAATTGTTATTATTTGGCATTGGTTCAGGCATCATTTGCATATTAACATTATTCATTCCATTCATCATGTTCATGCATGCCCTTATTATAGCCCCCATAGCTCCTTGACCTCCATTGTTATTTGGTGCAAGCATTGCGTTGTTCATATTCATGGCTCCTTGCATGCTTGCAGAATTCATTATATTGTTCATTTTTGAATTCATGCTACCTTGATTGTTTGCAGCATTTGTCATTTGGTTCATCATATTTGCCATATTTGTCATTTTCATCATGTCATTCATACTTGCAACAGTCATGTCGTCCATTTGCTGACCTCTAGCATTCATCATGTTGCTTGCTTGGTTTACCATGTCGTCCATATTTTGCATTTGCGACATTTTCATCATATCATCCACTGCATTCATTGTATTAGCCATATTCTGTGAACCTTTTGCAACATTCATCATATTGCTGATTTGGTTCATCACATTTCCTCTGTTCTGTGGACCTCTATTTGAATTCATCATGTTGTTCATTTGATTCATCATATCGTCCATTTTTGGCATCTGGTTCATTTTCATCACATCATCAACTGTGTTCATTGTGTTGCCTATATTCTGCTGACTATTGGCAGCATTCATCATGTTGTTTAATTGTTGCATCTCGTTTTCTGTATTCCTTGGACCATTCATAATGTTGTTCACTTGATTCTGCATCTGTGACATTTTCATCATATCGTCCATTTTCTGCATTTTCATTGCATCATCCATTCCTGCATTCATCATGTTGCCCATGTTCTGTGGACCATTGAAAGCATTCATGATGTTGTTTATGTTGTTCACCATGTCATCCATATTCTGCATCTGTTGCATTTTCACTATGTCATCCATGTTTGCGTTCATCATGTTGCCCATGTTCTGTTGACCATTTGCAGCATTTATTGCATTCATGTTCATTTGAGACATTTTCATTGCATTCATCATGTTTGCCATGTTCCTTCCCTGTCTATTGTTGCCATTTGGAGCATTCATTTTGTTGCCCATGTTCATACCTTCCATCGGTGGATATGCTGCCGCTCTCCTGTATCCTGTTAAATTGATAACAGAATATGTTATATTAAGATGATATTTGAGATAACATTTAAAATACATAGATTTATGTTATTAATCTATTGTATACTAGTATCCTTATTTATATCTTTTATAAGGCACTTTTACTTTGCTATATAACAAAAGTTGAGGTTCTTACGTCTTTTGTGCATTGGTGCTTGTTTTCCTCCCATACCCATTGGCATCATTCCGGTTCCCATCAGTGCAGCCATGGGCATTATTACCATTGGCATACCAGTGACCATGCCTGTAAGGGTAGATTTCATTGCACCTGCACCAGATGGTGCCGCAATTTGCATCATTATTGGCATCATCATGTTACCAGCTCCTGCACCAGACACCATTCCATTGGCTGCGTTCATTCCATTGGCTGCATTCATTCCATTGGCTACATTCATTCCATTGGCTGCATTCATTCCATGGGCGGGCATCATCCCATTGGCTAGCATCATCCCATTGGCGGGCATCATTCCATTTGCTGGCATCATTCCACTGCCTGGCATCATTCCATTAATTTGCATCATCCCATTGACTGGCATCATCGGCATTCCCATGGCACCAGCATTACCCGCGCCTACCATGGCGCCTGGCATTGTCATCATGGTCATTGGAGTCATCATTGGAGCTGGGATGGCAACCATAGGTGTTGGCATCTTTGGGATTGATGGTTGAGCGTGGATTCCGGCTCCGGCTGGGGGAGCATCATCCAGAGGAAGACCTGCGGCGAGGGCGGCCATACCTTCCATATCGTCGGGCGGCGGTGGACCACCAGCTGCGGCGCCTTCACCGCCAGCCGCACCAGCGCCCTCACCTCCAGCAGCAGCGCCCTCACCTCCAGCAGCGGCGCCTTCTCCAGCTCCGCCGTTTTTGTTCATTTGGTTTCCTGCATTGCGCATGGAGTTAATCTGCATCTGACGCATTGCCATGTTAGCCATGTTCGCCATTTGCATCTGTCCCATGTTGGCCATTCGCATGTTCATCGAATTTGCATTCATAGGCATCATTGGCATTTGTGCCATTCTGCTCTGTGCTGCATTCATTGTCATTCTTTGTTGGCCATTTCCCATTGGACGAGCGCCCATAGACATTGGCTCAGGTCTTGCCATTTGATTTCCCATTTGATTTCCCATAGGTTCTGGCATTGGCCTTGGTTCTGGCATAGTTCTACCACGAGGCATGGCTGCAATAGTTTAATTAGACAATCAAGGTTGTTTGAGTTTGCGATATCAAGGAATATTATATTTTTTAAAAGTTGTATTAGTTGTAAAAGCTTTAGGCAATTGCAAAAATTAAAAAAAATTAAAACAATTACAATTTGCTCATATTTGCTTTTCAGATACATACCAATCACTGAGGATGATGCCGCCAAAACTAAAAGGAGGTTAAACAGAGGAGTCATCCTGCCTGTAGAATAGAATGTATAAGAAATCAAATGAATATCGAGAATAAATTAACATACGATTGAATGAATTGCATTTGCATCCTCAGAGTAAATAATAAATCAATAAATAAATCAATAAATAAATAATGAAAAACAAATAAGATATGAAACTTGTAAAATAACTAAAAATCTCCATCCGCAACAAAAACTTTCTTTAAATACAGAATGATTTAAGAGCACATGTATTTTAACTGAATCCATCATTAGTGCTGAAAAAATCTTGATATTTTCCCCCATAGATTAACCCGCGGAAACAAATGTATCCACATTTACACCATTCATCCAACATGAAAAAAATAAGTTGGTATGAAGTGTCGAAACTTTAAAAAAAAACTCTTTCCTACCTTTTAATTTAATTATCCGAAATTAAAGTGGCTTTAAACTGCGTCGATGGAGAGCTAGCCCCATCATTTTATACCCCCTCCCGCCGGATGCGCCATAGGCTTGTCCAAAAAGAGTCCACAAATTGCTCGGCTGTGCCTACAGCTGAAAGAACAACATTTCGGATATGTTACGACATGTTGAACATAATCTTGCTGCTGAAATTAACTTGACACTTGTCGCTGTAAGTTTCCCTGCCATTGGTGTTGCTTTTTACTCTCTTTTCATGATCGGTGTTATGTTGTTTTGCTTGTTTTCTTCAGGGGTCAATGTATTTGATCCATGTCAAGGTGTTTTAAAAACCAGTGATTCATTAAGTCATGGTTGCATTATCCGTGTACAAACTTTTCTTAATTCTGGATTTATTTGTTGCGTCACATTTCTGGTGCAAGAAAAACGGTGTAGAAGAATCATGAAATGTAAAATCTTCCCTATATGTATAGCATATTTTTTTCTCTCTCTTTTAAAACTCCATTTTTAGTTGTGACTTGGAAAAAGTGACCGATAAAAAGATTTTAGATCGCCAAAGTAAGTATTTATTTGTTTTAACTAATTATATAAGGTATATTGGATACATCGAGTTGAAAAGAGTCGCCGAGAGTGTATTATTTATTTTGACAAGGCTGTTAATTTCGTTATCGTTAAATTACATTTCCCGTGTATTATTGTGGTTTCTTCCCTTTTAACAAAGTTAAGCTATTGCAATCAGTTTTATATATTTACATCTTACGGAAACTTATAGTCAATTCATAGCTCTATAGAAACAGCCAGACTGAAATCTACACTCCCCGTTTATCGATTGGTCGAAATCTACAGCGGCTGAAACTGACAGGAGTGAAATTCACACGCCCTGTTTATCGATTGCTCGTAACCTACAGCGACCTAAGAAAAATCTCGGACTTCTTAACAAATCTTAACAAATATTGAAGAAACTTCAATAACAGTTGTTACTTTTGAAATGTTGCAACTTTTGCAACTTTTGTCACAACTACAAATTGAATAATAATGATGTTAGACTCAAAGTATCACAGGAGACGATTTGGCTGTTTCTTTTAGCTAACATTTTATTGTTTAAATATGTAATGTGTCTGTACGCCTTGACGTATTGAATAAAATACTTCAGATTTTTTTTCATCCAGTAATAATATTATCATTTTGCATACAAAATATTTTTAACTAATATATTGCATGGATTGAACCACTGCTTCATACCTGTCTTAGCTTCGTTACTATGGATATTTCTTACTTCAATGTGTTATTTGCCTTGAAATTAATAATGACATGTCATTTCGCAATGTTTATGGATGATTGTGAATCAATTGGCGATTTGCATAAAGGGTGTTGTAAATCTGCACAAAATCTTATACATATACATGTACTTTAAAACGTATACGTGTGATTTATAATGTTAAGAGTGGTAGATATTCTAATTTTTTAAGCTCTTGTTAACAACATTTCAAAAGTAACAACTGTTATTGAAGTTTCTTCAATATTTGTTAAATACAAATTCTCGTAAATTTCGTTGTTGAATTGATCTTCACTAAAATGCAATATGTAATAACACATTCTATTATTTGGATCAATTGCCACAAATTCATTTATGTTTGATCGAAACTGTAATTCTTACCAAATCCGCGAACATTGGTACCCGCGAATATTAAACGAACCATAGTAAATATGTCTATTTTGTTAAGATTATGGGATTTACATCATGTCAATACAAAGGTGCAAGCCAGCTTTATTCATTCCTGCTTAGAGATTTTTAAGGACAAAATAAGAGTTATTGCGCAAAATAAGTCAAGTTAACAAAGACGGAAAAAATTGCAAAATTAATTACGACCATCATGTCTTAATTAATTTACCTGGTGATGGTGTTTTCTTCAAAGTGCACTTGACAATTAAAACAAATTACAATTACACGCAAGTGTGTGTTTGGAATATCTCTTGAACAATTACAGACAGTGTTCAGATCTAACCTCGCTTGTTAGCGAGGGTTTTCGAGAAACGGCTCATCTTGTGCATACATAATTATTCTTTTTTATTTCCCTCCATAAAAACTAGTGCGAGTGCAACTTCTGACCATTGACTCATGATCACCACTATAGAATACAAATTAGGCGACTGAAAATTCATAAATGTTTAGTACATAGTACTTTCCATTGCATTTTAAAAACTGTTGCAATTTCATCATATATAATATAGATTGTTATACTTTCATGTTAAATACTGAAATCTGATTGGTTAAGACGCAGTTAATAATATTTACTATTACCCTCAGCGTTAGCAACGCACTTGGCAACGGGTAACATTAAAAAATGTTACATGCGCGAAAATCATGCGCGTACGGTTCGCTGTAGAATTCGCGTTATTCCTATATAAAAGCAGTAAAATTTTCTTAAAAATTTTAAAAAAGACATTCAGTATAACAAAATAAATAGTGCCTGTTTGGGAGGATAAAAGTTGAAATTGACACCCCTCAAAAACCATTGTCAACCTCCGCTTCGCGTCGGTTGACAATGGTTTTCTCGGGGTGTCAATTTCAACTGTTACCCTCCCAAACAGGCACTATTTATATAATATATTTACCCCTACTAAAAGCATTCCCTTCGCTATTTTATAAAGAACTACCAGAAATAAAGAAACTTACTTAGTCTGGGTTAAAGGTGTGTTTTACCAAAACTGAAAAACCTGAAAATGGTGAAGTCTCCGTCAACCGCTGCTAAATACATGTTGTTTACACTGACCGACAGTTAGCATTAATTTGTTTATACAACTCAAGTATGAATCCTTGAATTTTTATTAATTTGAACTAGACATTTCTTTTTCTACACCGCAGAATAACAGCAAATGTACACTTGTGCTACAAACCAAAATCTGATGAACTGTATAATTATCATATTTCTTTATTTAAATTGCCTTTATAGTTACTCTTACGAAGCTTTGAACTACTTCAATATTAAATATTCAAAAATATTAATTGATTATATCGTAATAATTTGAGACATTTATGTCACACATTTATGTCGACTTTCAAATTATGCAAACGTAAAAATGGGTATTTTGAACAAAATATATTACATAAAGTTGCACAATAAACATTATTCTAAAAATTAACAAATGCAGCCGAGAAAATAGATATGAGCTGTATCAATAAATACAATACACATTCAACTTTATATGAATCAAGAGACTATACACAATAAATAGTGACATAAAATATGTGCATTTCCTAGAAAACATAAAGCGCAGCTTGAAACAGACAAGCTACTTTGTCAAAAAAAAAACTTTTCGATCTTGATCTTTTATGTCATACTAGACTTTGACCCGTGCTTGCACGGGTTGACATTTAACATTGCATATGATATCAAGCATTTACAAAATAGATACATGTACATCGAAACACCGTATACGTATTGTTGACATTTGCATAACCAATCTTCAAGCCTACAATAATGCTATTAATTTTACTGCACTCTGCTGAGTTGGAATAAGCTGTGTCTCGGGAAAGGCCTTCACCACAGTTAAAATGCCTCCTATATACCCGTAATGTAGCAGAAAATTGCAGAATCGCTCCAATACGATTTTGGAGAAAATTAATAAAGTTGCATTGAAAATAACAGTCAAATTGTTGACAACAAACCATTTTGAAGCTGTAAATACCTTTCTTCGAAAAGTTTAATTCTATAATAATATTATTGCAGAATTCAACATATTTCAACAACGTTTTTTACACAACATGTTGACATTCGAAACTCTCGGAATTTTTTTTTTAGTTAAATGCGCTGTGTTAGAGTTATCTCCCGTATTTTCTTTGATAAACAGAAAAGAATTTCCAATGAAAATTAACACGCATTTGTTTTATCGGTTCCAAGTTTATCCATGCAAATGTGATATTGTGAAAACATAAAATAAAAGCCTCCCATGATTTAGCGTGAATGTAATGCGCATGCGCAAGATTGTAAAATCCAAAAAATTCAGATGATTTCCGGAATTTTTTGAGGAATTTTCGTTGATTATTAATTACCGAAGCTTGATTGAGAAAAAATAAAAACAAATTGGTAATCTTCAAATACCAATGATGTTTAAAATATATAAAACAAAAGACAGCACTCTTCCGATTTATCGGTATTAAAGCTAAAAAAATCGAGTCTATTATTTAATATAGTAGTATAGATAGATATAATTATGTTAATAGATGTCACATTTATATCAGAACAAATAACATTATTCAGCTCCATTTCAGAAATACCTGAAACTATCTCGATTTTTTTTATAAAGTTAACATTCAAATGCTATTATCAAAATGATATATTTAAACAATAAAATGCTTTCTTTGGGGCTTCATTCGGGATATGAAGGTAGCGACATTGCAGAAAAAATACATAACCCGCGTTAGAGGGTTATGTAATTTTTTTCTGCAATGATCGCTACCTTCATAACCCGCATGAATCATCAATGAAGCATCTTATCATTTATATTAACATCTTTCTTTTAACTAATTAATAAATTGATTATGAAAAGTTAGTAAAATTCACTAAATTACTGTTAATGTACATAAGTACGTTAGCTAAAAGAAACAGCCAAATCGTCTCCTGTGAGACTTTGAGTCTGACATCATTATGATTATTTTGTGCAGTCCGTGATTTTTCTTAGGTTGCTGGTGGCTTAGACCAATCGATAAACAGGGCTTGTCCATTTTATTCCTGTCAGTATCTTGTCAGTTTCAGCCGTTGTAGTTTTCGACCAATCGATAAACGGGGCGTGTAGATTTCAGTCTGGCTGTTTCTATAGAGCTATGAATTAACTATGTGTTTCCGTAAGAAATAGAGGAAATAATATTAGTAGATGTAAATATATGTTCAATAGATATTAAGGTCAAGATTTGTATCTTCTATGAAACAAGATGTTGCTGTAGGTTTACATCCCTCATATACTTTCAAATATGGATGATTAAGATCGCCATTGTTAGATGAACTGTCACCGGAAGAAGGACGGCCTTTATCTCTTACGCATGCGCATCGTGTATGCGAATCCCCGGGTTGATAATATTGTCTAAGAACTCCAATCCAATCTCTTTTTATGCCGTGGCTACAACAGAAAATCATTCAGAGTCGAAGAGTCAAACTTCGTTATCTTGAATTCGATGGAATCGAAAAATCTTTAAAAAAGATTCGGTGGATAACATTTCTATGATATAAGTATTTTAGATATTTATGTGCTATCGATGTTCAACCTCGTTTAATAAAATATCGACTTAAAAAAGCATGATTTTTCAAAATTTTAAACAATTTCTTGCCTATTCTTAGAACACATCATTTTTCTGCCAAAACCGACTTCGTAATGAGTGATACATCGAGGAAATCTTTTACGATCTTCATCTCTATACTTTGGTTTCTTTTTGGCTTGTTCTAAGAGTCTCTCAAAATTGTTCATTGCCGTGGTTGGATTGCCATTCTTGTCATAAAAGTGTCCAGTTAACTTTCCTATAAAATGTCAAAATGTCCATAACACCTCTTTATTATGAATTGACTTCTTTAATCAACCAGAAACTTTGACAAGAGTTTTTGACAAATTAATGTCTTTTTTAACTTTTAGATATCTCTTCAATGATAAGAAATAAATTCAAGTTAACAAATAGTATGTAATAATTTAAAGAAAGATCGTGATAAATAATGGAAATATAGTTAGTAAGTTTTGTGAGTAGAACTGCATTTGTGTATAAATATCTAACCAGACACCATGGTTAAAAGCTTTATTTATATTATCAGACGGCATATGAATTTAATCCGATTTCACGTAGCTGCCATTTATTCTAAACCCTTTATATCTGAGAATTTATGGGAATTTAGCCTTTATTTGAACCAGATTAAACCTTTATAACTGAGAATTTATTCATTATTTTTGGAACCAATTTAATTTAAATCTTAAATGCTTGAATACTGTTAAATTTTGTGTTTGCATGGTGACTTCACTGAGAATGTTTAAAAATTGTCAATAAAAAGGGGGAAAAATAGCAAAATAGTACTAGATTAACTATCAAAATACAAGAAGACGTTGGTTTTGTAAAGAAAGGTAACCAAAATAAGAATATCAGTTCTACAGTATATAAGTACTATGACAAAATGGGATGCTATCAAGAAATAGTTAATTGAGACTGTTTTTTACCCATAATATTTTGGTCAGCCTGTACCACATTTTCATACTGCTGTTTTAAAACATGCATAACCAAAAATATTGTTTAGAATATTTTCAATTTTTTTATTTATTTTCATTTATGTAGAAATCTGATAGACAAAGAGTTGATAATAAGACTAAGGAAATACATTAGGTCAAATTATCTCCCACATTTACAGGAATCCAGACACGATTTGATCTCAATTTTTTTCAAATTCTATTTCTCCATTTTTATGTCTAGAATAGTTATTACAGATAGTTTAATGCCTCGTAAAAGTAAGTTAATAGCAAGATACAGAGTTTGAAATTCTTTGTTATGTAAACAAACCTCAAATCCTGTTATTGTTTACACATGTGCTGTATTGGTAAAGTTTCAATCATATGTTACTTTCTTTTGATGATATTATTTTTGAACACACAGAACCAGGTAATTTTGTTTGTCAAGAGTCATTTTTTTTTAAAGAAATGATGATTTCTTTACTTTGAGCTATTTGTAAACTTATGAGACATTTGCCTTGTTTACATAACAATAATCACTTACCTCTATATCTCGCTTATATTTGACTTCTAACATTCAAATTTTGGTCAATAATTCAAAATGCACAGGTAAACCATTTTAAAATTTAAAAAATTATTTTTAAATAAAATTTTGATCTTAAATCGTGTTTCGGTCCTTTAAAATGCCTACTAGTAGTTATTTGATGTAAAAAAAATCTGATTGTAAAACGATTTTATTTACATTTGTATAATCATTTACATCATTTACATGTAAAAGTATTTAATGACTCTCTTTACCTTTGTAAGTGTACTGTTTGTGGTAGAAATTAACCCAATCAGATATTTTTTGGATGTCCTCGAGGGAAAGACCATCAAGATTTTCCGTCAGCCCTTGCTTGCTGAAATCGCCAGACGCGAATGCCCTTGTACCTGCATATTCTGAAAAAACTAAATTGTTTACTTGTAATTTGGACGTCATAGAAAAAAATGAAGAAATAAATTGAATTGCATAATGCATGTACTATCACATGTTGTAAAATAGCTTAATAATTTTTTTTTCTACATGTACATTTGTATATTCATACTGATACCATCCAGGGGCCACATTATTGGTCCAGTGATCTTGCATGATTTCAACAACAACTCGCCTACGTTGTTTCAGCGGTCACTTAATAAAACATTTAGTATCTTACATGTAACTATAACAAGATTCTTACATTGTAATAGCAAGAATGTTAGCCTTGTTAAAAACTATATATATTTTTTTAATATTCCTGTTAATCATATCTTTTTATCTGAATTCTTCATGGGATCCAAGTGTATTTATAAGATGGTTGCATACTAGATATACCACCACTTCCAATTAAAACAAAGTAGTTCTTGAATCGAATATATAAAAAAAATTGTTTGTAATAAATATTCTTGTTGATCTTAGTATTCCCCCGGGAGTCATGGTTTGAACAATAAAGATTCTTAATATAAAGCAAAACTTTGTTGTAAATGTTTAAATTTCAGGCGCAGTAGTTCTTGAAAAGAAGAAACACACTCTTTTTAGCTTACTTCACCATTCGCCCGAGCAAAAAGCTTAAGTGAACTTTCGCGATCAAATTTTGTTATTGTCGATGTTGTTTTAGACCTTTCTCATCTATTCCAGAACCAATGGATCAATTTCAACCAAACTTGGCTTAGAGCATCCTTGAGCTAACGGCTTCCATATTTGTTCACATGAAGAAAGAATAATGTGGAACTGCTTGTCTTAGATTTTCTCCCCACGAACCAGATAGTTCATTTTATGCAGACGTCACATTGAAATTCTTTTTTTTATTGAATTTTGTTCAAACAATAACCCCATGATGTCAAAAACAGAGACTAATGTGAGTTCAATGGACATTAAGTAAGTACATAAGAAAAACCACTTATAAGAAGTATTTTTAAAGCATAAAAACTAGAAATTACAAGAAAGCCAAGTCTATTAATTTTGAATGACTCATTCACATACAGTACTTTTATAGATATATTGAGTATTGGAATTCCATATACCTAGTGCTTCATAATATGCAAAGTTTACTTTATTAAGATGTTTATCAAGAATGACCCAAGAGATACAAATTTAGGACACAATGGAGCCAACATTATGCATAAAAATTCATGTACCAAAACTACTAATGCTTTTTATATTTCGTTTGATAGTAAAGCTGTATGGGTCAGAGTTGCGTCAATAGCAATTATTGCACAGGTGAGCATTGTGGGACCTGATCTTCCAATTCATAGTTTTATAATTTAATTCCATGAGAAGAGGATTTTTCCTCTTAATCTTAACAATTTAGACTAGTTCCTTGCTTTGTGCAAAAATTTGTTAAAATTGGTTCGAAAGAAGTCAAAAATGAGGAAATTGTACAGAAAGACGGAGAGGTAGACGCCGTACAAAATAGGATCAGAAAAGCTCACCAGAGATTCTCCTCAAGTGAGCTCAAAACTTAATATTTTACAAAACTGTACCTTTTCTTTAATCCAACTATCCTAATCCGCTTCGTTGGGTAACAGAGAGGTCTTATATGCCCCTCCCCCCAATACCTACTGTACTTATATTGTCCTTTACAAAAATTTAGATTATTGATAATCAAAATTTGTACATGACAAGTTTTCATGTACAAATTTTGATTATCAATAATCTAAATTTTTGTAAAGGACAATATTCTGACGAACTAGGTAATAGAATTTGAGTTTTGCGGAAGGCAGTGTTATTTAATCCTATGTTAGTTCAATAACTTTTCAAAATTCAGGGAAAACTTCATCCCCATTTACCTTCTAGATCCGCGGACACATAGTCAGGTAAAATCACTAATTATAGCACATCTTGAATCAAATAAGTGGGTTCTTGAATTATCAGTACATCCGTTCTTGATGTAGCTAATAAATTAATATTACTCGTACATTTCAGTTTGATGTTAATGAATTGATTTTTAACTTTTAACTGAAAACAATCAACAACAACAAAACTACTCTTGAACTGATGTCTCATTCAGTGCGACATTACAGTCAAAGTTACTAATGTTTTGAAGCTAACAGTTAATTTGTGACCCCCCCAACTTCTAGTTCTTATTGAATGGCATAGTTATAACAAAGAAGAACAGTTCTGGTATATATAAGAATTGATTTGTAAAACATTCCCATGCCTCACCGCTCACAAGTTACCGAAAACAATGTAAATGCATATTTTTGCTTTGAAACATTCTGAAGCACCTACGTTTTAACTATCTTTGATCTTGTTACCAGCAAAACAAACAGCAAAAACCTGCATTTTTAAATAGCAAAATGACGTAAAGTACGTACTAGTAATTCAATCAAGCCACAAAACTAAATTTAATGATTTTATGATTAAGGTCAACTTTTACTCACCTGTAAAGAAGTGATAGGTTCCCCCTGGTCCGTAGTGTTTACTGCCCTTGGTGACGTCAAATACCTGTCCAAGAATCGCCAGGTAGACTTGACCTCGATATCTCTCCAACTCATTCAGTGTGAAAAGTCTGTCCTTGGGTGTAGCACCTAAGTCGCCAAATACACGGTCTTTTAAGTTTGTAGGAAGAAGTGAAATCAGTTGTTCTCTCTGGGGCTTAAAAATGTCGAGACAGAAGAGCAAAGCAGCCGCACCCACTACACAGGAGAATAGAACCAGCAGATTTTTAAAAGACATTTTGGGGTTTCCCTTGAAAACAGGAAATCGCAACGTTTCGTGATCTCGAGATTTCTCGGTCCCTTTGTATCGAGTTTACATCCTTGTGCTATTTAATTAAATCAATATATTTGTCAAATATTACAAACCTTGTCCCTGAACCATTCAAAATATTGTACTGTTTTCATTTCGTACAAAAAAGTGTAAAATCCATTAACAAAATTTATTTAAATCAAATGTACAATTATGTGATTTCATTTTATTAACACCATGAAAGCTATGGGCCAATTTACATTGATCAGCACATACTAGTTTTGAGATGTCTTTTTTAAAAATCGACATTGTAAGTTTTAAATGAAAATAATTTATATATATAATCAAACTTATTTAATACATAAATGATTAAATTTGTTCCGCTACTGGTACTCTCAGCAGTAGTGTTTTGGTATTCTTCAAAATTCATTGGTCAAAAATTTTACCAAAAAACAAAAACAAAACTCAGAGTCAAAGACATTTTCAAACATACTACTTTTAATATGGATGTAATTTTCTTGTGACTGAAATACTAATTGACAATTTATGCCGTTGCAAAGACTTGTCCAGTTATTTGCACTGTATAAAAGGCTGTTAAAAAATCATAGGCAGTGGTCACAATCTGTTCAGTAAATAGGTACATTTGGTGATCCATATGACAATATATCTAATCAAAGTACTGAAGTACTGTCGGGAGTTGATTTTATTGATTATTATCAATTTTAAAATCAACGATATGTTATTTTGCCTGGCAAGTTGTTTCTAATCTGTATTTGAATTACGCAAACTTTTATGATATGAATTCTCGAACTTTTTCGGCAAGAATTTCGAGAAAACCCCATATGAATCATGCTGTGTAATATTTAAAGATAGAATTAATTCCATCAAACTGTGTATCAGTAATTGAAATGTGTCTAAAAATTGTACACGTCTGGATCCAAGCAATATTGAACTCTAGTCTCGTTCAACCAGACGCTCGGCTGTCTCCGTTTATCTCCGACTACCAAGAGAGACTCTCTGCTTGTCGGAGATTTACGGAGAAAGCCGAGCGTCTGGTTGAACGAGACTACATTGAACTCTGGCGTAGGAATACATACAACTACAAAAAACAATTAAATTGTTCGTACTATATAAAATCTGACTATTTTCAAGGTATTTATAAATAAGTTTCTTTTGAAAAACAATGGTACAGGGTACAGTACACCGAATTTATCTATTATTTTCAAGATCTACGTCTTGTCAGCGGTGATGATTTGTGCTTAGGTCCAAACACTGTTTCACTTTCGGTTTGCCAGAGTAACTGCAGAGGAGAGTTGACTAAAATCAACTCCCAAAAATGAAATAGGCAAATCCGGTAGATAATTTGTTGACCACCCAGCTTCCTTAAAAATAGTTGGTATGAATTTTCTTGGATTAAGCGAACGATTATAGACGAAACTACAATACAAAGCACATTTACAATAGAATCAGTAAAACTTTAGCCTGAAAGGTCCACAGACTAGGTTTGATGAATTCAATACAATTGTTTAGATTTTTGCAAGGCCGTTAATTTCATGGATTCGTCACATTTTGGGTTATTAATTGTGGTTGCTCCCCTTTTGATAAAGGTATTTGATGTTAATAAAATCGTTGTACAGTCGGTACAAAACAAAACAGTACAGTATAGTACAGTACTAGCAACATCAGAGTTTTCCATCGTATGGTACCTGCTTTTTAACATAAAACATCATTATATATTTCATTTTGTAGTTTAAAGAATACTACGTAACTGTTCGAAAACGTCTCTTAACTTTGTTGAATACTTATATATTGTATTATTTCACGATGATTATAAATGTATAAACATGTACATGTATTAAACATTTGCATCAATGGACTTACAAATAATTGTACAAAAAAACGGACATTGTAACAAATCTTTATGTATATATACATATATAGGTTTTTTTAAAAATTTGGGAAAGGGGATTTCAAATTCTAATTTAAGCTCTCGTAAATATATCTCCTTTTTTAATTCAAAGTGATGTTTATCAAGTTAAGATTATGGAGAGTACATTATGACTTTACATTAGTACATGTCTGCTTCTTTCATTTACATCATTATACAGTGAAACTTTAAAGAATGTTTACGAGTTTGGACAAAAAAAAATAAAATTAATGACGACAATTATGGGCTAATTAATTTACCTGTTGATGGTGTTTTCTTCAAAGAACACTTGACAATCAACCAAGTGAAAATAAATTACAGTTACATGCAAGTGTGTGTTTGGAATATCTCTGGAACAATTAAAGCCACTGTTTAGGTCTAACCTCGCTTGTTAGCGAGGGTTTTTCGGGGAACGTCTCATTTTGTGCATGCATTTTATTGACATTTGTTTTATTATCCTCCATAACAAATAAAGCGAGTGCAACAACTGACCAAGGACTTTCCTGCACCTCTATCAGAAAACAATACAAATTTGGCGACCGACAATTCATAAATCTGTACTATAAAGTTCTTTTATTGATTTTTAAAAATCGTCGAAATGCAATTATTATTATTATTCTTTGGACGGGGGGTGTGGAGGGCAAATAATTATTGTATACATGTATTCTCTCGCCCCTATTTTCTAAGAAATTCGATACTCTTCGAAAATCTACCGTAGAAAAAATAAACCAGTTTTAATCAATTTGACATACATCATACATCTGTATAATTTCTTTGATCGTCCATACGTATGAAGTACCAATAACAGCAGAAAATTCGCATCAGCGGGTTATGCGTTCTACAATGTGCTATACCTCCATACCCACATGAACCACAAAAGAAGGGATTTTGTTTAAATTTAGTACGATTTTGATATGGAAAAACAATGTTAGATTGTTCTGTTAATTATGTTGTAAGGTTAATTGACGTATGATTTACCGGTATTTTAATTCATTTAATAAAACTTGCACAATATAACGTTGGAAATGGCGCTATTTAACAACTGAGTTCAGCGGGTAATCTATGTAAAAAAAACCCAGAGCTGTCGTCTTAAATTTTTGAATAAATTATGTCTTTTGGTTTGTAAAAATTTACAAAAAGTTCCAAAGCTTTATATAATAAATTTTTTTATTAATCTTTAAAGTTACAGGATGTTGCTGTTGGTTCACATCCATCATATACTTTCATGTTGGGGTTATTGAGATCGCCATTGTTGGAGGAACTGCCACCGGATGAAGGAGGACCTTTGTCTCTTACGCATGCGCATCGTGCTTGCGAATTGCCGGGTTGGAAATACTGTCTAGGGACTCCAGTCCAATCTCTTTTTATGCCGCCACTACGATAGAAAATCAGAAGTAGCGGAAAATCAATTCAAGGAAATTATTTATATAATTAATTCTATCTTTCCTTGTTTCAATAATTTAAATACAATTAATTTACAGATTCTTTACCTATTTTCAGAACACCAAATACGTCTGCTGACACCAACTTTTGTTTCAGAGTTACATGGCGGAAATCTTTTTAAGTCTTCGTCGTCCTCCTTCTGCTTCTGTTTGGCTTGCTCCAAGAGATTCTCAAATTCGCCCATCGCCGCGGTTGGATTGCCATTCTCGTCATAAAAATGCCCAACTAATTTTCCTATTAAATGCCAAAATGTCAATTACATCAAGATTTTGTGTCTTGAAAGTAATGATACGAAAGCAATGAAATTTTTATTCAATATACTGATTATTAGGGACACTGACTGAATTTTCGATAAATCGTGGTCGTTTTAGAAAATGTATTTTTTATTATTCAGAAAAAAATGAACTTATGATATGTTGAATAGAATAGAACAAAAAAAATAAATGGAGGTACATTTAATTTATAGCCAGGACCATTTGAATTTAAGTATAAATATTCATCCAACGTCAAGAAAAATTGAAAATTGATATACGACCTCACATTTTTTATTTCTTTTCATCAGACGACATTTAAAAATTTGAACAGCTTTTAAAGAAGCTGACACTAAGTCTAACATTTTTTTTTAATCAAAGAATTTGAATTAGCTGAATAAATTAAAAAAAATTATCTGTGTCTAAAGACCTCTCTAGAAGTGTTTCAAAATAGTCAATAAGAAAACCAACTATCTAAACAATTTTTGTAAAAAATCTTACATTTATTTCTTTAAAATACATTGGTATACGAATGCATGTATCTCGTTAAAAAAACCGAAACAAAATGTGTGTAATAATTTTGTTCTCGATTTCTCACTAAAACTATACTACCTTGCTGTTGTGATGAAAAGTCATCACAAATCAAATATTTAGATAGAAAAAAATACTACTACTAAATGAATAGGTGTTATCTTTGCGGTGAGGAAAATATACTATAGTTTACCGTGTTTGGGCACTAGTTTCAACCAATTACTTTTTTGTAAAATCCCAGACCACATTTTCTTACTGCTTTAAAACATGCATCGCCATAAATTAATTTAAATATTTAATTACACATTTCAGTCACATAAACTCATCACGTAGAAATCTGAAGGACGTTGGGTTAATAATCAGACTAAGGAAGTACATTGTTGTCAAATTCTCTCCATTTCAACTTTTGTTTTGTGTGTCACATTCTTTTTTTTCTTCAGAATAATGATTTACATCAACTGGTATCATTACTCTATTATATATCCAATGACTTCCTTTACCTATGTACGTGTACTGTTGGTGGTAAAAGTCAACCCAACCCGATATTCCTTGGATGTCCTTTAAGGAAAGACCATCAAGATTTTCTTTCAACCCTTGCTGGCTAAAATCGCCAGACACAAAGGCCCTCGTACCCGCATTTCCTGAAACGGAAACAGATTAAAAGAACAGTGGTAATTGTTTATCATGATAATAAAACTCTTTCGAATTTCATCTTTTTGAAGTGTTGATTTCTAATTAATACTACCAGTAGGAGGAAATATTAGTATCCTACATGGATTGTGAACTTGACTAATTGCATGAATGAACGGACTTATAAATCAAAAGCGTATTTAAATCAAAAATCAATTATCATTTGTTTACTGCTGATTTATCGCATAATGACTTGTGATTCACATAGAAGACAGAGAATTATTTTAATTCGTTTGTTTTCTGTGTGTACATCTGTCAATCAATTTAATGACTAGTGCAAAAGACCATCGACGTCTTAACAAATCGACACCATCAATGATAAAATCAATAGTTCGTGTTCGATCACTAATGTCACCAAAAAACACAATCAGTAGAACTTTTTAAAGTCAACTTTTACTCACCTGTAAAGAAGTGATAGGTTCCCCCTGGTCCGTAGTGTTTCCTGCCCTTGGTGACGTCAAATACCTGTCCAAGAATTGCCAGGTAAATGTCATTCCCATCTTGACCTCGGTATTTCTCCAACTCATCCAGTGTGAAAAGTCTGTCCTTGGAATGAGCACTTATATCGCTAAATACGCGGTCTTTAATGTTTGTAGGAATCAATGAAATAAGTTTTTCTCTCTGTGGTTTAAAAATGTCGAGGCACAGGAGAAAGGCGACCCCGCCCACTGCACAGGAGAATGTAACTAAGGGTTTTATATAGGACATTGTCACGGATTTATTAAGTTGTCATCAACATTTTAGATACTATTAAAATTCTATCCAAAACGAACTTACACGTAGAATCGTTTCATGAAAACGGGGTCATTTTATCGGCAGACATAGAGATAAGAACAATTGGACAGCAAAGTATCACAGGTGTCTTGGTGGAAAAATTGAACCGGAAACATTAGTTGCAGTGTAAAATCTTGTTAATGTAAATAAATTTTTTTCCGGAATGGGGTAACGTGCGCTTGGCCGATCTTTTTTGACAGACGATTAACCCTGTTGAATAGCAAATGGTGTGGAAAAATGCAATTATCGCTGAAATGCACCTTGAAATCATCATTGAGTATCAAAGACAATGAATGAACAAGAAAGCGGAAATTCCTTTTGATGGTTGGTTTGGTTGTGTTCGCTTGTAAAAAAAAAAATTGAAAAAAAAACAATAATAAAAAATAAACCAAAAATCCTCCTCCCTTGAAAAACAAAAAAAAAAATCAATGAAAAACAGAAACAACAAAAATTATATCTTAAAAGTCACATTTACTCTGTAAAACACTTAATATTCCATACATTAATCAATTCATCAAATAATAACGTGACAGTGAATATATTTTAAAGAGAGGGCAACGGATTTTTTTTTAAAGAACATCTCTAAACAAGAATTATATTATATTTTAAATGTGTGGGTTTTTTTTTTTGGGGGGGGGGGTGGGGGCTAGTGTGGAACGCTAGCTTCCAGGGAGCCAAAACGTTCCCAAAACTTAAACATAATCGACACAACCTACATTTTAAAAAAAACGTCTAGGAAAACTTGTTAAAAGGGACTTCAAAACCAAGAAACTCCGACGGGTATTCTCTTTTGGCTCGAACACCTTTAGTTTCGTGTAAATTGTATGTAGTATATTATTATTCTTTAACAATTAATGGTTTATTTCACACGGACTTTCTTTTCAGTCTGACAGAGGAACAACTTGAAGAACATCTCGGAATCTGGCTGGCCTCGGTCTTTGAGCAGAGAGCTTCTTTTGCTGGATCACCTTTTCTCTTCTAATCTTCGCTTGTTCATGTTTATCGACAAGTAATTTGTCTCTTTCCTCTGTAAATAAATCCACAATGCTAATGATACAACCCTATATAAACCTCTAGAAGAACGCTACACGTGTCTTATTTGATGACATTCTACTTACCCTTTAATTTTTCAAAATTTTCGCTCTGGGTGACTGGAACTCTCCTAACGCTGAGTGGTGGAAGTTTGGGTACACTCGATTTGTACTCTATGTTGAAGGCCATCCCGCCTCTCTTCTTCATGACCTCTGTCACTGTGCTCTGTGCAAAACATCATCCACGGTAGTGGCTTTGTCTGCATGGAATCTTCCATAATCTCTTTCTTGATTTCCTCTTCCATCTTACTGTAGGCGTTTGCCTCTTCCTCTGACATGACACCAACTTTATTGTTTCTCTTTCCAATACAACTCTGGATAAGACCCATTTTGTTGCTTTCTTGACAACTGATGTGAATAAGATGATACTATTAAACTGAATTATTGTGACGTCAATCATTTATGACGCAACACCAAAATAATATTGCGCGACGTCACTGAATCGTTTCTTGTATAGAGTACTCTGTCCAAAGTTCAAGATATCCTCGATTCACATTTTGCTAAAAGTAAATCCACCCTCGTGTGACGTCATACATTTTACATAAACCATGAATTTATTAAAATTCTCGCAAGTAGATTTGTAATTTCTATGTTATCATAGGTTGAAATGCCCCCATAGCTTATCAGGTTTCAATCCACGGCTAAAAAATGTTATGTCTACGGGGATTTTGTTATGGCAGCAAGCCCGGATAATGACGTTGAAAAATTGTGCGAGGTACTCTCAAATGGAGAAAAGATGTTAACATTCCCCATTATAAATCTCCGTAAGAAATCTGCTTTTGTTCGTGTGATTTTTTTCGCGTGAAAAATGAAAATATGTCAATGAAGATATCTTGGAATTTTTCCCTTTCATCAATTTCAGTTGCACTTCTTTCACATGTATGTATATATTTTTTTAAAAATCGTCCAAATGTGGCACAGAAATATCTTGGGACAGACAATACAACCATAACAACAAAATCGGTCCTATGCAGAGTCGTCTTGGTAAAAAAAAAAATCAGCAATATAGGCACTATGAGTATTGATGAGGCCGATGAATAAGCTAAGATAAAAAAGGAGACGGAGAGGAACTGTCTTGAAGATAACATCCAAATCAAGTCAACGCTATGGGTGATTTTCTGCACCAAACCAGACAAAACCATAAAAACCAGTTCAAAGTTTCTGTTGAAGAAGTCCCAGAAAGCAAAGTGACAGAAGTAGTGGAGCAGAAAATCGGGATGGTGTTCCTTATGGAGTGCAAATTGAGTGTACCCAATTTTCTACCAATCAGCGTTATAGGAGGACTCCAAGCAATAACTATAATAAATGAAAGGATATGGATAATTTCATTTCGAAAATAATTTGGTACGTATACAACTAAAACAATGAAGCGATCAAACTGTATTCTCTTTTTTTTACAGAGGAAAGAGACAAGCTTTTTGTTGATAAACACGAGAGAGCAAGACTTTGAAGAAAACGCCTTTAGTTATGAAGAAAACTTATTTGTCTTCGATTCCAGAGACCAAAGACAGCCAGATTCAAGGAAGTCATAGAATCTACGAAGCTACATGTATTCCTCTGATCGACTGAAAAGAAAATCTCATAAAATTTGGATTTTCATTGATAGTGTCTCTACTTCAATTCGGAACAGCAAATGATACAGAGGGGAAGCTCAAAGGTTTTTATTGATTTACAATCTTGTTCCTCTTCTTATTTAAAATTTCCGGTAATATATATCATATTAGATTTTTTAAAGGACTTTCTCAAAGTCTGTTATGTTTTGTCTTCCATGGTGTGAGTTTTGAATTATTTTTTACCGTGGAGTAGGCCCCCCCTTGTCCAAAAATAAATTACATTGTTTTTTTTACATACGGCATTGTTGTCGCTACATGTGAATGTAACCTTTATATTCCAAGAATTATATTTAATCTGAAATATTAATTGGATTGACAATTCTAGGGATAATGTGAATATAATTCTCGATATTCCAATTAGAAAACAAGTTATACACTGATATATTAAGTATCATAGCCTACCATTTTACATCGATCTTTAAAAAGGTGCAATATGACCCAAGGGGCTGCATGGCTATAAAACTTTTTATTCTTCCATGGATGACATGATAAGAAAGTTGAGTTACCTGGATAATCCAAGGCATACTTCTCGAAGATATTGTCCCTTGGGATTAATGTTTGTAAATTTTTAAAGCATTGTTATTTTTTTTTAATTTATATACTTTATCAACGAATGGAATTTATTACGTAATGCTAATATTTAATTTTTGTATATGCGTTAACAAAACATAGTGATATGGGTCTCTTGCGTGTGTGTGTATTTTTTTTTTTATATTCAAAGCTATACAATGCTACAAAACGCCTCCGATATTTGAATGACAATGCAGTTCTTCATTTATGACAATTTTAGTATCATTATAAAAGGGATTATTTCATTAGTGACACATCTGTATTATATTAGCTTCAAACATACATTTATCATTTTGTATTTCTTTTCACTGTATAGCTTGGATGTTTTTGATTGATTTATTCACCGTCACAAAATGTGAAATTATTTTACTCGTAAATGATTTATGAAACCAAAACTGCTTATTAAGAAACTTAACCACACATTAAATACTTATCAATTCATAAATAATCAGTTCATTCAATAAACAAAATTTTATTACACAAATGAAGTTAACATAAAAAGTATATTGTTAATCTATCAACTTTTAATATTATTACATTTTATTTTTGTCTCGGTGTTTCCTATTTCCTTCTCTCGAGATCAGGAGAGAGAGAGAGAGAGAGAGAGAGAGAGAGAGAGAGAGAGAGAGAGAGAGAGAGAGAGAGAGAGAGCCTTCAGTCTTATTGAAAATAGCCTGGTAATACCGCTCCTCTTCGATACACAATACAATTACATCGTTTTATGTAATTACAATAATTTTTATTAGACTGTCACGAGCAGTTTTGTTATTTTCAAGTTATCGTAAAGAAAAAACAGTCTCAAAAATGTATTAATTTAGATATCAAATATTAACAAATTTAAAAAAAAACAACTTTCGCAATTTCTATACACGTCTTTAATTTTTGTTTAAACTGAATGACGCTTCTATTTTCAACACAATTGAAATTCACTTTGTCATTTCGGTTAACATACTTATATTAGGTTCTTGGAACTCGCAATTAATATGGCTTCATGCCACATCTTTGAAACGAAGACATATTTTTGCACGTAAAATGTTTCCCGCAGAATTATCATTCAATCGATTTTTGATATGCTCGATTTATATACATGTAATGTTCATTTCCTTATAAAATATCTTTCACTAATTGATATTCATTACTTTTTTAGTGGATTTCAATATGTGACGTCACATCCTTTGACAGTTCGGTACATTGACTGATCGGTTTTCTCATGACAAAAATACATGTATAACAAAAACATTTGTCGCTTCAACATTGCAACCCTACAATCATATCTATTAAAGGAGTTTGGTAATTCCAAAGAAAGTTGATTTCTGGAAAAACATTTTAGCTTTTAAATTCGGTGGTGGTGGGGGTTCTGAAGATTTTATCGGAAATAATATTATGCATTGGAATCGATTATCCTTTATTCATTCAGATTATTCAAAGCACGTCAATCATATTGAACTCTTTAAACGTACAATTTTTATATTATGGTGCTGAAAATAATTATGATAGGAAATTGATATTTACAGAATGCATTATCTGTTCATAACAATGACACATTATTATCATTTCAAAGCAGTTTAATCAAAATTACATATTTTTTCTTTGCAGTTTCGTTTATGTAAAATGAAATAATCAAATACACTTGAACAATATCTCAGAGACTCCCCCATACTTTTGGCACACAAAATAGAAGCTCCATCTGAAATATTGAAAAAGAATATAAAACTTTATAAAAACAAACTGAAATAAACAGATCTCTCTCCCTCTTTCTTTCTCTCTCTCTCACATAAGTATATACGTATTTTTTAAAATGAAAAAAATCATTCACATTTTACATATCTCCCCCCCCCCCTAAATAAAAGATAATCTAATCAATCTGAATACAAAAGTTAAAAAAACAAAAAAAACAACAACAAAACCCCCAATAATTTCACAGTTTTACTTACATTATCGATTGAACCTTGGAATCCGTAATCTGCCCTGTCACACCGACCTATACACAAAGGACTTAGTCGCTCTTCTACATTTCCTGTATTAAAGAGAGTAAACTATTCGATTATATCCTTTTTAAAAATTTAAATAACAGAAATAACTTTTGGAAAGAAACCCAGCTGAATAGGCACATTTTTGTCTATATTTTTTACTTCTTTGTTGTGTCACAACGAACTTGCTGATTGTCAAAACCTCAAGATTCTTAACGTCAATGTCATGGTATACAAAAAAAATTTCGAAATCTAGCTGGTCATGTCACCAAAAAGGTATGACTCTGGTATAAGGGATGAATCAGACGCATATTTTATGCATCTTTAAGTATACGCAAGGATACGAAAGGTTGTATCCAAATATGGGACTAAAAGTTGTGAAGTATTTTTTTTTAGTATGTGACCATATCAATTGACACATTCTACTAGTTAAAAAGTAGGTCGCCAGGTTACTGGGTCGACAATAAACTATTTTCGAGGTTTGAAAAATATTGAATAAGCGATTTATTTTTTTTTATCTCAAATATTTTCTGGGAGGGATGGGGGAGGGTGGATGCAACTCTGGTTTTGAGACATTTGTTCTTGGTTTGTTTAGTAAACTTAAGATGAATTACCGATAAGAGGAACAACTTTCTTTTGTCCGTTCAAAATTGCTTTAAATTCACTTCCATCGTAAATCATAACCATATCGTTCCAATGAAACATCTGCAAATACAAAAAAAATTAATAGATGCAGTGTATATACCTCACAGCGAATGAACCTGAATTGGTTCACTTTAACCACATATTTTGCGTTCATAAATAAAGCAGAACAAAATGCAAAATCCGGTATCTTGTCTTTTTATAGAAAAAGAGTTTGATGGATAAGAAAATCTGGAGGTGTTGAATAATGGAGTAGAAGGATCACTGAAATCCTAAGAGCGTTAATTAGGGTTTGATATATGTCTTTTCAATACCTGTCAAATCTTCAATTGAAAATAAAATATTAATGGTATACATTATGACACACCTTGAAATGTATTTTGATGTCTGCAGTACCGTTACTGGTTGTAATTGACATGACAACCTCGCGAGATTTGGTGTCAATCATTGCTCCGTATGACATCGTGGTATTTTTCTTGCAGTTGCCTACAAGAAGTTGCTTTTGCTGATAAAAGTGCGTGGGTTTGAATCTCATCTTCAGCATCAGTTGGTTCCCGATATAACCACCGCTGAACCGCCACACACGCAGTTCGCCGTCGCCATTAAATATGGCGCTGTTATTTCGAAGCGAGACTCGGTTGACGGCGACTGTACTTTTACCAGACATATCGCTGAAGTCGGAGTCAAACGTTAGATGTAGCTCTGGAGTGCAATCTGAAGGTGAAAAACATACAATGAACTCTTTGTTGATTGCAGCAATCACTAAAACGGATAATTAGAGTGATTTAGTATGAATTCTGAACTTTAGCAATCTGTCTTGACATAATTACAAAGATGATAGCTGTTGATTATCATGCAATTATTTTCTACGTAAAAATAGAACAAAACTATCTAATAGTATGCTCAACAACGTTTATAATTTTGTTGTGAACAGCTTTATATACATATGAATTACATTTTTTATGTTCAAATTATGGAATGTCACATTTTGCATTACTAATAAAGAGACCAACAGAATAGAATACATTTCATTTCAAAGACAAATGTTTTTAAGCACTCTTTAAGGTTAATCTCACAATGAATCACCAAGCTTGTGAAAATCTATGTATATATAGAAATGGTTATTTTTGTAAGTAAAGTATTTAAGCTTTTTCCACATAATAATTAAGTATGTTCATAATATTACAAATGAACGTTTATAATTACCGAATTGTTCTAAAACTGGAAACGATTTGGTACAGCCGCATGTTTCTGAAACAAAAATGGTTCCAGGTGGACAAGGTCGAATTTCTATTCGGGACATTAGACTCTCAACGTAAAACCTGGAATCGCCTGGATATATTTCTTTTGTACAATTTTGATCTAGAATTTGCAGAAAAGATGTGTTAATACTAGAAATGATTACTTGTGCAATAGGAATTATCATATTTTTTTACATGCATATATGAAAAAAATATTTGTTTTACTAAAAAACAATAGAATATATTGCAAGAACATTATTTCTTTGATTTAGAAGTATAAAAGAAAGAAATCATTATTCTTCTCTTCTTAATCTTCTCATGCGCATACTTTTGCAAAGCATTGAAAGCAAAGATGATAAAGTTTTCTCAGCAGTTTGAAGGTCAAACACATTTTAAATCATATCAGGAAATATAACATCTTGGTACAAAATAATAATGATAAAATAAATTTATCCTACTTCTATTCTATTTTAATTTTCGGTCACTCGCTTTCAGTTATAAAGTTGTTATTGTATATTTGATTAAATTTTCTTGCGTCTTTCAAATAGGAAAACCATTTTACGCCCAAATTTCTCCGAACAATCTATCAGCCAACTTGGTTTTTCAGGTTCAAGATTTCTTTGTGAAATAAGTATTTAGGGGAACAAATGACAATCCTGGTGACTTTGATTGATATTAGTATATGTGGTTAGTTTTAACTTGTTAGATAATTAAAATTGACGTCTCTGTACGAACTTGAACATAATAAAGGCACATCTGTTATTAGTTATTAATCTTTAATGCCATAGTTGGCATGAACTAATTTAAAGAAACTCACATTCATATTATTTGAATTAATTGCATTAATTTTGTGTAACGCATAAGAACGACCCAATTTTTAACTTTTCAGGAGTGTTGTATAATATCCTCTTATAAACTTAATTCTGTAACTAAAATCTTGAATTATATTTGTAAATCAAAGTTTGGTATATTCTTATATTGGTTGGTAAAAATCTGAGAGAGAGAGAGAGAGAGAGCATGCATTTTACAGAAGGCTATACGAGTATATTAGATTAAACAGTAGTAGCAACGTATGACTTATTTGCATTTTATTACTTTTAAATTACTAAATCATTTCATTTGCATTTGCTATTTCGATAGTTTTAGAAGTGCAGCTTTTATTTTTGATATCATTTATTATTAAGAAGTAGAACGGCTCTACTTATACTATGAACTCGCAATAATTCAGTTCGTTTTTTTTTTATTAAAGCTCCCAGCGCTAAATTAGCAGGAGATGCCAGTATCCAATGTACGTTGATGCTAGCATTAAGGTGGAATAACACACCTGGAAAAAGTCACTCAAATTAACTGTAAATTATTTGATTATGAAAGATATAATGATAAATAAACTATACATATGTCAAGTAAGCGAAATTGGGGATAAAAAATAAGCGACAAAAATGGAAATTGGGGATAAAAAATGAATATTTTAAAAAATCAATTCAGTAACAACAAAAGCCCCTGCGCGATTCGAACTCGGTATGTACTGATCACAAGCCCGACACTTTTTTTTTTTTTTTTATCTTTTTAAGCCCGACACTTTATCCAATTGGCCATGAGGTAAGTTATATGTTGCTATCGATAAAATCCTTTTAATAAAACAAAATGTCGCTTCGATCAGAGGTCAGCCATTTTATGACGATGTGTTATTCCACCTTAATTCAAACCTATACATTGTCGGTTGATTTGCTATTTCAAATATTTCAATTACAATTACATATTGCTGTGGGTAGGGTATGTAAGGACAATGATCTTTAGGTATCCCATTAGTCACCTTTTAAGCCTACAAAGCATGCCATAGTTATTTTTTTAAAAGAATAAATAATAGCGTATTCATTTTACCAACATACATGTAATCTTCGTTTTTGCAGCATGTCTAATAAGTAAATATATAAGAAACTATTTGACTTTGTATCAGCAAGTTGATATACTTTTATCATAAAACTTTACAATTATATAAACAAGTACCAGAATAGACAATTTAAGCCAAATTTTGCAAGAGCTTTGCCTTTAAAGCCATCATCAACGCATTCAGTAATAGTTTTTCAACTAGTTTTAAACAGAACATGCAGCTTTCAATTGGAAACTTGCATATATACGAGGGTCAATAAAAAATACGAAGACAATGTGGCTGTCTATCATATATTTTTCATGAAAGTCATACTTAACAGATTAATTTGTTTTAGTCCATTTGATGAAACGGTATTTTTGTTACCTCTTTTTAAAAACATGTTTTGTCACCACGGCGAACGGTAACGTTCAAAACATGACGTCATGATTAATCACGCACAGTTTATAAATATACCCCATCTTTATGTCACGCTTAGTCTCTTGTGCATTTCTCCCTACAAATTAAAATGACACTGAACCACTAAACATCTTATTTGCACACATTTGTTTTAGAATTATAAGTTAGTTCTTCAAAGTTTTCATTTTCTAACCATGTATCTCTTAGTTTACAGTAAGGGTAACCCTGAACGTCGGTTGACGTTACTTATATTTGGACCAAATATTTACAGGTATTCTACTCTCTTTCGGACAGTTTGATATTCAAAATACAAATACCACCACACCCACAAAATTTATTACAGCTAAACACAGACTTGCAAATAATTGTTGACTTATATTTTGCACCACTGAGCATTTTCACAGCCTGTATCGGCTTTTTGTGATATTTTTCACAATATGGTATAAACTGCGAATAAACAAATATTTTTATCTCCTAATTACGACATAATTATATCGTAATTACGAGATAAAACATATTTTTAGATATAGGACTATACGTCCTTCGTAAATTGGAGTTTCAAATGTTTTGTCTATCTATTAAAAACAAAAACATTTTTTTGTTTATCTTTGTAGCTCGGTGGAAATCGTAGATCGAATGCCAAGTATTTTGTCCTCATAAATTGCAATGAATGTTCCCAATATTGCTGATTTTTCCATTGTTTTTAATTTTGTAAACATCATAAAAAATATGTCTTTTAAGATTCGACTTATTTGAGACCTATGTCAAAAGGTTATGAGGAAATATTGGTAAATTATCCGTAAATCATAGATACTATTTTTAAGCGAATACCAAACGTTTCTTTTGTGACCTCGTGTTATAAGTTTTACTATTGAAACGATGAAATAAAAACTCTTAAGCCAAGATCTAACTAGAGGTACTGTGAGCAATTCACAATTGATACCCCCCGCTAAGATAAAAATAATAATGCGTGTATTTTTCCAATTATAGAAAATATTGGATAAATCTATTTCACCGTCCATTTTCTATTAATAACAACTGCTCTATTATTTTTAAAACTGTTGGTCATACAAATGTAAGCAATATTTGTGTGAAGTAAGAACATTCAATGCTTCTCCATAAGAAAGATAATGACCGGACACGAATTTTGCACTTTTTCTAGGAGTGACCTTGACCTTGCCCAAATGACCTTGGGTCAAAGTCATGACACACTCTTAGGTCATAAGCAATCTTTGTGTGAAGTAAGAACTTCCAATAACTCTCCATAAGAAAGATATGGACCGGACACGAATTTTTGCAATTTTCTGCAAGTGACCTTGACCTTGCCCAAATGACCTTGGGTCAAGGTCATGACCTACTCTTAGGTCATAAGCAATCTTTGTGTGAAGTAAGAACTTCCAATAGCTCTTCATAAGAAAGATATAGACCGGACAGGAATTTTGTATTTTTCTGCCAGTGACCTTGACCTTGCCCTAATGACCTTGGGTCAAGGTCATGACACACCATTAGGTCATAAGCAATCTTTGTTTGAAGTAAGAACTTCCAATGTTTCTCCATAAGAACGATATGGACCGGACACGATTGCACAGCCAGACGGACAGACGGACAAGGTGATTCCTATATACTCCCACAAACTTCGTTTGCGGGGGGTATAAATATAGTATAAGCCATACACAAGACCTTGGGGTTACTTATTCATACCACGTATGACTAACGTATTTTCGAGAGACAAAATATTCCAAAACTTTCAAAAATAGACGAATTCTATACATTAGCCCCATTTTATCCTATTACGCAAGAGAGATTGGTATACCTGAACTGAACAGCTTTTGAATCGTTTAATTCAATAAAGGGCTACTTAAAGGTTTGTATTATATATCTTGTTCATAAGTGCAATTTTAATGATTTATAATTTTAGTAATTGTCATAAGCATTATACGTTTGTTTTAAAGTGAGCAATGATTCATATTTTGTACGCATTATAAAAAATGACCGCATTGAAGATAAATATATTTTAGTATTTTTTAACCAAATTATTTTTTTTTCGTATTCGTAATGCAAATTATGCTTAAATTCTGTTCATGCGGAAAAGCGTAACTCCACTTGCACCTAATGAAAAGGGCAATCAAGTATTGGTTGTATTAGTCTTCTAGTCAGTATGTTAAATATTCAACGAATAAAAAAAATACTTGAAAAACATTCCAATCCAGTGGGTTGAATCAACTCGGAGGAGAAATAGCATAAGTTTTCTTTTATTTTCTTATCCTTGATATATTTTCCATAATATATCCAGTTCAAATAAATAAGTTCAATAAGTATATAACATGAAAATTCAAAATAACATTTTCAACAACAACAAAAAAACAACAACAAAAGATACCAATTTTAAAGCGAGTGACCGATATCTTTCTATAACATGTCGATAAAGTAAAAAAAAATTAGTTATTTTTTTTACTTATCGTGAAAGTAGGTTGTAGTTTTATAATACGAAAAATAAAGGTAGAGGCAATTAAAAATTACCCCTAAAATTAAATTCCACATGTCTTTGACTTTGGCGATATGGAGGCAAAGGAAGGTTTTGCGAGTAATTTTCGGACTCCTCATCCCAAGGAGATGGCCGATAAGACGCCGGAGCAGCTGCCGGGCGATAGAAATGTACGTTTGTCTCTGGGTGGTAGTACCCTTCAGCATTGTTTTGGGGCAACGCTGGAACCAACGGTGAGTTCTTTATATTTCTAGCACGTGGCGCTGCATCATTATCCAACGAAATTCCCAACATCGCCAACAAGTTTGGCGGAAAAGTTTGTGAGTTTCTCGTGGTAAGTTGTTCAGAATCAAACATGGCTGGTTGCGTGGATGATTCTGTGATGGACGGAATGAGTTGGTCGTATTTTTGTTCGGTCAAATAAAATGGCTGTTTGTGCCGTCTGCTAGACGTTGCGACTGGAGTCGTGGGAGTCATCATGTCTGTAGTCTGGAGATCATTCCTGTACGGAGCATAAAGAGACCCCGCAGAAAACAGTTTAGAACCATCAAAAGAATAAGGCGATTTTGTAGTTTCTAAGGGCCTTGAATTAGGATTCATAAGTCTTTGAAAATGTTCTTTATACGAAATGGAATTCACACCATTTTCGATATAGAACTCATTTGATGGACTGTATAGATTACTGGTTATTTGAGGTTTCTCATGAACAATTTTGCTTGGACTGAGCCCGTTTTGTGACAAACGACCACCTTTAATGTCATATTTCATGGAAGACGATTGAAGAGTATTCCCAATAGAGAAAACATTACTGTCCATGGTTCCACTTAAGGTAAAAACAGGTCGTCGACCGGATGAAAGGTTGTCGGTAAATACTGAACGATCAGCATTTGGATTGTGTTTACTGTGGTCTAATAATTTATAGTCTGTCCTGGCAGTGGTAGTTTCGTCCTTTTCAGGTAAAATACTATTTCTGTAAACTGGATTTTTTGGGGTCAATACATATTTTGGCAATTTGCTTTCTAATGAATGATTGTTTTGAGTTTGAAGAGATTTTCTCTCATTTCGATTCTTACTGGGGGTTTCTGTGGTATATATGACATTGCTGTCCTGTTGTACAAAAGAAGGAGAAGTGTAACTGATCGTGGACGTCTCTTTCTTTAGTTGTTTATATGTTTTTGAATGCGGAGATGTTCTTTCTTTTACAACTCGTGTATTAGACCTCGCAATGTTTCTTGAAGCAGTTTTGTTTTGAGTCTGTCTATAGGAATCATCGTTGCTACTTTCTTTATGTGTGATCATATGGCTATGTCTTCGCCTAACTGCATACTGTTGCTTTATCTTATTATATGGTTCCTTTTTCTCTGTCTTCTTCATTCTTAAATCTATACGTTTGTTACTTGTTAATAAAGTGTTTGATTTGGAGTATTTTCTGGATGATTGATCTGGATTTTTACGGCTGCCTCCTCCTAATTTCTTTAAAAAGTCTTTGAAATCTTTTACGCCTTTTGCCATCCAATGCAACGATGTTTTGTCATCCAGGGGCTTGTCTGTCTTTGATGTCCATGGTTTTTCCTTAGGAAACGTTTTAATCATAGGTGTTGATGTTTGCACCCATATTTCATTGTTGATTATGATTCCCGATACTTTTTTATTTGTATTTGGAGTTGATGAGACAAAATCTGAAATGCAACAAGAACAGATTTTAAAATTGTTAAAAGCAAAAGAGCAAACTAGATTTATGCTAACATATAAATCCAGAATCTATTAAATCCCAAGGTTGAAAGGTGGCTTCTTGTATATACTTGTAATTTACAATTTGTAAATGTGGATAAATGATATAATAAACAATCAAAGTAAAACAATCACCACTTTCAAATGGTTCTTTCTGAGTAAACGATAACACTAAATAAACTTGAAGGTAAAGCAAATCACAACCGTTGTGGTTTAAGTTACAGCTAAAAAAATCACGCTTTATTCATTAATTGTGAAGATGATTTCTGATAATTGCATATTGCTTATTCAGGTTCGCTTATTTTCAAAACCACGTAGGTCAAAGTTCTAATAATATTTATTCTGATAGCTTGTAAAATGTCATGTTAAATTGATATACCAGTATCCAACTTCCATGTTATTCAAGAACCGGGAAGATTTCAACAAATCAATATTCTTATTTGCATTTTCAGGTTGAATACTAAAACAATTTTTCAAATCTAGACTTTTTCATGTTAACTAGTTGAAGAAATTTGATCACACGCCTGTCTTTTAACTGCAAAATAGGTCCTCAAGAATTAACATTTAGTAGCAAATACATACATTCAAGCAATTCGAGGAAGATTGTAAGCGCTGTAAGCATGTAATTACCATATTGGGTTTTGTCTTTAGAATCTTTCATATCCAGCAATGAGTAACTGATGAAGTAAGGCCTCATGGCCGGCTGTTTTTCGACCATTTCTCTCAATAACGGAACTTCAATCTGCAACCCCTTCTCATTTGTTTGAGAAGACCCATCTTTTTGAATAAAGAACCGTTGTTTTCCATCTTTGTAGGAATGTACAGTGACAATAGAATTCTGCAACCTTGTTTGCGGTTCAGGTTGTGGCAAAGAGGTTGTTTCATAGATTTGTGACCCTGAAAAGATATAAAAAGAATGCTCTAAATACGATATTCATGATTACAATACAAATGATGTCTACACATATCTAAGCATGTTTAGAACATTTTTTCCACAATTTTCAACTCAACGTGACTAGAGTTCCGAGTTTGTTAATTTAAATATGTATTCAATTCTTGTAAGATTAAATTTACGCAGGTAATTCAACCAGGAAAATGCGTTGAAGTCATTTGTCGGCCATTAAATTCAATTATTTACCCTGCATGTTAGACGCTAATTGACATTTTTAATTTAATTACCAACGTTATGTTTGTGTTAAAGACAAATGAACTCTGTGTGTAAACTTTTTTTTCATATATAAGAAACATTATACACAATCTGATGATTAATCTATTTCTGATCAAAAAATAATAAATGAAAATATATGATAGACCATGAATTACAATGTTCAAAGTCTTTGTTCACTTACCCCGACAAACGGAATTGTAAATATCTTTGGACAATCGGTAAAGGTCACTGAAATTGTTTATTCTATGAATTGGATTTGCAAACGTTAGAAGGTCTCTGAGATCACTTTCCTGGACCCCTTGCCCCACTCCGACAGGGAGAACTGTTACTCCCGCTTTTCTTAAGTACCCCACTTCTCGCATCACAGCGTGTCTATTATGCAATTTGTCACTTATTATCACAATTGCTATCTGTTTACTTCCATCACGAAAGTTTTTCGAAAACTCTTTTCGAACTTCAGTTAAAGCACGGAAAAGCAAAGGTCGTCCTCCTCCTTGCTTTAATTGAGTAACTTCATTCACAAATTGATTGTTTTCTATATTTGGGACTATGCTTATTTTGCTGGTCACTTGGGATCCATATAGAATGACTCCAAACCTTACGTGGTTTGGCGATACATTGTACTGTGTAGGTATCGATGCCACGAAAGTGACTTCATGGAGAAAGTCGACTGTGGATACGTTCTCTGAACCGTCTATAACAAACATCACATCAGCAACTTCACTACAACCTACAAACAATGGAAAGATTACACATAATAATTTTGATGACGAGAAAAAGATTCAGTAAAAAAACTTAATCTAAACCTGTTCACTGAATCGATTAATGAATACATAAAGATTCAGTAAAATATTAAAGCCGTTCACTGAATTGATTTAAAAATACAAAAGATGCAAAGATTCAGTGAAATAACTTTTCAATATTTTTTCCAACAATCAGCTTTTATTTCATAAAACTGTTGATAAGATAGAAATTGCTCACTCACCTAAACACATTGAAGCCAATGAAAACCAATAAATAGGTATAAACTTCATGTTTTATTTTTGGATTTATCATCTCATATCACAGTTGCATATCTGCATCGACATCATCTTCATAGAGCTTTTCTACAACCATTTTCAAGTTAAACAAAATATCACAGTTATAATTCATTGTCTTGCTGTGCATGTACAAAACAAATAAGAAGTCCAACCCAGCTGTGAGATCTGCACAGCTTGACAAACGCTATCACAATACGTCTAAATCTAAATAACGACACTGGTAACTCCAGCCCTCATTTGCATGCACACTGTCAAACACAATCAAAACCTGTGGTAACTGTTTTATTATGCGGAGGGTTATTTGAATACCTCCAAGTCTATATCAGCCTTGATTTATTAACTCTCTCTTTCGGTGACAGCCAAAATAAGTTTTATGATCCCTAAGAAACCACCAATTAAAAACTCATTGTTACAATTCTTATGTGAAGAGAGGCAAAGGTGGGGGAATGAATTATTACGAAGAAAAACTAACGCCTTCAGCATAGCTGAATCCAGTCTCTGTTAAGTTCTGTGATATTATCTTGATTGTAGATAAACACTAATGATATGGTAAGATGAGCTGCTTACATTATTTTGTGGATTTACATGTAATCTTGGTAGACTTCAGGATTTTGTCAGAACTGACATTTATTATGAAACATTTTAAAGAAAATTACAATGATATTCTTTCATCAACCAATAAATGGGCTGAAGTATCCTAATAATAATAATTCTATTATTATAAAACTATTAAACTTCACGAAGATTTTAATTTTCCTCGAATATATTAATTAATTTTTCTCTAGAATCATATGTTTATCCACGTGATATAAGTAACAATATTTTATCAACCTGATAAAGAGTATCTCCTGTTTCAGTCAAACAAATTATTAAATACTCAGTAACATCATTGCTCATCATATCTATGTACTTAGTTTGTCTGATAGATTATTAAAATTGCATCAATTTTACATTTTTCTAACCTAAATCAAATTCATCAAGGAATCAACCCATTCTTCAACGAACTACATGGTCAAGATGAACATTTTCGTTTCAGACGATAAGCTAAAAATGATTAACAGTTAACGAGGAAATACCAACGGTCGACCGGTGATAGCCTTAGGTCACCAAGGTAACCGGGGTGATCTAAAACGAAGTTATGTAATAATACATAGCAAAATTTGACTTTATTGCTTTACAATTCTTGAAATGGTTGCCTTTTTTAAAGAAGAAACTGGCATTAATTTATTTTAGGTTTTTTTTCTATCAAATATTCTTTGAAAGGTCGTCTACTCCTGACCTTGAAATCATATAAAAGAGTTTATATTGATTGGTCTGAAACACGCTGTATTTTGTAGTTGTTGGTTGATTACATTCTTTTCCGTGTTTGAATTAACATCAAATTTAACGCTTTAACCGCACATTTTCATTTTCAAGATGTCACGAATATGGGAAAAAGAAACCAGTGATACGCAAAAAGGAAGCAAAACAATGAATACTCATAAAACACACAAAGTACTTACTTCTATTTTTCCTAATTAAAGTGATCGACAGCTAATATCAAGTGAAGGGTATTCTTATATGTAGGCTTGTAAGGGAATAAAACAAAAACAGAATTCTCCCTCTATTGATATGTAACATGACCAAAAAAGGCATAGGATGCCAACTTAAATCCAAAACTTACAACACGTTATATCCAAGATGTTTTGGATGCATTTTTGATTTTAACCTCAAACAAAACAGCATTATGGATGGAATTTATGGTCTTCAACAAAGAGAGACAACTGCAATGTATCGTGTGAAACCAAACAATGGAAACACGACAAAAAACTTATGTTTAGTGTTTCATTGCAAAACGTCAAAAAAATGTAATGGGGGCGTATGCAGATGGTAAATGAATTTCGGAAAAGTGCAATTTGTTGCAAAAAACCCCCCATCATGATATAAACAAACTAGCAAAACCCGAATAACAGATCCAGGAAGTAGATCTTTTAATGGGTCTGAATGACAACAACCCTTTCACAAACAATAAAATTTCCAAAATAAATATAAATTATATAAAGCGGTTCCAACAACAGACTTTGAAATACGTCATATATCCAATTTTGCATTAGTATACATCAATCTTAATTAAATCAACTCGCTTTGTTTTAACCACATCCTAGGAATCTGTTTATTAACGATTTTAACAATGCCAACATCCGAATAATTCTAAAAAGAAAATTTATTTTACTTGAACTTCCGACAAATTAAAAAAGATTTATGCATAAATGTTTTTATTATTTGCCTATAAGAAAATATTTTTGATTGATACGGAAAGCACTCTGAGCATTGACATGATAGCCAATGACAAGCGAGGCATTTAATCAAAGAAAGAGTTGGAAAAAATTAAGTCGGTATATTTTTGCATTGTTTAAAGAAAATCTGTTACAAGGTAAACGTCTTGTTAATGTCGTAATGAAGAGAAAGGTGTCGTGATCCTTTTGACAATTGATGTGGTGCCAAAACATTTTGAAAAATAAAGTTTAAAGTACAGATTTTTTTTTCGATTCAAAACATTGATTGATTGCTGGTTATGTTTTGTTTTTAAATGTAACCAAATTTCAAATTTTCATTTTTTAATAATTTGAAGAACGCATGTCTTAAGATTTAATTATGAATTCGATAAATTTTTATAATAAACGTGCCTGCTGTCTATAAAAAGGACAAATTATCTAATAGTCGTATTTACATTGAAAAGAAAGACAAAAAAACCGATATATTTTCTTGTTGACCCAAATTTTGCTGTACGTTCGGTGTTTAAAAAACGTGTTTGGAAAATTTTAGAATGATACATGTACATGTGTGATATTTATTTTTCTATGTCTTATGCTTTTAACATTCCAAAAAGAAAGTTTGTGAAGGTTTTTACATATACTGTATTGAATACTATTGATACAACATTAAGCGGTATCAGTTAATACAGCAATTATGGTATAAAAATAACATTTAAATATCGTTAACTTTTCATAAAATGCTAGTATTTGCTTTAAATGTAGCAAACATAACAGTGTTGCAAGGTAATATATTCATAGTTTACGCACCGAGTCAGAAGTATGCAATCAGTTACCTTCAATGGATGGCAAAGCATTTGTTATATACACTGTAACAGCGTTGTAGAAAGGCATTATTCATGTAACGGAGAGCATTAAAATTTGTTTGGACAAATTTCGTATTTCATGAAACATATGTGCTATTTGTTCGAAGAAGCCATTTATTTGGAACGAAATCTTTATTTACTTTTACATAGAAACTTCAGAGAGAGAGAGAGAGAGAGAGAGAGAGAGAGAGAGAGAGAGAGAGAGAGAGAGATGTATCAGTACAATATTATCACCCTTTAAATACCATCACGTATAGTTTAAGTAAGTATATCTTGCTACCTTCATTGTAAAATCATGTTCTGTTCTGTCATCAGCTTTGTATACTATAAATACTTTGTATACTATAAACTAATAAACATTTATGTACACTGATTTATGATACTGACTTGGTGGATTTTAAGCATGAATTTTATTTTGCTGGATTCTTTTGATAATGTCATATCAACAATAAGATAAAAAGCGAGAGATCGTCTTATTGATATTCGGATAGAAAGTTGATGTTTTAAAGGACACTTCTTACTTCTTTTTTTTTCATCCACGATTTAATTCAACAGGAGTGATCTGTCCTTAGTCATGTGAAATGATATAAACTGTAGCCAGCCAGAATATGGTAAAAGTTAGATGTAACAGAAGTAGTCTAAATCTTACATTAGACAAAAATATACGCTATTTAAAGGTATTTTTGTTAACAATAACATGCATGATGATTTATGTATTGCCTAGTCATCATTGGCTTTCTTGCGTTATTTGCACATTATTACAAGACATAATACATGGATGATACATTAATTTGTAATTTTGTAAGTTTTCTTTTCAGGAATAAACTTTTTAATCAATCCGGTGTAGTTTGTTTTACTTCAGTAAAATATTGCGGAAGAAGAAATCATTCCAGGGTTCCTCAGCATTAATAAACCTTGATAACCATTGTATTGTTAAATTTAAGAGAATGACAGAATCAAACCTTCACAATCAGATTAATCATCAGATTAATCTTAAAAAATTACTTTTGAAAACAATTCGATTTGCCAATGCAAAGTACATATTTATCCGGGGAAAATAAGCATACATGTATTTGTCTAGACAAAAGGAAATTCGTCTGAACATAAAACTTGTTTGTCTGGATAAATAAGTAATTTCTCCGAACAAATAACTAATTTTATTCTAAGTACATGTCCTAGCTAATCTATCGAGTAAAATATCATACTCGTTATAACTACTAGCTACATGTAGCTTTCCATCACATAGCTTATTTGTCTGAGAAAAATACACACAAACAAATATATAAACTGTAAAAATATAATAACTTCATGGTTTGAACAAATAGCTTAATGTTTCAAACAAATAACTACATGGTCAAAACAAATGCGTACTTTGCAAAAAGGAATAACTTATTCGTCTGGACAATAACTTATTAGTTAGCTCAAATTTGCCTTGTTTGTTCGAACAATAAGATAGTTTTCCCTCATTAGCTATCTTCATTACGTAGCTATCTGAAAAGATGCCAGAATTTCCGTAAACTCACCACCTGGGCATTACAGCAAGACATGCTTCTTCATCACGTCTGTATGACAAATAGTCGTAATTTTCTCAGGCATGTCCTACAATTAAAACAGATGATATGTTGACACTCTGTAATTATTGTAATAATTCAAGACGGTTTAGTGTAATCATGCTTAGTGGTGATTCTTCATCATGTATATCCTGTAAAACACTTCTACAAGACACCGCAGACGAAATATGAGCATGGCACGATTCAAACCACATTTGTATTATCCTTAATTGCTCATTGGTTTTTTTCTAAACAGAAATTTTACTGCTTAAAAATATCATCATATTATATTTAATATTGAAAATAATTAAACAATGTTTAGATAATTATTTCTTTACTTTTTTCGGTTTTTTTAATACTTTATTTTATGTATGGTGATTTACGTATTATCTTTCTTTGTTCAATCTGTAAAAGTTTGATTCTTTTTTATAGGAATATATGAAATATGAGGGAAAGAAGAAAAATCAGACCACCTTGCAAAAACAACATATACGGTTAATAGAATGGATGAAAGGCAAGGCAGAGTATGAAGGTGTTTTTTTCTTCTTCGAAAATTCTGATCAAAAGATTTTTCAAGCTTTCATTGCCAAAAAATAGCCAACTAGATATAACATTTCAGTTTAAAATAATAAGTTTTTAAATTGCAAATACTTACATGCAACGAAAACTACTCCAAGTATCACGTCCACATGATATATGCTTTATATTATTTGTGTTCTAGCATACAACATTTAGAAACCTTTGACCTCTAAACGTAATTACAGGTATGATTCACAATGCTTCCTAAATTAAGATTGACATCTACCTGAGTTACATTAACATTCCGAAATAATGCAACACGATTAAGATACAAAGACAAAGATTATAAATGGGGCCACTAGATGTGATGGCCATACTCCAGAAACAAACCATGATAGATAAGTTGATTTATCAAATACAGCAATGACATTCTTCAACCTTTTCTTAATATTTGTTGTAATAAAATTACAATTTTAAATTCACGTATGCAGATTCGTTTCCATTTATTTAAGCGACCAGTATACGCTTGCTGTATGCAATGATTTCATTGACTTTGATTTGTATTCTAATAATTTTTTAAAACTTTATTCTAAGTACATGTAAGATGTTTTGCATCTATTGTGGGTTTTTTTCTTGAATTAGAAAGTTATAATTATTTGCAACTGTTGTCTTATTTTTTTTTCTTTCTTGAATTAGAAAGTTATAATTATTTGGGGTTCGATATTAATTATCACTATATAATACACGCAACATTCCGAAAGCATTTTAAAGACATGTCTTGGCATTTGTGTTTTTGTTTAAAGAGGGATCAAAGAATAACTGATTCACTTCGCTGACTCTTATTTGTAAGTTTTACCATTATCCATTATTGTATCTAAAACAAAATATAGAAAAGCTAACATGCTCAATAGCTGTACCTATGCTATAATAATACTATGCTGAAACAAAACACTACATGGCATTTTAAATCGAAACATTATAGAAAAAGAAGGATGAATACAAAATACTCTTATTCTTTAATGAATGCAACTTGTTTTATAGAAATTCTAGAAGAAAATCATGTGTATCATACTAACACATGCACTGTAAAATTTGATGAATGTCATTTATCTTCCACAAATCAAGAAGAATCATTGTCGATAATACAGTAAGTCAAAAATAAATTGAACTATGAAATATTAGCAGCAACAGTAATCTCTTACACTTTTTACACTATCATTTTTCCTCAATTTTAAGTCGAGTTGGCAAAAAATTTTGCAGTTATCCAAATGTTGATTTCTCTTTGCTTCTCAATGTTTGAATGCTCTTAGAAAAGGATTCTCGTATAAATAACAAATTACAGAATATATCAAAACTATATTCTAATCCCAAAGGACTGGATTCAAATTTCTTAAAAGGTCAACACGTTCCGACTTTTGAAGCTATACAACTTAAGTTGCTTTTCATCCGATAAAATAAACCTATCTATATGATAAATTTGTAATCTAAATATGGAAGTCTGATTATTGTCAGTCCATTAAGGCTATTAAAATGTCAAACAATAAATAAAGCTCTCCCTCTTGTTAGCACATTTATTTTCATGTTATGCTAATCATAAGCTCAAAACCAAGTCCTGTTGAAACAAATTGCATTTAAAATCTGACAGTAATTTACTCTTGTTGAAACGTTATCTGTGCGTTAGCGTTTTGCTTTGATGTGTTAACTTTGTTTCGTAGATTCTGGGAGTTATCGTTGACATCTGATCATTAAAAAATATGTCTACTGATTATAGGTTTTTAAGTATCATATCATTAATTATTGAACAATTGAGAGAATACCTATTTAATAAATTTTATTTTTTAATTAAATTCTGTGTCCAACAAAGAAACTAGTTTTACTAATTCGTTTCCAGAGCAACACAAAGCGTCCAGCAAAATGTCAAAAACACTAAATAATGGCTTTCTACAAATTGCATAATAGTTAACATCTAATTGGTTTCTGGATTTTCCTCATTTGTTAACTTTCATTAATGTGTCTTATTCAAAAGGCGGAAATGCACCTCCATTTTAAAGTAGATTTTTAATGGGAACAACATCATTGCATTTAAAAGTTAACATGTATTAATGGCCATTTCTCCGTCTCTGTGTAAACCATTCATTGTTTGACCTTCTTTAAATGATTCTATTCGCTGATCCAGTTTCAAGTATTTAGCAAAATCTTAAGTGCAGCATGCTAAATATGACAGGGTATTTATTTAAAAACCTAAAACTGTCTTTTTAAAATTGTTTACAGAAACCATGGGCTTTGTTTTTCAGACGGTCGAACTATCATGTCAACTTAAGCTTGTAATGAGTGAGACAACCAATGAATCAACAAATTCAAACAATAACATTCACAAATCACATTGACTGAACAGTTAAATATTATTGTTTAAGGTTATTTCCAGACTATTTTATTAATGGAAATGCATTTTTTAAAAAAAGATTACAATACTGAAGGAAAATAAGTCGGCTTATTTCTATCAAAGTTGACAAACTTGGAATTAAAAGACATCTAAACATCTTGCTATGTTTTTGTTATTTTGTGTTTAATCTTAGTTTTTAGCTCGCCTGGGTTGAAGTTTCAAGTAAGCTTCTCTTATCAAAATCTGTCTGGCGTCAATAGTCGTACGCGTCTGTTTGCGTCACCGTCTTTCGCGGAGTCTGCTTTTTTTTTCTTGAGGACGATTTGACTAATATGAACCAAACTTGCTACAAAGATAACTTTCTTCAGCTGCTTTCAAGTTTGTTTAAATTCACGGTCACATCTATTTGAAGAGTTACAATATTGCTAAATAACTGAAAAGGCGTAAATTCACATGATATGCAAATACTTTAAAATTCGTAAAAACCGTGATTTTCGAACTGATAATGGCGTAAAGTAAGGTGCAGAGTTTATCAAAGACATATAACATGGGAAATTTGTACAAAAAATCTTAAGATCATCAGAGATGTACTTGATATAGTACAGCACATTCATGTTTTTAAGAGGGCTCAATTGTCGTCGCCATTTTTAGACTGTATTAATCTCCTTTAGAAGAAGAGCTCTTTATAAAGATATGGAAAATACTCAAATTTAAAAAACCAAAAATTTAAGATGTTTTTCTTTTTAAAATATTAAATTACATTTTAACAAATCGTATCTTAAAGTTTAAGGTAGATCTAATGGGTAATTTGTTGAACAGTTGTTTATTTATGTTTGCTCAAAACGTGACCTTTTAATCAATGACGAGCACCAGAAGATGAAAAAATGAATATAGTACGATTTATTGGGAAATCTATCTTTAAAATAGTTTCGAAAGACTACTTTGCTACAATTTGCTATTTTATTATGAAGGTATAATGTGGTAATGTTGATATTAATTTGTCACACTTCCTTTGGGGGTTGAGAACAAATTAAAATTAGGATCACACGAGGGTTTCCAATGTCGTTAAAAAATTGTAGAAATACAATCGCAGGATGCATTTGGGGTTAAAAATAATTAATAATCATTTAGATAAAAAGATTTATTTATTGTTAAAATCATAAATATATCCCCATGCCGAGTAAGGATGGGAGCCAAAGGGAAACGTACCTAGGAAATGGTGTTACTCATGTGAATGATATATGTATATCTTTTTTTGGCGCTAAATTGTAAACTTTACAGTGAAATTAACAAATAGACACGATAACACTAAAAAAACAGATTCAAAATTATGGAATTTCTGACGTGTAACACTTTGCGAAAACAGACAAAAGATAAATCTTCTAGATATGACAAAATAGTAGATATATCAAAGGTAAAATTAGTTTTAAAAAACACAAGAGAATTCTTAATCAATAATCAAGTTTAGAAAATTGAATCTATAAGAATAAGTACTTGTAACTAACTTAACAATTTTTTTTATAAATGTGAAAATTATACAGTTTATTATCACATTTTAGAAGAATTCTTGTTCGTCTATGAACTTGCTCGCCTTTTTGAGAAGAATTTTTGTTTATAAACTTACTTACCTTAATTTGAATCCATGTCTTGAAAACTCCAGCTTGAACACTCCAGCTAACACACTTGACCAAGAACTGACAGAAAATGACAAAAGTTTAAAATCGTAGCTAAAATCCATTAACGATGAAATAATGATCATTTGTATTCATGAGATTACGAGAAAGGGTGCAAAAAACCAAAACAACATTGTAATCTTGCAATTTGTCACAAAGACACAATGCTTATTAGAATTAAAAAGATTACGTTCTGTAAAATAAGGGTAACCTTTGGAACGTCTCTCTATTAATAATACATTATGGAGTTTTTGTACACGGTGGTGCAAGCGTGGATGATACAAATCTAATTCATTTTAAATGGTCCATTTTCTCATTGCAGGCGCATATTTTGATACGACAGTTATTAAAATATTAATCATCATAATCATTTCGTTCAAAGTTTTTTTATAAACCAAATACGATTCAAAATCGTTAATATTTTTTTTGGTAAAATTTACTATCCGTTTTCGTGTTAAGCTAAATAGGTATAATCTAACATTTTCAAATCATTTCCATTAAAAAAAATGACATCAAATGATGGTTTCCTTTTAATGTAGAAAAAGTGTTGTTGATAAACACATTTAAAAATTAGAAGAAAAGTGTCAATTCAAAATTGTACATTTCAATTATAATGTAATTATAATAATTATATGTTTTTAAAGATACTGATATGCAATTCTTTAACATTGAAGGAACAACAAAACCGTACTGGAAATTTTAACGGTTTCGAATTTTTAGAGATTTGCTAGACATTTGAATGGTTTGAAAAATATATGCAATGTAATGCACTTTGTATAAAAGTAAAATGTCAATGCATAATATCTCTGCATTTGAAGTGTTTGTCTTAAAACCTACCTTTGATACTAGATTAGCCTAAATCGATGGTGTGCAATCAACTTTTCATCCAGTTTGTATACCACTGATTTGCCAAAATGAGTGTAAATGTTTGTATTTACCGTTTTGTTTGTCTCTATTTCAATACAGCTGCGAAATATTCCAAAAGAATGTTAGAATGGTTTTAATGGTAAAATGGAATTTTAAGTGGGGACAAAAAAGTTGGAATTAATTATAAGCCATATAAAAAGCGCGTTTAGAGGACAAACGGTAAATATATGATAAAGGTGCAGATATTTTAAAACCATAGGTTAACATAATATCATTTTATGTTAAGTGTCTACATGATAATCTCACGCAATTCATTTTATTGTGTGGGTTTATACATAATGTATTATCATTTTGCCCAATTTTATGGTAAAAATGGTAATAATCTAAGGGTACCTTAGGTTTTAGCATGGGATTTAAATTATTTGATTAGTTTTGCATTATAAATAAAATCAATTTTCTGAAAGGAAAAATATATCTATGCAATTCATTCATAGATAAAAAAAAAACCCAAACAGATATGGATGTTAACAGATGGGAGAAGACGTTCTAAATATAAATATTTTGATGACAAAAGTGAACTCAGAAAATGATAGACATCATTTTGATTTCCGACTTTTATTGTTGTTCATTCTGTTTGTCTCCTTTCTGTATCAGATTGTACACTGGAACACTTAACTATGATGACATGGTCATTTTATGTCAAAACACAGATGACACTTTCCTCCTCTTCTGCAGAGAGGGCTAATTGTTTACCCTTTCTGAACTAAATCAGGATAATGAACTTTCTGTAGAATACAACTCACACTCAAAGGACATTGGGAAAACCTTTCTTATGTCTTGCTCTGTAAGGTCTTGACGCCACGTTCAAGTTAAAACAGCATTTTTGTTGTAAAAAATATTATTTTTCTTAATTTAGTTTCGTATATCCATAAGGATAATAATAACAAATATTAATAAAATTCTAACTACAATCTTTTTGAGTAAATAAAGATAATAATGAAATTCTAACTATAATCTTTCTGAGTAGATAAAATTATATCATTTCAATTTTATTGTTTCCGTTTTTCCTTACATTTCCTTAACTATATTTCAGTGGCTAAATAAAATCATATCAGTCCATTTTTATTATTGTTGGTATTTTATTACACATCTTCTAGTGAAAACTTATTTAAGTTTAATCTTTATCGACTAGATAAAATTCTATCATTCCATTTGTAGTGTAGCATTTTCTGTATTTCATTACATACCTTCCAGTAAAATTTTAACTCTGATTTTTATTGACTAGATTTAATCGTATCATTTTATTTGTAGTGTGTTTTTCCCATAAAATACATCGATAGCTAATAAATCAGCAAACAAACAAAAGGTGTAATTTGGGTTTCATAAAGTTTTGGTATAAAACTTTTAAGATATATAAAATAATGTTTGATTAGATAACATCAAAATCATAAGGTACACTTCATTGCATAATTATCAGATTTTTCTAAATTAGCGAAAGGTAAAAAGAAGTATTCTGCATTATTAATTTTTAGAAAAGATCCAATTAAAAAGCATGCCTATGTTCTATGCGCTAATGTTTGAGAACTTTTTTTTATTGTTCATCAAAATTATTTCAAAGCCATTTTTGATTCAAGAACATGAAATAATGACACAAGTTTACAATAAGATATGTTTACTCTCTTTTAAAATGTCATTAAACTTCATTTAAGTTTTAATTTTTTTCAAATTACCTATTCGTGTCATTTCATTAAAATTCTTCTTCAAACAAAATGAAATGATGATTCTGGTAATGCGCGTTCATTAGATAAGACAATGTAATGGGAATTTGATGTTAAAGATGTCGACATGCTTAGTTCCAAATAACAATAGGTTTACATTAATTTCCTGTTGAACATTGGTTTAGTAACAACATATGCAAATATTTGTGCCTTTTAAACCAATAATGAATCTCACATGACATACATTTCAAATTTTCATTAATTTCTCTTTACTTGTTAAGACAGAATTAAAAATATTTAAGAACTACATGGTTCTAAACATTATTCTGGTTTCAGTCATTTCATATTCTCGAATTAATAATTGACTTTGATATACTTTTTATCAACAATAAAAAAAATACGTTACGTTCTCGCTCATCATTGCATGTACAACATATGTAAAGACAATCACTAGCAGTTGATCAAAGTTCGCGGCTAATTAAAATTAAATATACATGTATAAGAATATTTGATGTCATTGGTTGGTGTCAATCCTTATATATATATATATATATATATATATATATATATATATATATATATATATATATATATATATGTTGCAGTAATGAGGCAGAGAATGGAGAGCAAAAATTTCAAAAGAAGACAGGGAGAATCTTGTATACAAATATAGTAATTTATCTTCAACATTTGAATCAAGTCATTTAAGGAAGGAGTCTTTTCATTATCAAACATACTTCTTATAATAAGAAATGCATGAAATTTTGACACAGTCAAACGGATCATATTACTTAATGATTCTATCAGTTTAATTAAATTTGACCTTTTTGTTTTCGGATAAAGGTCAGGTCAAGGTCACTACCTTTTTCCTCAACGTAAAGAGGGATAAAAATAAGTGTAGCTCTTTATAGTTCTGTAGACATTTGTTTAAGATTTGAAGATTCAAATCTTCAATGAAATCATAGACCATGAGAGTGTCTATCAGCTTATACTACTAAATTGGAATAAATATTTATACTAAAATTGATATTGCTTAGCCCGCATTTCCTCTAATTTTCTTAAATTTTGAAGAAATTTTGATTATTTTTTTATGCTTCCAATAATAAAATATTTCTAATTTTTATGTATTATGAAGACTTTATATAAAGATATAAATTGACAGAAAAGCTAATATATTGACCGTTTCATAAGAGAGAAAAACTGATTTTAGTGATTTTTTCACAACAATCAATGTATAGAATGGGCGCTTTAAAAAGCTTATAAAAATGTTATTTGATAGGCAAATCATATTTTAAAAACATATTCTGAAACCCAAGTATCATATTATTAGTTCACATTAGTAAAAAAAATCCAACATTATTGTTATTGTTTTTAAAATGCTAAAACAGACTCATTATATATATATAATCTGCAGCAATTCTGAATTGCGCAACATGTGATATTTTCCTACGCCAATATTACGCCCAAAATATAGTCCTTGTTCCATTCTAAACATTGATTACATTTTTCTATGCCAAGTTGTACGATAGAAAAAAAGAAAGAAAAATATACTATTTTAATTTCCTTTCATCTTGATTTAATGAACAATTAATCAAATTTACGTTTGACAAGTTGAAAACCAGAAAAGACTCCTTCCTTAAAAAAAAAATAAAACAATGCCTTACTCTAGTTTCACAAAAAAAAACGAACAACAATCAAGTGCAAATCGTGATGAGTTATGATAACAACCTTGGATTGAAATAAAACTAATAGATTTTATGTCCATGTTATTAAGAATTCAGACTAAAGGGCAAGATACGACGGCAAGCATTTTCTTGCTGAATAAAATAAAACACTGTATATTTAAAAAAAAACATTTCAATAACTTTATCTGCAATGGTAGCACATCATCATTCTTTATAAAGGTCGAGGACATAGTATGCATTATTATACATGTATTCTGTTCCTTTTAAAACAAGAATTTCAGTGTTAGATAAAAGATCAGTTTTCGCGGATGTTATTAATCTGTTACGTACTCTGTGGCGAACAATAAATAATTATTGTATATAAGCATTATGATTGATACCGTGTGCTTTGATTTCTCTGTTAATTCTTTAAGATATTTATGTAAAAATATTTTTTTTTGTTGGGCACAAACAAATGAACATAATTCAATTCATGCGACATGGACTTTTGTTAAAATCAAGATGTAAACCTGGTATTTCAAATATTCTTTACGATTTACGAACAGCTCCCTAATGAAAGTAACATTTATAGAACCATTTTAACAAGACCTTGGACTTTCGGTTGGACGTAGCTATCTATTTCTTGCGTCAAAACAAGTTAAAAATGACGCGGTTTCAAGCGAAATACACACAGATTGCGTAGTCTTAGCTGAAAAGCCAGACAAATCTTGTTGATTTCAAAGAGCCATGGCTGAGTGGCCAGCAATGAAAAAGACAATTCTACGTCACATGGCTGTTTGACACAACTACCCAAAGTCCAAGCTCTTGTTAAAATGGTTCTGATAATTAAGAAATGTATTTCTCCAGTCGTCATTCAAACGTTCAACGATGACCTACCGCAGGATGTACTTTAGCTGAATAATCGCTACCTTCATAGCAACATGAACCGCAAGCTTTTTAAAAATGCATTTTCATTACGGTTAATATGCCAGAAGAGCTAGAGGCCTAAATGACTGGAGTTCACTGAAATCTGCTGATTAATGCATAAGTTATGAAATCTAGATACATTATCATAGATATTTGAATTGAATAATCGTCTGAAACCCACGGTCAGTCTTGCATACGAAATAAAGGTATAATCATAAGACTTTTCATCTGGCTATCAAATGGATAAGCGTCGCTAGCGAGGTTTTGTATGATCTTTTTATGACACATTTTGTCATATCAACAATGACTTTTGCAATATGGGCTTGTACTGATGTTCCACTGTTCATTGTACAGTTGGCCTTCGTCTGTTGCAGCGATCACGGATGACGTATCCTAGTTTGCCTTCGTTTGGCCTGAACAGCAACGTTCATGGCTAAAGAATACAACCCTGGACATTTCTTTGCCGCATGTGTTACATCTGTGTATGGTCCGTAACATTTCGGGTTTAAAGCCCTCTTTTAACATGCCCATCCGTCTTCCGTTGCATGAGCTAAACAAAGCTAGCCATCCACATCGATCGGTGTGTTGTAAGGTCTTCCCAAGATCATGTGTCGATATCAAGGGCCTCTATGTCCCTTTCACATCTTTGTACTGAAGCTTTGCACGCCCATTATTTTCCTTTTTAGAAGTCATTTTTCCACACAGAATGTCATTGTAAATTCTCCCTGCATCCATGTGGCGTAAAGTACCATAGACAGCGCAACCTTGCTTGTCTTACCATAGTGTGAAAGCTAGGTAGGTCCGCCCGTAACCGGATTTCAGTGTTGGTAACGGTGTCCTGTCATGAAATGCTTGAACCAGTGAAGCTGGTATGGGACATCTGTCGATATCTCTGTGGATAAAAGTACATTGTGATCAAAATATTTTCACCGTTTTAAAATTTTACAATATTTAACCAAAAAATATGGTCTAAATTTTTCATAAAAAGGTAAAATTTATAAATTTTAAAGCCAAAGCGGAATTCGAACACATGACTGACAGAGTTGTAGTTTACAAAACGATGCAAAGTCTTTCGTAGTAGAAAGAGAACTGTTGTCTGAATGTAACATACGAGGTTGTCCTAGAATGGAGAGCAGTCGATCTAAATTGGTAATAGTGGTATAAATAATACAGCACGCAACGGTCACGCAATAAATCTTGTAAGGTCATCTGTGTGAAAATTTATTCGAAAGCAGACTTTTATCTATGACACTCCTTTTTTAAGCACTGGTGCGTAGAGGTAGCAGTAGGGAACTCAGGCACTGTTTTACCAGCTCCAAAGGAGCCCCATCAGTTCCACCAGTTTTTCCTTAGGCAAAGTTATCTTTTGTTGGTTCTGCATCAAGCTCATTAATGGTTGGTCGGTATTCCATGGCGTCAAGTGCGTAGGCAGTAATTGTGTTTTGTGTTGAGTTCAGGTCTGTGTAGTGTTCAACCCATCTCTCCATCTGTTGGTTCTCATTGGAAAGAATTTCGCCAGTTGATGACATGGGGATGCCATTTTGCTTTGGACAGGTTCTACTGCTCTTTTGATGCCATTGTATATGCCACTTTTACTCCCTGATAAAGCAGCAGCCTGGATGAATTGTTGCCAGTACTCGATGACAGTGCGCAACAGTCTGTTGAGCCTTGCTTCTGGTTGCTCTGAGCGTCTGCAGGTTCCTCTGTGCTTGTCTTATATAACTGAAGTCATCGCTGAGGAATTTGCTTTAAACCAGTCATGCGTCTTTGATGTTCTCTTCCAAAGGTTGCTAGTGTAGTGCAATGAATGAAGTCCTGCAGTATTTCGTATTCCAAGGTTGAGTTTCCTATCTGTACGGCGCTAAGTTCCCTTTCAAAAGCTTCTACGAAATTCTGTATGTGACCCAGCAGCGGTATTTTACTGAAATCGATGGGAGTAGTTCCTTGCTTCTTTGAGGTATGAAATTTCTTTGGTTGCACAGCTGATTGCTGAACGCCGGTTTTAAGATTGTCAAGGCCAAGGGCGGCTTTGACAACCCTAAAACCTGCTCAATGTATAGAAACATTTTAAGTTGGTATAGGACACCTCCATATTGGGGATGGGCCTGTGGGAGATAAAGAAAAGGTCTGGGTCATCCATCCAAACTTTTTCAGACAAAGAACTGCAGACCTTCAGCAACAAATAATAATGTAACAGGAGGCTAGATTGAGGGTGTTTCAGACCTATTACCACTTTTGGTCACCTCAATCTGAGAAGTTGGGAGGAGAATACATAGAAATTTTCTGAGTCTCTTGGATATAACTTGTAAAATTTTTATGTTTAGCAATTACTTTACAAAATTATTCACTTTTAGAAACACCATAATCTCTAGGTGTTAAAGATGATCAATATTAAGAAGGCTACAATTTGCGGTATGTAACAACAAAGAATTTCAATTTTCAGTGTATTAATTAAGAGACTCTTCCAAGTACCATTCAATTCATTACAAGATGAAAAAAAACAAAAGGAAATTCAATCTTTTTTTTTAATGCATGCAAATCATTCATGCTCAAAGTAAAAACTTAAACAATGTAAGTAGCTTAAAAAACAAATAAGCCTTTGGCCAGCCAATAGAGTAAAATTCATGTACCAATATTAAATACCAAAATTCAAAAAAGAATTCTAAGATATATGACATTTTACCTAACCCTCCCTTCCTTTTGATAAATTCAACCATTTGAATAGTATAATAATACATGTATAACAAACACATACTATTGAAAATATGATTTTCAGTATTTGATATAGAATATACTATTTCAATTAAGTACTTGATATAAAATAATATCAAACAAACTGTGAATTCGATATACAAAGGGCAAAAAATCTGTGTAACTTCCTGTAGATGTCCCATGCATAAGGCACTAAAATATACACTATAACACAACATAATATACCTACACAAAATGTACTACCAGAGTATCAGTATAAAACTAACAAAATAGAGTGTACCCCCCCCCCCTAAAAAAAAACACCCCACCTTATTTAAATCTAAAAGTTGTGAAATTTTGAACTTTATATTGTATAAAAAGTTACTGTACAAATTACCTGTATTAGTTATCATATCTATGTAATTGGTAAACTTCATAAAGTCAGAAGACCGAGCAACACCTACATGTAGCTACAGCTATACATGTATATTCTCCAGATTTATTCATGATCTAACTCTCTGCATGTTAATAATCTCCCAATTTCTACTGAAGGCTGGCCTAGACTTTTTTTTACACTATGTACAATATAAACTGTCAATATGACATAAATATATCTATCTATTTACAATGTACTGTATATATAATATACATATTAAAGTTGTACACAACATAGCTGTCAACATGACAGATTTAAATATATTTACAAGTGTATATACAATATACATATGTAAAAAAAACCCACTGATTGTGTAGACCAGTCTGCTGCTGTGTTGGTTATTGTGTCAATCACACAGTTTAAAAAGTCACCATTATTTGTCTCATTGCAATCAATAGCGGCACTCAGAAGTCTGTTCCACATTAAGAGAGCACTGTGAATTTCGTCACAAGACAAGTCTTTTTCACACAAGAGTGATTCACATCCTCACATGATCAAACCACCACTCTCCATTTGCACCACTGTCCACATACAAGGTACAAGTTCTATGCTAAAAAGTGAAAAAGAGAGCAATATAATAACTCTTTTATAAATTACCTTGAAATATATCAGTGCAACACATGATAAAATTCTTACTGACGTGACATTTTAATAATTTTAATAACTTTCTGATTGACCATTAATAATGCCCTTTAATTTAATTGAACCAGGTTGCAGGTGGACACACAAATAGACAAGCAGTGAAGCTTTGGTATGTGTGTACTTACACAAGAGTTGCTCCTTCAGTAGACAATGAAGGAGGTGTCAAGCTGCGAGGGCTGCACACACCGTCTCCTAGCAACCTTGTGCTTCCTTGGTTGTGGCACAGTGTGCTTCCTTTGTTGTACATGAGGCACATTGAGACGCACAGGGCGATGTCTGAAACTGGTGCGAGCTAACCACTCAATCTGTTGAAGTACAGAGAAAGGACACCATTAAAACAATGCAGAATATTGAGAATTTATCTATTCAGATTAGTCCCTATCTTGGATACCAACATAAACTAACTGTAATTGGTATATATACTGTAGAACTATAGAGATATCAGTACATTTATTGTTATACATACCGTGTGGGTGGGTTGAGGGACTGTAGGCAACTCCCTTCTGTCTTCTGACTTGTTAATAGCACTCGTCAATTGGTACTGTAAACCAAAACAAACAAAATGAGAATATACAGTCTTTGTTATATGCTCACATGGTCACATATTGCATTCATTCACAGTTTTCGTTTATTAATTTCATTCTTTTATTAATAGTTTTTTGTTCACATATATTTAATATAAACATAAATGGTTCGTTAGTATTTTTATTAATAAAATCAAATGTCGACCAAAAAATGCAATAATGAAGGATTGTGACAAGTCAGCCAGTACATGTAACTCAGCTGTAGAAGAGATCTGAGAGAATTGGTCATGGTTATTGATACTGAGTCTATAATCATGAGAATTGATCACAAATCTCAGAAAATCTTACATAGTCATTCATGTGCTCTTTCCATGCATGACGGAAGGAGACAAAAGATGGCTGTTGCTGTAGAACACAAAGCACAGAGTGAGAGAAGGAAATTTGAGGGAGAGAGAGAGAAGGAAAGAATATGTGCAAATAAAAGGGAATGAAATACACAAAATAAAGAAAATGAAACAGTACACAGAAAGAGAATACAACAGTACAAAAAAGGGAGGGGTAGAGGAGAATTAAGGACTTAGTTTAAAGGAAGGAGAAAAGAGAGAGAGAGAGAGAGAGAGAGAGAGAGAGAGAGAGAGAGAGTGAGAGTTTTGGACTGGGAGAGAGAAGGTACAGTTGGTAACACTGTCTCTCAATAAAATCAATTTTATTAATGTCCCTAAGAAATTCCAAATTGTTATAATTTTAATTAAATTACACTGTGTACTTATCCACAATCATATTAATGCACTGCATGTACAACCATACACATTTCCTTGGGTACATGTATTACATTTTGACATTCAGCATGTTGTTGAAGCTTGACTCTTTATTTTGTGGAACCAAACACCCACAATGATAATGTGCAGGGGATGGGAGATGGGGGGTGGGGGGGGGGGGTTGATTTTTTTCTTGAATCAGGACTACTCTAGACTTAATACTTACACTAGACTTGATGTGGAGTTCCAGCAACACATCATACCACTGTCTGTCATTGGAATGACTGGAGGAGACATCTATGCTGTGCTGAAATTTATAAAAAAAAATGTCCAATATGAATTTATAGTTTTTGAATGTTTTGTTTAAACTTTTAACATGAATAATGAATTCATAAGAGTGTTCTTTTAAGAAAGATGGAATATCACAGCTGAACCATTCGCTTGTCTGCAACATTGGTACCCCCCCCCCCATTATGTTGACTATTTGATAGTAAATGCACTATATATATATTTTTTTTAATTATTATTTTTTATACATATGTAGGGTAATATTGCATCATTTAATATCAATTTGAAGTCATGAGACGAGAAAAAACTGATTCAGTAAACGATAAATTTGACATCCATCATGGCGACATTTTGGCAAAATGGCATCCCGCATCAGGCAGAGAAAGAATTCACATTATAAAGGGTTAAATTAATGCTATTGTGAAAATAAAACGTTAATTTTGAGAGTTATTACCCTCTTTGACGAGCTTTTGCTCTTTCTTTCGGATGATCGTTCTCTTTTCATAGTGATTTCTTTGATTTTTGCGCTCTGTGTAAAAACACGTCTGATTGCCACCGATCAAATTCAGTAACTAACGTGGTAACCAAAACGCGACGGTATATATACTTAACGTGATGACGTTACCCCTAACGACGTCTGACGCTGGATACCGGGGATATTCATACGCTACACATGAACATACCTTGTATTTTTATAAATATCCAAACATAATCCCTGCACTGCTGAAAAGTCACATGCAGATTTTTTCCCAGTCGTTGAACATAAAAAATATGACGTCATAAACTACTTGTCGCGTTTGTTTTGGCGCACTTTGTTTTCAACGCTGAGGATCTAAAATATGCGAATGGTTCAGGCGTGGATGCAGAATTTGAAGGGGGGGGGGGAATATGCTGGTATAAAGTGCATCATCATTTTTTCAAAGGGAGGGGGATTGGGAGCGGTAACTTAGAGACCCCAAGTGTAATCAGGGGTTCAAGGGGGGGGGGGAGGGGGGGGGGGAGGAGAGAGAGCCTTCAAAAACTGTTAATGGTTTTTAGATTTTAAGAAGAATCAAACGAAACAGTGAAATCAAAAAATGATTATCCCTTTTATATATGTTATATATATTAGCATTAGTTTGTTCAAGAAAAAAATCTAAAGAAAAAATTGCCATTAATTACGAGGTTTTACCAAAATATTGTTTTCTAACAACTTGACGTTACAGAGGTTGATAATCTCTCAACTTTATCTTAAATAAACCGAATAAAAAATACGAGAATTGCACAAAAATATCATTTCAAATTCTCTTTTTAACATAGAAAGACTATCTCTATCCTTTGATTGGTTTTTAAGTACAAACCGTGTATTAACGTATTACTCGACGAAAGGTCATCCTATTATGCAGGATTCTTTTAGTACTCTTTTGATAAATAGAGCTATAAGTTCTTAAAAACAGAAGGATCGGATACTATAGTTAAGCATTGAGTTAGTTTCTAGGATAAGTAAATTCATGGCCAGTGATCATATCAATACAAATATTATTAGATAATGCACATCAATAAACATAATATTTCGTGGATCATTGCAACCATTCATAAAAATTTCCGATAATTGGCATTTGGCAATTCAAATATATCATTTTAATCATAAGTACAAATACCGCTGAAACATTCATCTACACTTTATATTTCGGCCTATGATTATTCACACTTCTTCCTCTAATTCTCTCTTACTTTTTCTATTTCCCTTTTTTTTTCATTTTCAAAGGCGAGGGGATACAGTGGACAATGGTCAGAAGGTTAGAAGACCTAGACTTTGCTGACGAACTTGCCCTTCTGTCCCATCAAAAACAAGACATCAGAAAAAAAAACCTACAAACCAATTGAAATTTGAAACAAGATAGGGCTCAATATTAAAAGCAAGAAAACTAAAGTTATGAAAGTGAAGACTAGAAAAGGCAGACCAACCACAATCGAAGGGGAAGAACAGGAAGAGGTACAACAATTCACTTACATATGGTCCATTTTTAGCAAGACAGGTGGCTCAGACGAAGATATTAAGGCCAGAATAAGCAAACAAAGCTCGACAACCCTTCGCAATTCTCAAACCAGTCTGGCGTTCCAGCACACTGAGCGGAAGTACAAAGATCAGGATGTTTAACGGTGCAGATCCATACGGATGTTGAATCCTGGAGACTAGCAACAGGACTAAAACAAAATATCCAGATTTTTACCAACAAATGCCTACGACACATATGTAAAGTAACATGTCCATTAAAGATATCTAACGAACAACTACTGGAGCGTACCAGCCAGGAACCAACGTCTCTCCGGATCAAGAAAAGAGCATGGATTGGCCACACATGGAGAAAGTCCCAAAACAGCTTCACCAAAAAGGGTTAGACTGGGACCCACATGGCCAGAGAAAACAAGGGATATCACTGCACAGTTAGGAACGAACAAGGTTGAAAGAACTTGAAAATATTGGGAAGACCTGGAATGGGGCAAAAAGAGTAAGCCAAAACAGAGTGAGATGGAGAGCGTCTGTAGTGGCCCTATGCTCCAGAAGGAACGAAGAGGACAAAGTAAGTAATAAATAAATGCGCAGGTCTTGGAGCATTTTACCATAATCAGAACTTTTGCCAAGTAGATGATCTTGCGTTGATGTGTGTGTCTGTTAGGGGGGGGGGGGGGGGAGCTGACTATCGATCTTTGTAGTAAATAAAATATAGTACACTTTAAGTTACTAATATACGGATCTCTTGTAATTTTTTTAAATTATGCATGAATATGCAGAAAATCGGTCGGTGCTTCAGATATATTGAATTCATCCTACTCATATCCACGAAAGCTGTAAGGTTCGACAATTTTCTCTACAAATGTTTGTAGACTAGACACCAATGATTTCCTCTTATATTTCAGTTTAAGATGTTCAAATCTTCCGTTAAAGTCTGCAGCTGCGCAGTTCTAAGTGACTTAAAAGAACATTGTTCTGTATTAGACCACTTGTTTGCGCAGTTTTGCATACTTAACGAGATTTTGATATTTTGACACAGTATGTCATCGAATGCTTAAGAAATTAGAACCATTTCAACAAGAGCTTGGTAGTTGAGTCAAACGGCAGTGTGACGTATGCCTGTATATTTCATTGCAGGCCACTCAGCCATCATGATGGCTCTTTGAAATCAACAGGATTTGTCTGGCTTTTGAGCGAAGACTACGCGATCGGTGTTTATTTCGTTTGAAATCAGCGTCATTTTAACTTGTTTTGACGCAAGATATTGATCGTTACATCCTACTGAAAGTCCAAGGCCTTGTTAAACTGGTTCTAAGTATACGAGTTTTCGTGAATGTTGCAGAATAAACTCATAGGTTGAGAAATGTTGTTTTAATAGAACCATTTTAACAAGAGCTTGGACTTAAGGTAGTTGTGTCAAACAGCAATGTGACGTAGGCCTGTCTATTTCATTGCTGGCCACTCAGCCATGGCTCTTTGAAATTAACACGATTTGTCTGGCTTTTGAGCTAAGACTACGCAATCGGTGCATATTTCAATTGAAACCGGCGTCATTTTTTTCAGTTGTTTTGACGCAAGAAGTAGATAGCTACGTCCTACTGAAAGTCCAAGGGCTTGTTAAAATGGTTCTATATAAAAGTAAAGGCGTTGCAATTGGCCAAGGCTTTTAAATTTCAAACAACATTTCGAGACCGATGAGGTTATTCTGCAACATTCATGATAACAAGAGCTAGGATTTGATAGAACTACAAGAATTCAAACTTAATCCATTTTCATCAATACGCTGTGATTGAACTAACTATACAATTTCTGAAGAAAAAAAATGTACCTCATATACATAACTAGTACTGATACTGATAAAGATTATTTAAAATATTTAGATCATTTTTAAACTTATCATATATTTTCAGCATTAAAAATTCAAAATGTATTCAATGAAGGTCCTACCTGAAATAGTGGGAAGAACATTTTGCTATTTTTTGTTTGCAGCCTAAATAAGGAAGCTTTTAGCATATCATGATTGGTGTTAAGTTTATTTCCAAATAAAAAAAAACTCGCTGCATGGGAGCTCGAGTTACTAGAAGAACATTTTAACTATAGAAGGTCTAAGGTATCTAAGATAACGAAGTAAAAAAAGGGAGTGTGGTGTTTTGCCCATCTCGCTAGCCAAGGGTTTTCGGTCCACTTTGCTCCCCATAAACCCAAGGGGATCGAAAACCCTTGGCTAGCGAAGATGTGTTTTGCCTTGTTCAGCAGACGACTGTACTGTGTTGCTTCAATATTGGTAGAGAAGTCGTCATTGGTTTATCTCTGTATGTTGCAAAGTAGTTGATTTCAGATGTTACGACAACATGAATGACGACACACAAAAGGAGTAACAAACTAAATTATGAAAATATCACAATGTTGAAGTTCTATTGGGAAGAACACCCCCCCCCCAAAAAAAAATTAAGGGGGGGGGGGGGGGGGGACTGTACGTTTTTGTCCGTTCGAATAAACTTTTTTCCTTAAAATTTATTAAGACAATGACTGAACTGAAGAGATTTGAAATGAAAATATAAAAAATAACACAGTTATTTCATTGGTAGGTCATGTGGGTATGAAAATAGGGAGCATTGCTGATGCGGGTTATTCTTATTTTTATTTTAAATGTAATGCTCGTTGCCTTTATACCCAAATGAACCACCAAAGAAAGCACGTTATTTTTTTTAAATATTGCAATCTAATGAGGTGTTCATAGCTCTTAAAAAATAAAATAGTCAACAAATACATTGTATAAAGAATAATATCCTATTTTATTTTTTGAACTCGTGTCGTTATTTAAATTAAAACTAAAAAGTGGAATGTTGTTTATGCTGATAATTCGTATTCTTCCATTATGCGGAGGCTTCTTCTTTCTAAACAAAGGGAAATAAAAAAATATCTTATATATAGTATGCATATACGTGTTAAAGGTACGTACATGTACACTGACATCGAAGTTTATAAAAGACTAAAGGATACATGCAGTTGTTAAAGGCAATCTATCAGTGTGAACAATAGAAATGTTGTAAAATCAGTCAAAATTCATAAAGAAGATGGGGGAATAAGATGGCGCAACTGCCCATTTGGTTTAGTCGTAAAATTCAATTTCAAATTCAACATTTTTCAATTAAATATATTTGATATGTTATAATACAAGTTTACAAAAGGGTAATTTATAACTTTATTCAGTTTGAAATATTTAACAAAAAAAAAGATTAAAAAAAATGAATCTCTAAGGTTTGGTGGTATCGAACCCACAACCCAAAAACCCATGTTCTGTAAAGTTACCTAATGTCTGGTGCTCTATCCACTGAGCCATTTCATTTACAACAAATTGCGTTGTTTAAATGCTATATGAGACGTTTGCCATGAATTTACGGACTTGTGTTATTTTTCTAAAAAGTTCAATTGTTGGGCTACAAAATGACATTTTTAAAGTATAGTGGGTCATCTCTCCACATTTTTTTCCATTAAACCGCATTTAGACTATGACAAAAATATGGAGCTCAGACCCACTCTATAAATGAAAAGGCATTGAAGTTATAAAAATTACACTATTTGGAAGTTTTGACACGCATACGCCAGTTTAAATAAACCTATTGCAAGTATTTAAAATATTTAAGGGTTACAAACCGATGTTACGTTAAATATACATTGTTTTTAATTATTTTTTTTTTAAAAGTATCAGATTTAATGATATTTTAATTTTGCAGTATCTAATCATTCCTCATATGGGCATTTTACATGCCTTATTCACCCATCTTCTTTGTTATTGTATATAAATTTGCGGTGAAATAAATATTTACAAGTATAATATCTAGAGGTAAAGAATTACCGTGAATTCAGAAAAGCTGAAGAAAAACAATTTTCTCGGCATGAAGCCATCATCATCATCATCATCATCCCCATCGTCATCGAGGACAATCTAAAAACAATAGAAAAGCGAAACATGTTTTTTTTACCGGGATCAATACTCAGTAATAAGTTATAGTTCGTATTACAGTGGAGGGGGTCATGAAAACTTTTGAAAAAAAAATTGACATCGCCGCATTCTTCTCTCTCAAATTAAACAAAACGTTGGATAAATAGCTCATAATAGTATTATGAGTGTTTTATATACATTTCTTCAGGGACGTATATCCTTGATTTCTTGATAAAATGCAAAATAATAACAAAATGTATAATTACCTGATTTCTAACATTGAAACCAGTCTTTCCTTCCTCTACTTCATGCTTTATCGGCTGATTGGTTTTGACGGCTTCCAATCCAGGATCTTTAGGCGCAGGCTCCTTTGATCCCGTACTTGATGTGTTGAAACTTTGTTCGGCTTTTTCATCTCTGCGAAGACATTTTAAATAGTTATTAAATATGATAGTTATATAAGTGTTGTCTGTACATATAATATACATTTATATTAAATTACTGAATTGATATTCATAGTTAACATTTTATACATCTCACGCCGAGTATGTACATAATTAAAATAGAAAGAAATAAGAAAATAGAACTATGAAATACAATAAATTATTACTATAGAATTACAAATACATGTACACATGTAGTAAAAAAAGAAAAGAAGATATTTTACCCGAAATCAACAATTTTGTCTTCACTGTCCTTCGCTCTTTCCAAATCTTTATGTCCTTCATCTTGAAAGTTTTCTCTCTCTTTCTTCAAGCCTTCATCGTCTACGTGCCTAGCATCTTCAGGCGGCGAAGTATTTACTTCTTTCACATGAGTGAAATTTTCTTCGTTTTCTTGCTTTACCTCCATACCAGCCCCTTCATCATTTTTGATATGACCTTCCTCTCCAAACTTCGACTGGTTTATTTCGCCCTTCCTCTTTAATCCATCTTCAACTCTCTTTATCATTTCTGATTTTACTTCGTCAAGTAAGTATTCAACCAACTTATCAAACTGTACACTCTGTTGCTCGTCTTCTTCGACATCCATTTTTGGGGATTGAACCACAAAATTCTCAATCTCACAATTTGGCTTCCCCTCATCTTTCTCTGTAACTGCCATCCCAGTACCTTCAATTTCATTCTGACTCCAATCTTTTCCCCCGTCTCCTTCTAATGTTTGTACTACCTCATCATTTATATCAAACGCCCCAGGGTCGTCTGACATTTTTCTATTGGGAGCCCCCATGGTTTTGTCAAGATGCTCTGCTTTCTCCGAACTCTTCATCTTTTTAACGTACGGCCGTCTCCTCCGTTTACGCTTGATGTGCCTTTCTAGCGCAAGTAGTCTTCTTTCATCCAATACGGGAATATTCTTAATCCGACGGTGCATTTCTCCATTTCCGATTCCATTTGCTCTCTTTACATCTGAACGTTGAATCTCCAGTCCCTCTGTTATTGCACTGTTTTCCTATTTTTAAAGAAGACAAAAGAGATTGTAAAATTTTGTCGCAACTTCATGATTTATCGATAACGCATATAAAATTAATTTTACTTACCATATTGGAAACTGGACCATTTCTAGAATCTGACTGTGACTCCATTTTACTGTGATCTGAAACGACAGATGTCTTCTATAACCACATATGAAATATGTAGTTTTTAGGCATACATACAATATCTAATTGTCCAAACTACCGACAACCATGAGATTTTTCATTACCTGCCAACTCCTCTGTGTATGCTGTAGTGATAGTGATTGCGTCGTTTTGATTGTGACGTTATACCATGTGACTATGATTGTGACGTCACGTTAACTCACAAATCGAAAACGGAAGACTGATCCGGCGACGATGTAACGAAGAATAATTGTTTGAAAGTTATTTCTAATTCAGAATCAAATGGCCTCTCCCTTTGTTGTATTTACACTGTTAAATAACAGGATCTTCACAATTGTTATCAGACAATTTTAAAGGGGCATGGTCACGATTTTGGTCAAATTTTATTTTTCTGTTTTTATTATTTACAATGCTTTAGGAATGTATTTTTAATGATCAAATGAAATTTGGGTGCCAGTCGATGAGCTTTAAGCAAGATACAGGGCTCACAATTCTTCGTCATGTAAACAAGGTTCGTGCCCTGTTTTTGTCTACATAGGTTCTATATACCACTATTATTCATTTTTTAAATATCAAATTCATAATTTTTTTTAGATATATATAGTAGCTACAGCTAGATCAATTGCGTATAAACTTTCTTTGCCCCCCCCCCCCCCCCCCCCCATTTTTAACATGCTGAGTGTATAGACTCAGTAGGGACGTATTCTACTTCCAGGGACGTATATGCTAGTATATACGTCCCATATACTTCTTATTAAATTAAAACAGAATAACAACTCCCCCCCCCCCCCCCCCCCAGTCGTATCAATCCGGAATCACAATTATGGGTTTGGTTTTTTATTTACATTTTTCCCGAACCTTCAGCTATATTCTCGCAACAAACGAGAATTGAAAAACCACAATATTGTTATCCAGTCTTTGTTGTAAACAAACATAGAAATCGTTTTTTGTGAGATATCCTCTTTGGAGGACTAAATAAGTATATGTGAATTATATTTATCTTTTAGTGTGAAGCATCTATAGTAGAAATGAAGGTAGGTTGAACCATTGCATAATAGGTTTGTCATTATCGAGGGGGTGGAACCTCACGTGAAGTAAATGGATTCCTTTGACCTATTTATGAGGCAATAGTGCACACAATTTTGGATACTGGTTACACATAATACATACCATATTAGAAATGCATATCAGCTTTCCATTCCTTTATTTACCAAAATTTAACATCAAGGCGGAAATAGATGGTTGTTATCTGGTTATTGTATTTTCATTTACTCGAACGAATAGATCTACACAAACCAGAGGAAAAGGAATGCATGATTGAGAGGTAACAGACAAAGACATGTTTACATCTAACCTGTGATATCTCATCAGGGAAAACTCTTTACTCTAATTCTTTTATTAGTGCACATTGTCTTCCTGTAAAATTATAATTTTATAAACACTTCAAATATATCACCTGTGTTCTAAATATGTGTCATGTATCATTCTTTAATGTACATTCGTCCAGAAAAAACAAAATCAATATCAATATTATATGCTATTTTTGATCCAGACTTATGAAATGTACATCAGCTTTGTAGTGAAGCATATGATGGTATCTTGTAGATCCAGATGGAGGGTTTCCAAAAGCTTCAAGATGATTTAGAAAAAGTAATAGAAAAGGAGGACTCCAATTCATCAATTACTACAGACTCGGATGAAAAACATGAGTTCCGAAATTTGCGAGAACGGTTGATGTACATCCTTCACACGAACAAGTTCAACATCATTGTTGTTGCCCTGGTAATTCTGGATTCACTCCTTGTGATTGCAGAGCTTCTTTTAGATATGAACATCATTGAGGTTTCTGACCATAGAGGAGGTGCCGAGCTTGCCCCCAAAATCCTGCATTACTCTAGTCTTGCCATACTCAGTGTGTTCATTGTTGAGATTTTCGTCAAGTTGTACGCGTATCGACTGAGCTTCTTCCGACACAAGATGGAGGTGTTTGATGCAGTTATCGTGATCGTGTCCTTTATTCTCGACATTATTTTCCGCAATAAGGAAGGTCCTGAAAGCGGTGCTGGGTTGTTGGTCATTCTGAGATTGTGGCGAGTTACTAGAATTCTCAATGGTAAGCTCATGTGGTTCATATTTTTAGGTAAAATGTAATATAGTATCTTTAAATAAATTTTGTTGTTGTAAAAATGCAATACAGTATAAAAAGTTTTCATCACCAAGTCATATAATGGTATTGCTATGTATTATCTACATGTCCTATAATTGTTTTCTAATTACATATGTGTACGTACATACTACTGTGTCATACAGATTTTTTTATGTAGTTATTTTCACGGCATCTGTTTCTGTTCCAGGTATTGTGGTATCTGTGAAGAAACAAGCAGAAAAAAAGATCCAAAGAGAAAAACGATTGCGCATGGCCTGTGAGAAAGAACTGTCGAAATACAGAGAATACTGCGCTACGCAGGAACAAGAAATCGAGCTAATGAAAGGCCTGCTTCTCAAACACGGAATCGACCTGCATGAGTCCCAATCTCAGCCCCCAGAGGTCAGCAAGAAGGATATCATAGCAGACATCAATCTTGTGGCTGAGAGTGAGAAGGCTCCGCCCTTTCCAGCAGAGACCCTGTCCACTGGGGAACACTCAGACACACCTGATACAAACTAGCTCCCATCTGAGAATAAAGTTTAGTTATAGTAAAAGTCATTTATTTTTGTGAACATATTGTATACAGATTTGTATGGCATTTTTTTTTTGTCGGTAAACCTTGTATTTATACACACCCCCTTCCCCACCCTTAACCCATCCCCTTTTTCCAAATGTGTTCCATATTTATCCCATTTACGCATCTATTGTGAAATATTTGTTGTGAGGAACTAGCTATATTGCCATATTTAATCAAATTTTAAAAATCCTGATATTAGATTGTAAGAATTTGTGCTACTAGGGAAATATTTACTAACAATTCTACATAAAAGCTACCAGGTGTTGATTTTGTTTTTCATTTGGTTTTTTTTTTGGTTTTGTTATTTGCCAGTGAGGAAAATCTCAGAAAGTTCATTCAAGGAGAAGACTGCTTCATTTGCCAAGGGTGACAATCCATTACTTTACTCCAAAGAAGTGAATTGTCTCCTTTAGTGATGAAACATGTCTAGAATATTGCTATTATTTTACATTATATTTATACTTTACAAATTATAACAGTTCAGTAGTGCTTATCCCCATTTTTCATGGGTTTTTTTTAAATTTTTCAATATACTATATTTACATGTGTGAAAAAAATGTTACGTTTGCCTAATATATGATCAGAGTATTTTTATAGATTTATTTTCAACTGGAAATGGTTTATCAGTAAAATTATCAGTGAACAATAATGTTTTTAATGCTGTACAAAAGAAAAGTTTTCTTTGATGGGTTATATGTTGGACTTCTTTCAAAAGCTGTTTTTTTTCCCTGCAAAGTGAGCAAAATACCTGTTTCCCTTGGCAATTGAAAGAGCATCAATTTAAGATTCATGTGCTTTTATATACATTCCACTATGTGCATGTATCATGTTTGATTATTTAGTCCATTTGAATATTGTTAAATGCACTTAGTTATTACATATATTTTAGAGTGAAGACTCAATGTAAATGTACAGTAAAACATGCTTATAACAAAGTGCCAGGGATGGGCATTTTTACTTCATTATAAGCATAATTTGTTTTATGCATCAAAATAACAACATGTAATAAACTCACAGGGAATGAAAATCACTTCGCTGTAAGCGTCAATTCATTATAGGCGTTTTCACTATAACCGTGTTTTACTGTATTATGTTCTGTTTTCACTTTCTTTCAGTATGATCTTACAATTAGGAAATTTTAAAATATGATTACAGTTCATGTGTTTTATCATCACTGATGAAAGATAGAAGGGGATGTCATGCTTTGATTTTTTTCCACATTATGATAGGCAGTTACTCTGTGCAATACTTAATTTTAAATTTTTGGGTTTATTTGGGGGAAGAATATGGGAGTTATTTCCATATTAACAATTAAACTACTCAATTTGATGGCTTGCACATGGAAAAATGAATTATTTTACTTAACCGATTTTATTTTGTCCAGTTAGTGCCTTTTGTGAATTTAATTTGGTTTTGTTGTTTATTATTAAAAATGTCCTAAATTTTGTGTATTTATAGTAAATAATCTGTAGATCTGTGACCCCCCCCCCCCTTTCCTACAATCTCATTATGAATACAAAAACATAATGCACATGTATTCATAGTTTAGTTATTTTAATCACCGTACTTTTTTTTCTTTGTCTTGATGCCATTTACGAACAAGATTTGATCAGAACTATATTCTTTAGATCTTATTCATGTGGAAGAGATTCTGATGGTTGTTCTTAAAATCAATTTTACACATCAAGCATCCATACCCTGGTATTTATATAATTGATGTTGGCTTGTACAATTATATAATGTAAACTCAACCCCCCCCCCCCCCCCCCCCCCCCCCCAAAGGCTTTTCCCGTCCCTCCACCAAGCTGATAGAATGCTCCTCCCCTGATGCCTTTTTATGTCAGGTGTACTTATAACAGACATCCCAGTATACATGTATTTATGTAGACTGTAATATATATAGCCCCATTATTGCCAAATGAAATAGTAATCTCAGAATGAATTTGTAATCTCCCCTTTTTATTTGTTAGCATTCTATTACAGTTTCCATAACTAGGAAATATTTAATTTGATATTTATAATATTTGTTGAGTAAAACTTAAAGTAAATAAAATGATAAGGAAAACCATATTGGTATTCTTATACCAAAAGAAAATTAGCTGGCCTGTTTAATTAAGTAGCTAGCTGCAGGTCTGTAGCTCCCAGTCTTAAAGAATTAGAATGTAGGTTGTCCATCTGAATTTTTTCAGACCAGCTACAGAACAGCAGCTAACAAGGAGTGTACATGTATATAAAGCATATACAATTACTAGTATTTGAAGTCAGTTTTTTTGGAAAATCAATTTAACAATGTACCATTTCTGTTTGACAATTTCTCTTCTGTGGGTTTGAATTCTCCCGTTTATTTTTAAAATTTTCTTCAATGTATATGTTCAAAAAGTTATACCCATAATTATATTTCTTGTAATACCCGTAGTTATATTTCTTGTAAAAAAAAAAACCAAACTAACATTTAAAGCTGTTCCAAGATGTTGGAAATTGGACATAAAAAAAAAATGTTTTTATTGTTTTTGTTCAGAGGTTGATTACTTAGCACTGTCAATGCATTAAAATATGTACATGTACCGGTACCTGTGCTGTACTCGAGTATATGACAAAAGTCTACGATACTTAAAAATGAGATTGATTTTGCAATTTGTTATGATTATAGCGTACTTTTTTTTTCATTTTAGTTTTTGTGTTTTGTTAGTTATTGTGAAAATGAAATTTTAGGAGAATAAAGGTATGAAAATTGATACAATTATTTCTTTTATTTTATGCCTTTGATGCATTACTGTGTGGTTAGATGTACAATAGATACCATTTAAGTTTTGTGTGATTTAATTAATTTTTTAAAGCTGCTTGAACTACATTTTTGGATACTTTCAAATATTTTAACATTGCTTAAGTAGTTAACTACTGCATAAAATGCTAATCGCTATACAGTTGAACTTCATTATCTCGAAGTCGATGGGACTATTTAAAAATTTCGAGATATTGAGGGTAAGATACTTAAAAATAAGTGGTTGGGACTTACAAATCACTTCGACATATCCATTGTAAATGAGATATCAGTGTTTGAAATATCGAAGTTCAACTGTATATTGTTTTAAAGCATTCATAAGCTACATGCATTCTCTATCTAGTTCTAGAAACTTTTAATAACACCAAAATATACTGGCAAGGAAATATTTAATGTTCCATTACAACATGCCTCAATTTTAAAGGACAATTTGTGGCAATAACATTTCAAACCAGTGACTGAGCAGAAAATGCATTGTAAATAATACATGTACTTAATTATTGAAAAAACATGAAAACCTCGATTTTTAATTTTTATTTCTTCAAATTTAATATACAAGCATGTTCTAGATAATATTTTTTTTTTACAAAATGCAATGAACTGCCTTTCCAATAAATAATCTATATTTCCAGTCCATGTAAAAAATCTTACTCAAATAAGAAGTGATTGGACAGGAAAGAAAAGAAATTCCCAGATTGTGTTTACATTTACATGTATTTTAACTGGTTGATTATTTTTCTGTTCCATCTATTGAATTTAAGATACCTGGGTAATTCTTTTTATAAAATACTGAATATCATTGAGTGAGGTATCTCTATGCAGTGAACACAAACAGGTATTTTTAATTACTTGGGTATTTTGATACAGATCTCTAGGAAGTTGAGATATTCTGGAAAAGCTTTTAAACGAATAGTAAACTAGTAATAAATGCAAAATGATCTGAATACATGTTTAAGATTTTCTGGCAAAACTTGTTAAAGAAAAAACTGGTATTGAATGACAAATAAATTTAGCCTAACAAAACAAAAATAATCACAACTCTCTCTCAATTTTTTTTCTCTCTCTCAGGAAATCAGAAATGCCTTCACATGTGAAGCACCAAATTTATCACAGAGCCTATCACTGCAGTGTTTTCATATTACCGTAAACTACAATGAAAACATTTTCATATCTTATATTATGGGCAAACATTTCTACATCTACTTTTTTAAATTATAAAATGATTACACTTTAATCACTCCACAGAATAAATAAGGAATATTGAAGCTTTCCATTTTCACACTCAAACTATTTTGTCCTTTTCATTTACAAAAAAATTATCAAATTAATTTCAAATAAATATACACAGTGTACATACATGTAAATGCTAGATAGGAAGAAAATAAAAACAACCCAAACATTTGAACTATATTAAGCACCTAAAATAATATGAAGAGAGAAAAAAAAAGGTTTCAATCAATCCTTTATGAAGTACATCTGTACTGGAAGTACATGTAATTAAGGGTAATTTCAACTGAGTACAATTCAAAACAAAGCAACCCAGCTGTATATCACATGGAACTATTAAAACAATTGAAACAACCCACAAAACTTATGATCAACTCTATCCATGATTACATGTAAATCCTGATCGTGTTAACAAAACAGATCTTAAAGCATCTGATGCTCAAGGTAATAAATAGGGTCTCTTATACACTATAGAAATCTGAGACACGAGTCCCGATAAAATTGTTCTAAAACAAAACGTCGATTCCCTGACTTTCACGTATACTGTTTAATATTTAACTAACACTCCGACAGCTGATTCCTTCTTCCAATGCCCCCCCCCCCCCCTAAATTCTTTAACCCATCACAGGTTGATTATCGAATTTCTGCATTATGATGTACACTGCCCATACAGCTTGGCACTCAAACTATATCCCACCCCTGTCTTTAGCACAATCAGTCCTTCGTAGTTGTTGGGTTCTGAGGGTCGGAATTCCACTGGCAGCATCAGGTACTTCTTGGCTCTGTGAATCAATCAAGAGCTTATTAAATCTAGTTGGTTTATAAGAATCATATAATGTCAAGTGTCGTCTTAACTTTAATTACGAATAAAGTTTAAAGATACATGCACAATGTACATATAACAGCATGTTAAATCAACAAAATACTTGTATGTCATTTATATATAGTTCAAGAGACACATAAAACTGAAGAAAAAAAAAAACCAATCAAATATAATCTACGAAACTTACTTCACTTCAAATCTCATGTGCTTCACATAAAACGGAGGCTGGGGTGGAATCACTTCAATCTACATGACAAAATACAAACACATGTAACCAAGTAAAATCTTATCTGAGGTTAATGTCTAGTAGTAGCCCAGAATTCTATTTCAGTGGTTACTGTAAAAGCAGATAAAAATGATAATGAAGTACAAGCACATGTACTTCCTATGTATTCTATCAGTAATGAATTATATATCAATGTGCAATACAAAGAGACACCGAATGCGACAACTGTGGCCTTACCGGTTGAGGAGATGAGCAGTTGTTGGCGATCTGAAGCTTCACCATCTGTGACTGTCCCACTGAACAAGGTAGAAATCTCAGCTCCTCATTTTTCAGTAGGACTTGCCGTTCATCTTTACCCCTACAGATAAAACATATTTTCTGGTAAAAGTCAATCTTAAACAATGGATCATAGAGCAATCAATGTCTTGGTCTCCTTTTATTTATCTTTGTCCTTTATAATCTTAATTTCTTACAAAAGTTAGTTAAATGGGCATGGCCACTATTTGAGCTAAAAAAAAAAAAATCAAATATACATACTGAATAATAGCATGACAAGAAATAGAAAAGTGATTACTTTTTAAGTGTTTTGGCTCCTGTATCTTGTAAGTTTGCTGCAGTGTTATCTCTGTAACTGGACAATTGACTTCCCACCAAGTCATCATTTGCAATGCTCTACAAACATAATAACAGGCAAATGTATTTCTTATAATAATGTCAAATTTTTCAAAACACATACCTGTATGCACTTATTATCGATAAATTGCTCAAGTACCCATTCATCAGGCATTAATTGAATTAGGCCTTATCAAAAGAAAATAAAGCGAGTTACCTCCCCTGCCAGCTGAAGTCGGACAGGTTTATCTTTTGTGCCTTGTATATCCCAGTGCTGTGTGAACGTTCCTTTAGACCTTGGCATGAACTCAACATTAACCTAAAACAAAAACTTTTTCTTCAGTCTCTCAAAAACTTTTTCCAGCGATATGAAAAAACTGTCAATGTTGGTTGTTATTAAAGTTCTACAATATATTTAAACTGAATGCGTCATTTGACGACATAACCTTTGACCTTTGACATGCGACTACCTGAGTACTCTTCCCTGGCGGCAAACTCCCCGACTTGATGGTGAAGTCAAAAACTTTATACATGACTCGGAATACATCCTTAGTACTGTCTGCACCCTGCTCAAAGTTAGTGACAGTACATACATGTAGTACACAGATTAAAGACTGTCCTCAATAAGTAAGTGAACTCTTGTGATGGTTTAATAAAAGTGAGAAGTGTACTTAAAATGGCAAATTCAGGTGTTATGTGTCTTTAATGTATTGTATATCTGAAGAAAAAAGCTAAGTACAAAATGTACTTGTGTATTATGAAAAATCAATAAAATTGTAGTGATTTATGCATAGATTTTTAAAGCAAAAGGCAATAAAAAATTGTCATTTACATCTACTGTATATCAATTTAACTTTATATAATAAACATAATATATTTGTGAATACTGTGAAAAAAAAAGTACAAAATGAACTTGTGCATTATGAAAAATCAATTAAACTGTAGTGATTTATGCATAGATTTTTAAAGCATTTATGCATAGATTTTTAAAGCAAAAGGCAATAAAAAATTGTCATTTACATCTACTGTATATCAATTTAACATTATATAATAAACAATATATTTGTGAATACTGTGAAAAAAAAAGTTGTGTGAAAGTGAAATCTAAATTATTAAGCTATGAGTTGAAAACTTGATTAAAACTTTGATTAACGAGGTAGAAAAAAAAGTCTGTTTATACCTTGACATATGGTGGAGCAAAGGAGGAGACAATCCACTGCATAGATTTGTCTGAAGTGTTGGTCAGCTCAAACGAAGTCTCTGCAATGTTCAGACAAAGAACAATAGATCAATAGTAGTTATCTCAATGCTATGTGCATGAAGCATCATATTTGTTCTACATGTCATTTATACTGGATGTATTAATCTCTATTGCTTTTGTTTTAGTTTAATAAGAGATGATTTACATGTATCATGCTACATGCATAAATCTATTACTTCCCTAAGATATGCTAAAATATACCAAACTTATACTTCAATATCAATTAACAGTGTATGTCATAAAAATATTTTCTTTTACACACACACAAACACACTAAACCTCAGATGTGCTGCTCCTCACTAAATCTTTAATTTCTATCATTCTCCAGCATCAAAAAGAGAAGACTGAAGCACTTCTTTACCTGATTGTTCCCCTACTTTGGTGACCGGGAATTCTATCTTGTGGGCGGATGCCTGCATCATGCTCCCCACACTGGACTCGTAGGGCAGACTGATGGTGGGACCGGTGGGGTGTTTAAACACAGGGACAAGACACTGGGTCAGGGCGGGCTGGCTGTCACCCAATTCTGTCCGGATCTGGACTTGCACTTTCTGAAAAATCCAAGTCACATCAAATATTTTATTCTGTGAAAAACTGACAGATTTAATATCAATCAATATGCCAAATTTACTAATAGTTGAAGTAGTAACAGAACTGACCTTGGTTTTTGGTCCACTTGTGATGTGGACACATCCACTCCATGGCAGATCCTGGATGATCTTGTACACAGTGGGACTTGGGCTAATACATACTGTCACTGTGTCTCTGTGACGGAAATAAATCAGTTGGTTCATTAGCTTCCATAGGTACACATTTTCGATATAATTAATGAATAATAATTATATACATGTAGATATACTTACTTGGGTCCTACTACTCCACCCTCTGGGGTCAACTTCAACTTCTGACCGGGCCACGTCAACTCATATCTATAGAATAACATAACATTTTAAAACATTTATTTCAAAGCAACAACAATGAACATTTTTCATCATCTCTTGCAATGTCTTAGTTACAGTTTATCTAGTAAACGTGCGGGTACTTACGACATGGTTCTGCTCTGAAAATTGCTGATTTGAAACTTAAGTATTGGTAACTTCTCATCTTCTACAATAAGGCAACATTCAAGAGTTATCTCACCAGTAATTCTTCAAATATCAACAAAGTATCTTAGTAATACATGTCCATGTATATCACAATCATGCAATAAACATTCTGAAGACCTACGTTGACTGGAGACCCTGAAGATGAGCTGGGTGGGTTTCACTGACCAGTCCTTGTCTTCCTCCTCTGGTACAAACAAGGGGGAGTCGTGGAGGGGGGTAGTGTTACTTCTGGGGGATATGCACCTATTCAAACACAAATTCATTCAGTTTCTCTTGATAAGAAAAAGATTAATGAACTCAAATTCAGTTAACACCTTCCAGAAGTCAGGAATTATTTCAGCTTTCTCCCTGATTTTGCTGTAAGCCTGAATTCATTATAAACATGTGCCTTATTGCTGTATCCTTTACTGTTTATACATGCCTTTGCATACTGTTCTATACAAATAGGGACCAAAGTGTTTGTAACATCACCTGTTTGGATCTTTGGACGGTATCCCTGTGAGACTAGCGCTGGTCCTCCACCCCCTCTCCTTAGTGAGAGGAGACTTCCCGGAGTGGTGTATTTGGGGGGTCTTGGTCAGGGAAAACTCTGAGGGGGACCCCACCAGGGCTATGTAGAGTCTGGACATGGTGGTGAAAAAGGTGTCAATCAAAGAGTTCCCATTCACTTCAGATGGAACTAAAACACAAAAGGAAATTTATAATTGCCACTTATTTGATAAGAAAAAATATGGCAACTGAGAAGGAAGAAGGTGTCTGTATCTTTATAAAAAATAATCCAGAATTGATCAAGATTTTTAAGTCTTGAAAATTTTACCTGCAGATTCTGGCACCAAGTCTTCATCAGGTAAGTTACGGTTAAGATTAAGGGACAGAGACAATGGATCTATAGAGGAGCTGGGTTTGTACGGCTTCGTGGAGGAACTCATGGCCCTGAGGGGAAAATTTCAGGAAATTACAACAGCATCAATCAAAACTCTAACTTAACATTCCAGAAAATCAGGTGTATATTAATACACCATACAGTGTATTTAATCTAGAATGTACCAGTAATGTAAAGTTACAGTTACTAATAGAACATAAAAATAACCAAGTCCCACCTTCTGTATCTTTGTCTGGAAATTTCATCTCCATAAAAGGCTACAACTGTAGACACAATCTGTTTGCTGGTGGCACACAGTGAAGTTTCTCGGTCAGACGGGTTCAAAACAATTATCACAGACTGGAAAAAACCCAAAATGGTATTAAAACTGTGTCAAAAGTCTCATAGATGTACATGTACGTTGTCATTTACATTTTCTTACATATGAATCAAAACTTTATAACTGACTTATGCCAGTACATGTATGTATTTACCTTAGTACCCTCTGGTTCAAGTACAAATTCACTGGGTTCCACCAAGACTCTCCCAGATATATTATCCTTCCTGCAGTGGGAACCTACACACAGAAATGCATGTATGCTCTTTAATGTTTTCATTTGCAATTCTAATGACATAAGAAAAGTGATCAAGTTTTGATCTCACTAATACACTCTTTTTTAACAACAGATCATCAAGTTTAAACATATCAACTCCACTTTACTCACCTGCATAAGCCATGAGTTTGACAAACACAGGTCGAGATCCAACATTTCGGACGATGACTTTCTCTCCCGTTTCCTGTCCAAGGGAAATATCCCCCATGTCGAGACAGTAGCGGTTCATGTCTGCTATACTAGCTCCCTCTACCACCAGCTTACCGACGCCACCATAACCAGACACAGGAATCTGTTGTAAAAACACACTGGTCAGTTTCTTACATGTATTATAAAATATCAAAATATACATGGACATGCATTCATTTATCCTGTGGATAAAGAGGTTGAATGCTCAAAAAATTACCCATCAGATCTACATGTAACCTAAAATTTTAAATATGATTTTTAGCCATTAACTATTATATTATTTGTCAAAGAAAAAGCCCAAAATTTAAAGTTTGAAATTTGAATATATTCCTATATCTATATTAAAACAGAGCTCTTTTTTCTAGGAGATAAATATAGTCCTAAAATGACCACAACCATCCAGCCCTCTTAATCAAAACCCAATGAAGAATTTCAATAATGACTAATACAGCTGTGTGTATCTTTCATCCATACTTCATGTACATGAGTACACCTATAATTTCATAAAACTTGACAAGTACCAGTAAATGTTTCTGTATCTCAATAAATACATGTATATTTTTTTATTTTCCTCTAAGGGACTACATGTATGAGATGTACATGTATATAAATATGTACAATGCACTTACTGAGAACTTGAATGCAGTGTCATAGGGTTTATTTTCCTCTATGGGACTACATGTATGAAATGTACATGTATACAAATATGTACAATGCACTTACTGAGAACTTGTACGCAGTGTCATAAGGTTTGATGACAACTTTCCCAGAATTCAGTGTGGGTGAGATCGGGGAGTATGTAACATAAACAGGGTAGGTCTCCAACGGCTGAATGATCACATCTCGTATCTCTGTTAGATTGTTAGACTGAAGGGCCGACGTTCTCATCTGGAAATTTACAAAGGCATATAGTTACACACAAGAGCATTCAATTTCAATAAAATCACCAAAAGTTTGACAATAGAAAACAATTCCAGAGAACTTAGAAATCTCTTACCTTAAAGACATGTGAATCGTCACGGACCTCCAGCTTCAACTTCAAAGGGTACTGTGTTTGATTTTTTAACCTGAACTTCTTCTCCCTATAATGGTGACACAATAAATCATAAAACAATAACATCAATAAATTCATTTTGTCTCATAACACTTTAAATGTATGACAATGAACTACTTTTAATACTCACAGCGTTTTCCCTGTCCCCAAGCCTCCAAAATAGATAAAGCACCTGTCACTGAGGACTATGGGGGTGGACTGTCTCTTGGCTTTCTCTGACACCACACTGCCCAGTACTGGCAGCTCGTATAACGGACCGTCTGGCTCTACATTCATCAACAGCACACTGGAAGAACCACATAATTATGTACATGTAGAACTCTAGTATATCAAACATGATAAAAGTACAGTACTATACGATTTTTTATTGTTTTGTTTAAAATCTATTTACTAAATTTTCTACCGTTGATCAAAACCTTACCAGGTACCCAAAACATAATTTTTTTTCAAAACTTCTGACGTATATTTCAAAGCATTTAAACACAACTGAAATTTTTTAATCATCCTTTATACCTGTAATTTCAAAGAATTTTTTTTTTCAAATACCCTACCTCTCTAGAGACTTCTTCCCTGATTCCATGGGAAAGAACTCCACCATGATCTCATTCTCCTGTCCTGGCGGAATTATGATCTGCTTTGGACGGACTTGGAAGACATCTTCATGGTCAGGAATACTGAGAGAAACTTTGAGCTCTATGTTCCCAAAGTTCTTCAGGGCAATGGAGTCCCTGGCTGCCTGTCGGACTGTAGACTCTAGCTTGACCATTTCCAGGTACTTGGGGATGTGTAGTCGAGCCACGCCCACGATAGCTTGCAGGTCGATCGTTCTGAGGGGTGGGATGTTGGCAGTGGGCGTGTCTACGTCAATGTCGATCCTTGCTGTCATTTCATCTGGTGGATTCTGTGCCAAAGCTGTTTATGTGGAGGAAAAAAATCAATGCTACAGCATGGTATAATTTACTTGTATATTCATGTGTATCTGGTAAACATACAGATTTAGTATTAATCATTTACATGTGAATACATGTGAGACAATTGATAATTTTTTTAAGGTCCATACATGCAATACATAGAGCTGTCCAAAAAGAAACAATAAATCCTGGAAGATATTCCACGATAATACAAGTTATGACATACATTAAATACACTTACTCTAATTAAAAACATTCAAGTTGCACACATTCTTTAGGTTAAATAGGAGATTATTTTCTTCATGTTGGAAGGGGGCATTAAAATAAAATGAGACAATTCAGATTTACCTCTGTCAATCCTCTTGTCTGGGGGTCGACACCACACCCTAACCTCCATTTCACTTATCCCAGAATCTTTTGCTGACCGTCCTGGGATACAGAGTGTGACCACCGTCTTCCCCAGGGCTGGGGATTGGGGGCGACTGCTGCGAGATATAATGGAGATGTCCCCCAGGGCCGAGTTCTGTCCATTACGATCAAAGGAAAAACAATGCCAGGGTATGTTGTTCTGCAAGAAAAAAAGGACAGAAGATCAGTAATTTTCATCTAGACAACCATAGAGGCAATTCAAGATGCAACATGGACTAGTAATGTAGACTTTATTTTATCTACTAAAATAATGTTAGACAGGGTGTTATTAGTCAAAATATTTGATGAATCAAGGTTTGTTAAGTTGTGATTTGTTTAGATTGTAAAAAAAAAATTTAGGAGATCTACAAACATACTGTATATCAGGGTACTGTCTTTTTAAAGTTTTTAAAATTTTCACAACTGTCCTGAAAATGTTTTTAATCTTCTTTTTTTTTTTTAAGCGTTCACGAAATATTCAGAAAATTGTCACTGTAAAAGAAAATACCGGTAGTGACTGTTAAATCTCTTCAGACCACATCTTATTGAATGTAAATGACAGCAAAAAGATTTGAAAGAAATCAATCTGTGCAAAATAAAAAAATCAAATTTCATCCATGTTTGCAACATAACAATGAACATTGTGGGCAATATCTGCAGAGTTTAGAATAATATATGCCCCCGATATTTTCATGATTACACACAATTATTTTAATTAAATCTTGATTTTTAAATACAGGAATATGTTGCATATTCTTCTTTTTTGTGGCAATTATCTTTTTGAATTTTATCACACAAGATGCTGTTTTTGTTGAAAGGGTGGGTTGTGTTCATTAATAAAAAGCAAAGCTAAAAACAGGATTTCACACACAGAATTGCTGATATACAGTATCATGATGGGAAAATTTCAAAAGTTTATAAGTAATTCATTACTCCATGACAGCTGCAGTAATATGTTTGACAGAACATCTAGAAAACTGTGTTACATGAAAAAAGAGTATTTACTTAAAATTCAGCAAAGAATCTTAAATAACAAACATTTCTTTAAAAATTGCGAAGCTTGTAAAATTAAAGCAATTATGAAAAATCTTGAAATCAAATAAATATTAGATATTCCGATATACATGTATCAATGAAATATCACACAATAATATGACAAGGAGAGGGAGGTATGTAAGGCAGTATATAGATACGATGAGTGCACAGTAATGAGAGGTGCAGCACCCAATACAGATACCTACAATGCCTAGGTTCTTAGTCTGAAATCAGCAGCAATGTTTACATGTAAACAACGAATTACATACAGGTAATACCGGTAATATTATGTTTAACCAGGTACTGTGGTTTCATCAATATTCGTTGAATACTAATTTTCGTGGATTTCGTTTTTAAGTTTATCCATGAAATTAAATGTTCATTGGAGTGCAATTTCTACCTTCAATTTGTATTGAAAGGATCACTGGCCACAAATTTACGTATCCTTGAACATGTGATTTTCACTTTTTCCACAAAAATTGATACCCTTGAATATTAATGAAACCACAGTATTAAAGTCAAAGTTAAAAGACTTTTTGAAAAGAACAGCATGCAGAACAACAAGTTACAATACAGTTTTAGATGAAAGTATTTTAGAAGATATGTGTACATGTACATTTACAGTTAAGTAATAAAATAAGAATCCAATATATTCCTGTTCGGCTGACCGCACACAAAACTGTACATTTACATGATAAAAAAAATCATAATTACTCTTGTTATCTTTATTATTATTTAAAGATTATAGAAAATAGATTTTAATTTGTTAAAAATAAGAATAAAACAAGTAAATTCATATGGCTTAGATATACTAAAGTACTATGTAAATGGATTTTTAATCTGTATTTTTTCACCTGAACTAAAAATACAATTTCAAAGCAAATGTTAGATTTCATACATGGAAGTGTAGTTTAAATTAATAAATTTGCATGCATGTAGCAATAAATCATATTTGATTATGTTGTAAAAAAGTTGACAGAAATTCTGCAGTTTGTGACATAATGCAAATAAATATACATAGATAATACATCATCGTTTGACATCATACAAAATTAACATGTCTTGTGATGGATGCAATTCCTAACTACCTTTGTAATGCCAATAAGCAAAAAGTTTCTGCAACACTTACACAAGATATGGAGAGCCTGAGGGGGAGGGAGGCCTGTCCGTAGTTGACAATTCCCAGGGTCAGGGATTTACAGCTCCCCCACGTCACCTGTCCAAAGTTCAGCACCCGGTTCTCCAGACCAAAGCCATGAACCTACATGTATGAAAATGTGAAGATTTGAAGTTAAATCAGTCTCACATTACCACCATTTTCATATCAAAAAATTTACTTAGCAGTCACCACTTATTGCAAAAATTGCAAACATTTCTATTGTTTGCCATAAAATTGACACAGCTGATAATCAGTTATGATTGTACTAATTTCTCTCAATGTGTTTTTGTTTTTTAAACATTTGGTTCAGTACTGATATCGTAGCCCCTGACCTCAATTTTGGGCTTTTCGGCTATGGCCTGCACCGTGACTATGGTAGGGTATGACATGGAGCCCGAGGCCCGGTCCTGGGTAAACCTGTGAGAGTGAATCAACAACTCGGCCACGTACGCTCCAGCCAACTTAGGAATGAAGATCACCTGCAATGGTAACATTTACAGTGTATTTTAAAAATCACAGATTACAGCATAATACTATCCTGTGACACTAATTTACAATACATCAGAATATCATCATATGGCACTAATGCACAATGTACAAGCAAATCACTTTTATCATCAGCTGCCAAAGCATTTTATACTATCCTTTTATGTTGAAAATTGGACTGGGATTTTATTGATCTTTAGAACCATCATTCTGGTCCAACGCCTATTAAATGTTACAAACCTCAATTTTCTCCATAGTGTTTGGTTCTACAATGACCTTCTGCTTCATTTCGAATGGCACTGCCACACTGGTTCCAGCCGGCTGTCCGTCAAGTAAAAGCTGCCGCACCTGAAGGATGCACTCCAGCCAGCGATTGGTCGGATTGGTCAGGGGAAGGGTGGTCTTCACTGAGATTCCAACGCAACATACCTCAGGGAAAGACAGAATCTCCGGGGCTTTAATGGCAGCCAGGCCTGTATATTCTGGTGTGGGAATTTTAGCTGAAAAAGACCCACATATATAATCAGTGCATTGAATGTTTCTACCTAAATAGTCTACACACTGATTCATACATATACTTTGATATATTACATTTAAATTTAAATGCTACCTTCAAATCTCACCCTAGATTTTTTTTACCTGGTTTGAAATTTCCATCCAAAGTGGATTTTTCTGCATCCATGACAGACATCACAGAATGATCCAACTCATAAAACTGTGTCTCAGACAGGTTGGTAGCATCCCTCTGAAACGGAGTACTGTGGTAGGCAGGTGGCTGTCTGAACATACTGATGTCGTCTGCAAGCCTCTTCCCATCAGTCATTGGTTCCGACAGGATCCGACGATGCCGAGACTGGTCGGGTGTAATTAGACTATGCTGACTGAGGTCCGCCATGCTGTGGTCTGGTATGTTGGTTTGCGAATGGGACAGTGTCTTGCTCATTGTCGAGTCATGAGTGGGAAGATGATGATGATCCTGCTTCAGTGTGAACACATCACCCTGAGACTGAGAAAACTGCTTGGATGACAAGATCTTTCTGGTGGCTGGTGGCGGTAAGTACTGCTGGGCAAAGCTGCTCTTCATCAGTGATTGTTTCGTCAGCAGCATGGGTGGATCTGATGTTTTGTGGTGTGGGACCAGATTGTGATGAAAACTTGGCACAGGTGGAGGAGGCATCAAGTCCCTATCTTCTTTGGCCTTTTTATCATGGGCTATGTTCTCTTTATTGTGTGCATCTTGAGAATATTCGTTGTCTTGAACTTCATACTTTTTACTGGCCTGAGAATTCCTACCGCTGTTGTAGTTTCCATTCCGATTAAAGCCTTGTTCACTGTATCCAATGTCATAGTCATGCTTTGAATGGTAATCACTCACACTTCGTTCCCTGCTCCTTTGTTCATTAGACTCCCTACTAATTCTCTGATTATTTCCCATACTGTCAAGATCCCTATCAATGAGATTGAATCCCCTTGAATCTGCCAGCTGGATATCCTCTGTTCCCACCAGATCCTCTCTGGACATCCCCATGTTGATCTGATGTGGATAGTCTGCTTTCAGACTGTAGTCTGTACCATCCGGAATGTGGTGTCCGGTCAAGTCTCCATGGTCATTGCCATGCGGAGACCGGATCCGGCTCTCTCTGGATTCTTTATTACTTCCAGCACTACTGTGTCTGGATCTGTCCGGACTATCAGAAGCATTGACAGCTGCACTGGATGCATAACGTACATTTTCCTGTGAACTTCTCTGGCTTCCACCGCGACTCCGAGGGGAAGCCATGCTGCCTCTAGATACCTGGCCACTATGGACATACATCTGTGAAGAATTTCCAGCTTGACCTCTTCTACCTAAAGGATCATTAGAATAAACAGACTCTCTTTCACTGCCATCTGCATTGTCACTTTGGCAGGATGTTTTTAGCATTACGTCTGAAGGAGTCACATTATCACTTCTGTTTATAGGAGACAGTGAAACGTCCGATTCTTCCCCATCTGGCCGTGTTTTGTGGAGAATGTTCTTCAGCTCCTTGTCTTCCTTTGATCCTTTGGAGCTGAAGGAGGCGGAATTCTGACTCCTGTCTTGTTCTGGTACATCCTGTGATTTCCTTGGAGACGACCCTTTGACCTTATTCATCACATCAGACCCTCTTCTGATGGGAAGTTTGGTTGATTTTGCCACCGGATGACGGAGAGATCTGGAAGACTTCTGGGACAGAGCCATGACCATTTTAGACAGCTCGGCTGGTTTAGTGTCTTTGGGCACTGACTGAAGCAGTGAATGCAGCAGAGTGATGCTTAGGGAATCTGCAAAGAGTTAACAAATGCTTAGTGACAATACTCAGTAATAGTTCTTTTTTTTGTGTTTACCCAATCTGAAATAGGTTGGTAAAACTATGTATACTGCCTTTAAAAATATTACAAGATAAGACATAATTGGAAACAGAAATACAGACAATTTATATTCCATGCACACCCATTCTTGCATGAAAACACTGTGATACACCATCACTATAATGATTTACCATCAGACTCCCTCAGAGATTCTTGGAGCTTAGACAGCTCTGCTGATAGCTCCATTACAGGGGTCTTGCTTCTCTTGGGCTGGGGCTGTGACTCCTGACTGTCCCTGTACCCCATGGACTGAAGATGGGACCCCTGACTCTCCTGGTATGCAGGGGACTCTTCCAGATCAGCCAGGGTCACTGCCTCATCCTGTAGGGTCCTGTCCTCCAGTCTGTCTTCTGTAGGAATAGAAAGAACATTGATTTCCAGGAAAACAAGTAGAGTGATTTTGACATGACCATGGACTCTGTGTTGTCTTTTGTTTAGACAACATTTTGATGAAGGTCTGCATGTTTCATTGTCAGACATTCAAACATTTGGCTTTTAAAAATCAACATTTGTAAGACTCTATGCCAAGCCTCCATGATATGTGTAGATTTTAATTAAGACCAGTATCAATTTCACCTTGTTTTCTTGGTTTGATGTCAGGTTAATGAGCCATTGAACCCCATTGTATATCATAAAACAACACACAACAGTTTAAATCAAATATCTTTTCAAAACACCTACCATCTTCATTGCCAACTCCCTCGGTCCTGCACTTGGAGGCTTGGAGACTCCTGTCAGGCTCAAACTCCCTGATGGATGTTTCAATCAGGGCCATCGGCTTCCTATTCTGGGGAGGGGTTTTGATGTGCATACCAAACTCAGGCTGCAAAAATGAATTTTTATAGGGTATTTACTTTCTTCTTATGCTGATTTAATTTTCCAACCATTGTTGTCACAGACACTGATAAAAATTCCTGATACTACATTACAAACTTGACTCTTCAGATAAAATTCTGGTACATGTACAAGCACCTATACATGTATAACTAAATTACAGTATAATGTATTGAAAACAATCAAATGTCCTGGATGTTTCTTTTTGATAAAAAAGAAAAAAGAAAAGAAAAAGCAACTCACTCTCTCCTGAGATCCATCACCTCCTAATGATCCGAGGGCACCTGAACCACTCTTCATGAAGGTTCCAATAGAAATCCTCAGGTCCTCAACCTCTGGTTTGAGGAAGGAGGGGCAGGAGATGGACATTTTACTGGAGTAGCCCCAGGAGTCGGGGGAACCCACAGGGGTGACTATCTTGACATCCTGAATAAAAATCAATCATGTTAAGCAGATATGTGAATGATGATTAAAAGAATTAACATCAGACATGCTTAATCAAAATGTGGAAATGACAAAAAGAAAATTTTCATTATCTAATGTGGATATACTTGCACAGGAAAAACATACCTCTCTGAATACATTTTCTTTCTCAAACTGTTCTTCATCTTCATCAAGCATTGCTTTGGCCTCATCTACAATTAATCTCTCTTATCATTACTTTTGCAGCATTAATAGCAATTAAGGGTTTTTAAAATCAATTTTCCCCTACACATAATTGAATGTAAGCCATAATGATATTCTTCTTTCCATCAAACATGAACATGAATCTTGGTCCCTCTAAGGAAGTCAATTATTTGGTAAAAAAAATGGTTAAAAAATGATTTCAAACAAGTATAGTCATGTTTCAAATAAATGCACAATATTATATGAGAGTCAATAGTACCAGCAGGTTTAAAATCATCAGCCATGGTAACATCAAAGTCCAGGCTTCCCTTGGCGAACTGTTCCTGCAGCTTGGCATGCTGGGTTGGAGCCATGTCGGTGAAATCTGTCTGGTAGGCTAGGTCTGTCACCATCTCGCCTGAATCATCCTTGTACACAACAGGACGATCTGTTGTGATAACAAAATCAATTACATGCATAAACCCTTTCAACATGATCATACTGTTATAAAATACAGCAATACAAATACATGTAAAATCAACCCCTTGTTTATTCCGAATACACAGTTAGCGTCTGCTTTCAGGGGTATACTTCTGGCTGGGTTTACTCTCTGTGTCCACTCTGGGTTTACTTTGGGTTTACTCTGGGTCCATTCAAGTAAACCTGAAGTAAACTCAGAGTAAACCCAGAAAGTAATTTTCTAATTTAATAGTTTTCTAATGTAATGGTCATCATAGCAACTAAATTCAAACCCATTATTGTGATTTGATAGCTTAATTAACAGGCATAAAAATCAGAAGTCTCAACCCCCTGTTACCTTGACTTTTGGACAGTCTGGGTGAGACATCAGCTTTCATTGGCTGTGATATTGAGAGTTCTGGGAAACTCCTCCTGACAGCTTGGGGGTCTCCCCCATAGTACTGACTCAGTCGTGGCTCAGCGAACACAGAGTTGTCAAAGTCTGCAGATCTCCTCGACCGACTGGGATACTCACTCTGTAACAAAAAGATGTGCATTAAACACTTGCACAAGCTCTCAGAATAAGGATTTACATGTTTTGGGTTTTGATAAGACTTTCAGTAGAAAGTAAATCAAAGGAAACCAACATCCAGTGTACATGTAATTTGAAACATTATTATGTTTACCAGTGTAAGGTTTCCTATGGCAGAAACTAGCAAGTGAAAATTATAAAGGCTTAAAAAATGCAATTCCATTGAATATTTAGTTGTTTTTTTGTTGTATATTGTATGTACAGTACCAATCAGACCCAACCTAACACCAGAGTAAACCCCAACTAAACCCCGGGTTTACCTTTTGGGTTTACTTGGGGTTTACTCTGGGTTTACTTTTTGAAAATTTGGGTCCAGTCGGGGTTTACTTTGGGTTTACTCGGGGTTTACTCTTGGTATTTTGAAATTGCTTTTGATGTCAACTGTATGCACTGAAGTGTGAAGCAGACTAGTACTTTAATCTTACTATCCTACTGCCTGTAATTCCTACCCCTTGTTTATTCCGAATACACAGTTAGCGTCTGCTTTCAGGGGTATACTTCTGGCTGGGTTTACTCTCTGTGTCCACTCCGGGTTTACTTTGGGTTTACTCTGGGTCCATTCAAGTAAACCCGAAGTAAACTCAGAGTAAACCCAGAAAGTAAACCCAGGGTTTAGTTGGGGTTTACTTTCTGTTAGGTTGGGTCTGATCGGTACTGTATAATATATACAGTTACATCATTACAAAAGAACAGCTGGGAGAGTGTTTTTAACGCAGATGTAGACCTACCCCTTCCATGTCTCTGTAGGACAGTTTTTTCTGTTGTGTAGATTTACTGGACTCGTGGCTGACCCTGGGGCTTACTCCTGACTGAGAGCTGAGTCTCTGGCTTGCCTGAGACTGGCCACTGTTGCGGGCTCTAGCACTCATTGGGCTCGAGTCGAGCTGTAACCACTGGTTGGCCTGTCCAGGTAATTCTGGGACATCAGATTCTTTGTTCAATCCAAAAGATCCGAAAGACGACTCTAGTCCATCAAACGGATTTTCCCCTGCCTTTTGAAACAATGTGCGTTTATAAGATATGGTGAAAATAATGATGATGTTGATTAAATGATAATGATAAATGATTAAAGAGTCAACATATAAAACAAAATTCTCAATACTCCTCAAATAAAGCTTGAAGCCAGTGATATGTGCTTGCATTGCAAAATAAAAATGAGTAACATTTGTATCAAGTATTGGCTACTTTTACCTTCTTTTTTTTTAAAATTCATGAACCCACTCAACATAATGCTTTCTACCCCATACCATCCAACCCCCCCCCCCCCCTCCCCCCAATTTTTTAAAAAAATATCATTGGGAAAAGCATGTACAGGTTATGAAGTCTATCTACATGTAAATACATGTATGTTTTTCACAATTATAACAGTCATACACACATAAGGCATTCTTACATTTGAGGATTATTTCAAAATGTAAGAAAAATGAATAAAAAACTATATATTGGGCTGGCAATAGTGTCTTTACCTGCATGTCATTGATGTTGCAGCCAGACGCTTCAAGCCTGTCCCCTGGGGAATCAAACACCTCTATGGTCTCTGGGTAAGCCACCTCCCCAAACATGTCATCTGAAGTGTCCATCCTCTGTCCTGGGGGAAGCATGGAAGCTTCCGGATAGGAGGGCTTGAAATACATGGAGTTCAACTGGGAGGGCATGTCATCTTGGTAGTCTTCTCCATTTTCCTCCTTCAAAACATAATGACATTTACATTATACAATACTGTAGTTTCATTTAATATTCTTGTGCATCAATTTTCCTGGATTTAATGAAAATAAGTTTCAAGGATACGTAAATTCATGGCCCATGATCCTATCAATCCAAAATGTTAGTAGAAATTGCACTTCAATGAACATTTATATTCATGGATAAACTTAACAATGAAATCCACCAAAATCAGTATTCAACGAATATTAACAAAACCACTGTATAAATAAACAGTAAAAAACTGCATCAGGCATTCTGTTTTTCATATTGCTGCAAGTCCAATTAAAATCACATTCTAAAATTTCAAAATTTCATGTATCCATTCTCAAACATTAATGTGATATATAATAGATATTGCCGAGATACAATACAGAAAAGAAAATTTGCTGTACCTGATGATACCAAATACAACATAAAGATAGAGCTGTACAATTAAATATGTACACATGTACATATGAAGGGGTGAGGACCATCGTTGAGTTACCTGGGGGTCATGATATCGGTTAGGACCCTTCTCTGTCAGTAAATCATCCCCCATGGGCTTTACTCTTTGCTCCTGAAATCCAAAAGCTTGTGTTAAAGACAGTCTACACGATTCAAAATAAATTGTACTTGTATGCATGTACATGAACATTTTTGAAACATCATTCAACAGTTGAACCACAATGCATTTTATAGCCTATCAAATGTATAGGTACCTCTGAATTCACTTCTGAATTCCTGGTTTTGTGGGTTGGCGATTTAAAACTCTCTTTGAAGGTAGTCAGGAATTCCTTTGCTGGTGAGTTCTTTGATTGTGAGGGAAGGATCTTCTCCCTGCAATTCAAAAGATTTATTTTCTAATGATACAGTACTGATGAAAATAATGACTAAAAGTACAAAGAAAAGGTAAAACAAAATGTAGGATACAAATACAAATATTTAAGTAGTGCTTACTCATCTTCAGAGTCATCATCCTTCCGTGGTGAACTTTTGACCCCCATTCTGTCAGGGGAGCTAACTACATCCCCTTCAGCAGAGTACCTCATGGACATGGACACATTATCAGTGCTTCCATTCATTGTCCCTTCATCATTCATCTTATACCTTTGAGCACTCATTTGAGAGACATTCTTTGGTGTGTTGACTTCAAGGTCTGCACTTTGACCTGCCCCAGAGCCTCTCTTTGAAATACTTTTGTCCACATCTACAGACTGGTCAAATACCTATTTGAAAAAGAATTAAAAATAAGTATTAAATGACTGAAAACACTCTCTGTTCTTTTAACAACTGCAGAGGTAATACTGTAAATCAATTTTTATCCAGTCTTAGCTACATACTTGCCAACCTCCAACATGTGAAAATCTGGTCATGACCAGATTTGGAAAGTAAAAAATCTGGTCATAGCGCGTAACGTCATTCACGACATATTTATCATACATTTCATAGGTATATACAATAGAAATATGTGTTAAAACTTATGTGTAATACTTTATTGCAAAGAAGCATTTTAACTAACAGTTGCTGATTTTGAATTTTGTAAAGTGATCCGACACAGAAAATGGTAGGTTGTGTTCAGCTGAAAAAAAAATGCAAAAAGAGTTTCTGCTACATTAACCTTGCTTTTGAACTCTGTAAATGATGGCATGAAAGTTGTAAGTGACTTGGAAGACTTTTGTGTATTAAAAAGCATTCTATACATGACTTAGCGTTTTTGAATGTTTAGTTAGATCAGTTTGGGCACAAAATCCAATATTCAAATGTGCGATACATAGAACACAAAAGCCTCGTTTTGTACTCGATTACATTGTTTTACCTATTGGAATTCATTTTCCCAGATATGTTCATAGGTACAAAAATATCGTTTTCTTTTTGTTGGTTTTGATTCCGCTGGCCCCGATGAAGACCTTTTCTTATTGGAAGCCATCACACTTAATGATTTAAACCTTCGCGTAGTCAAAACAACTCACGATAATAATTACACTTAATGTGTCTGTTATAGCCATCGGCATTGTTTACGCGTTACGTAAATCCAAGCTCAGCTTGGGTTCATAACTGGAAGTCAAACGCGCAACGTAATTTACGAACCAAATCCGGAAATCGGGAGATTTTCGGGTTGTTCGACAAAAATCGGGTGAAAAGCATGACCCGCCGGGTCATAAAAAATAATCGGGTGAAGGGTTGAAAAATCGGGTGTGACCCGACAAAATCGGGTCAGTTGGCAAGTATGCTTAGCTATATGAAAGTAATTACAACTCAAGTGTGATAAGGCTTGATCGCGAAAAATAGTCATCGCAAACTAGTTTATCTAGTATGTTTAATCATGACATAAAATCATAGCAAATAAAAGCTGGTTTATGACGGAAGAAAAAACCCTCAAAGCAGTTTAATAAAATATGATCAGACAATATACTTGACCTCACTGTCCATTCTAACAGCTGCCAGGTTGGGATATTGGGCCCTGGTTCTTGCTGACAGAGGCTGACTTACATCTTCTGAACTCCCCATCTCTAAAAATTGCATTTAACATGAAGCATTAGAGAATTATCTCCATATTCACATTTCACTGAATTCAAATAAATGGTAATTGACATTCTGTTGACCAATTCTAATCTGTCTGTGATACAAAATGTTATTATGGTTGAAATGACCTTCTTCAAATGAATATTTTTGACTGCAACCCAGTCTGGTTATGTCCTTTACATTTATTTTCATTTATCAACAAAAATTAGTCTTTCTTTATCAACTCAATAAAATGAGGTACAAATACATCATGAAATAAAGTTTTCTAACTTTAGACATTGAGTTATAGGTCTCGATACACTTAAGCTGGTTTACAATACACTATCATATGGATTCAATCAAACATAAAAAGATAATATGAAGTAAAAAAGCTTTACTCTAGAGTAAAATAAGTTCACCTTTAATTTGATGATCCTGCTTACCATCAAAGAGTGTGACTTTGCTGAGGCTGGGAAATCTGCGCTGGGAATTTCTGGTCGTGTCCTGTACGATTGAGGTCTCCTGTTCACCAGAAGTCTCTCCTTCCTCTGCTGTAATGAACTGAGAGAAGGTGGAGCCTGACTTCAAATAAACCGAATTCCAAATGTCATCACCTGCAAGATAGAGCAAATCAAATATTTGGAAAGGTAAGTATAAGATCAGTGTACATCCTCGTATCACGCTAATACTGTAAAATTGATAGCGATATAATTTTGTTTCCAAACAATCAAATTCTCAGAAAGAACTTAATTATATGCATTTACCTATCTTTTTTTCACACATTTTAATCTTTTCTAACCAAAAAAGAAAAACAGATCGTTTTTTAAACCATCAATGCATGCCACAGAATTTAGAATAAGACATTAAAACCAACAAACCTGTAGTATTATCACTGGTTGTATGGAGCTTCATTTCGGACAAGTCTGGATTAGGTATCCCTGCATACTCCAGAGCACTCTCATTAGCTGTCATCTCCAGATCAAAGTCCTCATCCAGTTGGTCCAGTTCTCCCTCCTGGAACTGGATATCTGGAACTGTGACGTCTCCCTCCTCCTCTGTAAGGATTCCTGGAACTTGTCCGGATGACATGTTCGAAAACAATGCTTGCTTGAAGTCCCCCTGAAAATAATGACCAATAGAATTCACAACATTTTACCACAATGGAGAAATTTAATTGCATTGTAACAATAAACCATGCAAATGGTCTATAATAAGTGTATTTCCTGTATCAATTTCTCCCTAGCTTATCAAAATGATAAAGTGTCATATATTCTTGTCTTGTGATGTTCTGACTTCTTGATATAATAAAATACAGTATGCAAAACAGATTTTTAAACTTAATTAAAGTTTAATTTCATTATATGGGAGGAGTGTTGTGAGTTTTGTATTCTTTGTAGGTATTTTACCCCTAACGCCATGATTCAGAATAACTTTAACTATTACATGTAACCTTTTCTCATGTTTGATGTAGAAAAACTTTTATAAATCTTACAGGTGGTTCTCTTGTTTTTGGAGAGGATGGTCTCTTTTTCACTGTGGCAGCCTCTGAATCAAAAAACTTCTCTTCTGGCACTTGCAGAACACTGGCCGATAAATCTGGAGAGGAAATTATGTTAAAACTTATGGAGTATAGAATAAAGTCAATAATACTGCAATTTATATAGAAATTTGTATCTTGATACCAAAAAAAGAAATACTGGCATCTGAAATATACCTGATATATGTAATTAAAAACAGAAATTATCTATCTCCATTTCATTTGCAAGTGATTCTTTCTTTACATTTAGCATAATGTTGCTATTCCTGCAATAATACTAGTTATTGAATGGACATTAAATCAAAATTAAATCTGTGTATATATAATACCACTCATTGCTTCCACTGGAATAAGACCCAGTGAGGAGTCCCTGCTTGATCCTCTGATTCCCATGGAAAACTCATCTCCAAATCTACAACAATTTTTAAAACAGTGTATTGATAGCACATGTACTATAAATATACATTACAAAAATCTGCTTTACCTATTGAATTGTGACTATAACATACCTATCATATTCATTATCATTTATTTGGCCTCTCTTTGGAGTATTAAAGTCTAAGAATGACCCGTTTTCTTTCCATTTTTCTCTGTCTTGCCCACGGGTATTTGGTCTTTGTGGTCTACAAAAAAGAAAATCATATGCACATTATGCTGTATAAACTATTAATAATTTTCAGAATTTCCACAGCATATCAATGAATCAATATTTTTTTAAGAATGATATCTTAATTTTTATTCTAAACACTGTGGAGCATAAAAGAAAGAATATGGAAATGTAAAACAAAAAGGTAGGACTGTGAATTAAGCCCTGGATTTCTTATCAGGTTCTCCATTACTGATCCATTATCCACAGTCAATATATATATAACCAAACTTCCTTCTTTTCACAATTTTTGCCATGGAACCCAGGAGAGACTTATGTTCATTTTGTCAGGATTAATAATCATAGCACTGAAAATGTTGGTACATCACAGAGCCCTAGCAAGTTCACTTTACCTTCAGAGGTTAACCATTTCCTCTAGATTTCTTCTTCAACAATAAAGAACTGAACACTGAACAGTCATAGTGCTTGTATTTTTGCTTGCCAATTAAATGGATAATCTTCTAATTTAGTACACCAACATAATTCTCATAATTTAAATTTGGGATGTAGAAGATGTGAAAATGGATTAACAGCTGGCAAGTGACTGTGTTGATTTCTTTGTGACAGACACATGCAGAAACGGTAAAGCTATGGTACAACAGGTCTATTTCGAAAGTCCAGACAAAATGCCTCTCACAACTTAAAAACATGGGTAAAAGCACAGACTGTCTCCAGTTTCAACATTTACATGTTTACAAGAATCAAAGTTGGGTTTGCAAAGATCAGTGGATAATGGTTATGCCTGTCCACCTCTCTAAAGCGATGCATGCCAGACTGTTCTACAACATTTGAACTGGCTATCATTACAGACCAAAAGGTGTCAGTGGAAATGATATTTTGGCATCTCTACCTTGAGACTGTTGAAGCAGCCAGGGGTCCTCTGCTTTGGAAGAATGATGCATTTTCAATACTTTCTCTTAATCCATCATGAGCAATTGTTGAGTCTTCTTTAAAATCTAGAGATTCCCTCGAGTCTATTCCAGACATCTAGAAGATGACATTAATACTGTCAAACGTTGATAAAGCTTTTCTTTTCTTTTTTTTAAATATATATCATTCTCTTAAAAACACGAGTGTTATAAATTGGCATTTTAAAATTGGACGATTTTGACATCTTTAAAAATTAAAATTAATAAAATTATTCAAAAAGATTTGCATCGCTTCGTAAGTCAATTAAACTTGATTTTAAACCGGCGTGCTTCTATTACACTTTAAGTCATGCTTAACATTAATCCCACAGCTTCGAAAATATTTGGATGTTGTAAACAAACAATTTTGGTGATTAAAGCCGGTTTAACCTAATTATTTCCCTAACAAATTTACAAAGACTCTTCATATCAACCTGCCTTTTACAAAAGTTATCCGAAATATTTCTCTACAAGCACTCATTACGATAAGTAAGGCATTGTTTGCACGTAAATTCGCTCGTTTTCTCAGTTTCAAGCGAATCCGCCATTTCACACGTCCAGGATACACTGGTTTTCGTCCTTCTGATTGGATGATAATATATTCAACGAAGCGTAAAAATTATCAACAAATGATGGCGGGAAAGTCGTATTGACTTTCTGATAATCTGTCACTCCTGTTAGAACTAGTTTAAATATTTTCTTTTTATATCTTATCAATGTGCGTTTTGTCGATAAGATGATTACTTTAGTATATACGTCCCTGTTGATTTATATATTGATGTCTCTAAATCCTCTGTATAATCATTAAATGATATGAGAGAGAGAGAGAGAGAGAGAGAGAGAGAGAGAGAGAGAGAGAGAGAGAGAGAGAGAGAGAGAGAGAGAGAGAGAGAGAATTTTTTTTTGATTTTTTCACATTTCAAATCATAAAATATAATTTTGGCAATATGGCATTTAGCCATACAAAACGATGACAGAAATAATCTCCTTTGATTAATTGTACAAAACGCGTATTCCAACGATTAGAGGAATTCAGAATTTTATTTAATTTTATTCTCAGTTATGATATATTGGACCAGATTAATATGACAAACGTGTCACCGGAAAAACTAAACTTTTTCAGCTAAAAACTGAAAAATCAATGACTTGAATCTGAATATTTGCAATTGCAAATTTAAAGAAATTGTTTTCCTTAATTCTGTAATAACATCTACATGTAATATCAAGAATATGCATGTGTCATGCAATGAAGTACTTTAAAGGTATTCATGGTAATTAAGTTAATTTGAAGGATTTCGTATAGACATAACTTCTTAGGTTAGCTTGCCCCGTACATCTGTTTGAATTTATTTTGTAGATGATTCGTTTTTGAAAACCGTTTTACATAATATGTACATGCATATATTTTTGTAGAGATACGTTCTGGAGAAGTTATACATTAAAGGGGTATGGTCACGATTTTTGGGTCAAAAATTATTTGTCCAGTATCTTTTATTTACATTTTGAATTTTGAAATGAAAATTCCAGTTTTAAGCCTAAAATAAAAGTGTTAAACGTTAGGAACTGTTTTTGTATGCATAACTGAAATGAATAGGAAGATGGTATAGTAAATAAAAACAGGACACGAGCCTTGTTTACATGACAAAGAATTGTAAGTCTTGTATCTTGCTCATAACTGTATGCCTGACTCTCAAATTTCACATGATCATTTGAAACACATTCCTAAAGCATTCTGAATTATCATGAAAAACAGTAAAACTGAATTTGACCAAAATCGTGACCATGCCCCTTTAAGCAAACAATTACTGGTGACCTTTACTTATCAGTATGTTGTATGAATTTTATTGACTCTTGAGACTTGAAAAATATTAATTTTAAACCTTGATATATTCTTCCTTCTATGTGTATTTTTTAAAACATTTTTTTCTTGTTTTTTCTTTCTTTTTTTAAATCAAAGTATCATAAAATACCAATAGAAGGGATAAAAACTAAAAGCGACGGATACGGAGATAGTATTGATTCATTGAAATTAAATTGTCTATTATTTATAAATGGGAAGTCCTCCGCCCCCTCCCCTTCTCCGCCCAAAAGATTGTCGAATTGGTGGGTTTTTTTGTTTGTTTGTTTGTTGGTTTTTGATAGATGGGGAAAATAAAAAGGACGCGTTTACGCTGAAATATGTTATGGCCTAGTTGATTTTTCGGCTTGTCAAGATTTCGGATAGGTCTGCCCCCCCCCCTTTTTTTTTTATTAAACGATGCTATGTGCCCTTGGTGCCTGGTTACTCGAAGTAAAAAAGTGGGCAAGAAATTCTTTGTTGATCACACATACTCCACTTCAACGTTCAAAAATATGTTGTAAATGAAAAGCAAACGGCGCCCCTGACGTTAAGGATACTTTTCGGTAAATAGTGCGCACGTTCAAAGGCATTCGACCTTTATCATATGACCAATAAAATGACGTCACCGTTGTTGACATTTTGCTCCGCCATTTTTATTATGATTACCGGGCAAATAAGTATACCCGTCTGCATGATTTACTGAAGTGAATTTTTCCCAAGGATTTCCCAGATAAAGTTCTGTGGATTTCCACAGAAAACAGGACCTAAATTCTTTTTAGGTAAGAAGCTTTAAAAGGAGGCGTTTCCGCTGAAACATGTTATGGCCTAGTTTTGATTTTGGCAACGGATGACAAACATAGACGTAGTATATTTCATTATTATCTTACTCAGTTTAACATGGCTGCAAGACATAACTCTGTCGTTAGATAAGTGCATAAGCATTAACTCAAAATGCACATCAGCATATTTTGTCACAGTAAACATTTGGTTACAAATATAAGTCGCGTATGTTGTGTGCACTAAAAAAAACTAAATGTCAAGATAATGATGAAGTCAAGTGCATGTCAGAATCATACGGTCTCATGCACTGACTAAGATAAGACAGTGTTAAAGAATCATTACTTAAGTCGTGAGGTGTAGGTTCAATGACAAGTGGAATGGTATAATCGCATCTTATGTAATCTGTCTTCTGAAGGCCTATATATAAATACACAGAATTGTAAATACCACTATATACCAACAGAATATTATTGACAGGAAATGTACTATCCTTGAGCAGTCTTATTTTTTTACTTAGTTAAATTATGTACATGAGAAGTACATTAGTCGGTGACTTCAGCGTTAGCTGAATAAATATCACAATTATTGTGACTAAAATGCAGATATCTATTCAGGTGTAGATTAAGTCATTACTTTTTTTATCCTGTATAAGACATCAAGTTACCCCCTGGTTAACTGATTGTTCGAAAATGATAACAGTACAAAATGCAATTATATCAAAAGAGCAGGTGCTTGCAATAGTGGCAGGCCAGGGTATTTCATGGACCTTAGTTTTAAACTTTTACCTCTATGCTATAATACTGCGATACCATTTGTTGAAATTGACAACCAGTGAGTTCACCTATGCATTGAATGAATATACTTCTGAAACACAGGTACCGTATCAAATAAGCATTTTGTGCAGTGTGTGTTTGATTTCTTTTTAGGTAATCTGTTGTAGAAAGTGACCACTGCATAAATGGTTCAAAAGGATATTGAGTCAATTAGTTATCTCATGATAACACTTGTTTGTTTAAGATATCACAAGTGTTTTCAAGAATAGACTTATATAAATTAAGTTATAATGCGTTATTTTCTGTCATAATTATTGTTGGTCATGTAGTAATTAGTGAATTACGCAAAGAATTAAATTGATCAAAGCAAATAACCAATATAAGCCATATATATCGATCATCCTAAAAAGGTCAAAAGATATAGAAATCTGAATCATGATAAAGTTGAGTGAATTAAAATTTAAAACTATGAACTTTTTATGGCCTGTTCATTTCAGATTAATAATTTCCAACTTGAAGTACATACTGTAGTATCAGCTTTTATTGTTATAAAATACACTGATTAATTAAAAAAAAAAATATAGAGAAATATATGAAATGCCTACTCAGCACCTTTATTGAACAATTGACAAGTACTACTATCTGATAGGTACAAGTTGTATTTATGAATAACACTTCCCTGTTGTGGTAATTTTACTACACCAGTAGTTTTATTTACAATGTACAGTAGTCCTTTATATTGTTAATACGAAATTGGAAAAAGTAGGTAAAATATTCTTTTTTTTTCTTACTCTTTATCAAGTCTAAAAGGTTTTAGAGAGAAGTAGTTTCACCTGACTAATGTCAGTTTCATATCACTAGTTTTCTTTGAAAAATGCAAATAGGGAAAACACATAATGTATTTCTTAAAAGAAATGAAAGTACATGCATGCATCATTATCAGTTGCTAATTATTTTTTTTCTATTTGGAAATCCCTGATGAATAGTCATTGAGATGTTTACTTTCATTTCACAGCAAATGATCAAATTTCGCATTTGGTCATGCATTTAAAAAGCACGCAAAATATTTGAAGTAAGGATTGATATGATTTTGGATATAGATAAACCATTAAAAAAGACTTGTGGATGGCCTTGTAGTCTGGGAGAAGATATATTTAGATACCTGCATTGATTTATTTTTTGAGAATCATGAATGAATACGGTGAATTTAAATGCCAGTCGGCAACGTAAAAAAAGTGCTGTTTCAACAAAGTTGGATTTTGAACGTTTTGAATCTCAATAGAAAATTTCTTTGACAGAAATAACATAAGGTAAAATTTTCTGAAGACTGGTGCAGTTATTGATCCTAAAATAAATGTTTCAATAAAGTTGGACTTTTAACGTTTGAATTAACTTGTTAATGACATTTTTATTGCCTTGTATTTTATAATAGGAACAACCGTGTGAGCATTAGTGAAGATCCGCTGCGCTGAATTTTCATAGAAAAAGTGCCATCAGCAATATATATGCCAAATGCATCTGAAAATGGTAAGAGTTTTGCATTAGTTTTTTTTTTCAGTGGGGGGGGGGTTGCGAAGATGATTTCTGGAAATATAATGCAATTTTTTTTGACACTTCACACTTCATGCTGAGTGAACTAGATTATCGCTAGAGAACATATATGTGCTTGATAGGACTGCATGGCAAGGACAGTCATTAAACATAAATACACACTTATTGGTGTCAATAAAATACATTATTAATGGCTGTCAATTCCCTGGTAGCTCTTCCATAAGTAACGTCTGTCTGCATACACGAACAGTCTAACAAAAATTGGTTTTCATTATTTCAATATGCTGTGTTGAATTTGAGAAAGAATCATTATGAATTTTTAATTTCATTTCAGTTTTGCTGACATATTATTACATCTGTAGAGCAGTTCAACAAAAAAAAAAAACACACACAAATTATTCTATGATAAAATTACTCTCATTTTAACCTATACATTATGCAGTGTGCTTGAATTTGTGCATTGGATTTTTATTCATTTTATTTTTTATTCATGTAGGCATATGCTGATGAGCCAACTAGTATAGAATGCATCAACAGATCAGACCTGTTCCCAAAAAAGAAACTGGTTCGGGAGGATGAATCCCTCCAGATCCCCATTCCCCTTCTTCCCGGAGAAGCCGGGGAGTTCCTGGGAAGGACCACTGATGGGGTCATTGCTCTGTCCAATTACAGACTCCTGGTCACGTTCAAGAAGGCCTTTGTAAATGTGCCCATCGGAATGATCGATTCCGTCGAACGGACAGATATCTTCTTCCTGAACATCTACTGCAAGGATGCTACAGTAGCAAGGTTAGGGGAAAGGAACTTTACTTACTTTCATGAAAGAGAATAATTTATTGATTAAGGCCGATTTAGGCAATTTTGCGCTGAGATTTACAGTGCAATATTGAGCTTTATATGAGAGGTTTCATTCAACTACATGCTTTATACACATTATAAGATAAGATACAATTGATTCCAAATCTGGGTCCGGTGTGGTGTAATAGTACAAATGTACGGAAGGAGGAATATTCCAAAACATTATATGGTGTATCTAAGTAAAGGTGTAATCTTATGAATTGCAAGTATTGATTTTAGTTAAAGGCAAATCTAAATTTTCATAACAGACTTGATAAAAATATGAGAACTCTGCAAACAAATAAGTGGGTTATCTGGCTACTTTCTGTTCTGTAGTTGGCCATATATATATATTGACTATAAATAAAACTGCCCTGAATACACAACTAAAGTAAGCAAACATTCAGGACAATACATACTTGTAAACATGTATTAGGGTACTCAGGAAACACTTAACATTGTCTTGCTTATCATCAAGAGGGGCAAAAAAAAAAGGAGAGTAAAAAATCTCAATGGGCTTAAGATTGCTGATTATGCATCAATGTCCATCTGTATAGTTTGGTTTTTTGATTAAATCTTGTTTATTCAGGACAGATTGAAATTTACAAGGCATTAACAATAAGCAGGTGTGTTATGTAATCTTGAAGGTAGATTTCAATAGTAAAGGGGGGCATTGGTGAGTCATTTTGAATGGAGTTGTACAGCGGTGGAGACTTGTAAAAGTGATCGATAGTCTGATGTAATGTCCTGTCACACTGTTTGCCTAGACTGTCATCTCCGTAGGTACTGGTATATTGTGCTGAGGGCAACAGATGGCCCGACAGATAAAAGACAAGTTTTTTTTATTTTTTTTTAAAATTGTCATGCAATTATCCAAGCATGTACAAATACACTTATTTTTTGTTTACATCTTGATGAGTGATTCTGTGCCACCACCCCCCCCCCCCCCCATATCCCCCTTCATTAAAATTTTGATATATGTATATGATTAACATGGAGTCCTAATATATTCAGTACTTTAGCAATGAAAGAAGAATTAGAGAAAATGTGAAAGATCTGCCAAGATGTTATTTATTTATATATGCATGGTAGATTAATGTGATTGATATGCACATGTTTATAAATACAGAGAAAAAGTGCACATGTCAATGAAATATATGGTCTTGTTTGTTACCTGAAAAAACTTGATCAAATCTGTTTTATTTTTAAGTCTAGCCATTTGTTCTTCATTTATTCTTTACCTGAGGTTCAAATGAGGTGTTGTTCACAAACATACCTGAAGGCATTCTTTAGAAAAATAAGAACATTGTTGAACCGGTAATATATTTTCAACTCATGCATACTGAAGTGTTGAGAATTGAAATTCTTTTTTCATACCTGCTGTTCAGACACTGAAAAATACTTATTTTTGTTGTGAATTGTGTCTTTTTAAAAAAGGTTACATGTAACCTGTGAAAACAATTTAAATTAGATTTTGAGATAGGTATAGGTGCTGTAAGGTTACAATTAAAGGAGAGATCGATATGTCTGCAATGGAAAGCTTGTGGGATCGTAGTGTTAGAACTGTCTGCTGGCTGTAATTTGGATTGATCACAGCTCTTGCTAGCCGTCTCTGAATGGGAGACCAGCAGGAACTGTGTTAAAGACATTTCTGGTTCAGATGCTCTTAATGTGTATTGAGGGTTCATACAAGTTCATATGAATTTGGAAGTCTGGATCTTGTTAATAATTGAAGTAAACAACTTAATAAACTAGCCAATAAAAATGTATATAGTATGCATTGAAACTATGCATACAAAGAATTTGTTGTGCATTTCAGTTATGTATGAACTAACTATATTTTTCGTATTTTACTGATATTGATTATTTTATGATGACTTCCTGAATAAAAAGCCTATCTACTTATTATCATTCTTGAGGTCACATAAAGTTCACTTGCAAGCTTATATAGAAATAAGGATGTATTAGCTAGTCTACATACATGTAAACAAATATTGGCTGACTCAGCAATCATAAGATACACACATGATCAATACTTTAACACATACTCATCTTTGGTTTTCTAGTTTTATCCATTATGTAATTTTAGATGTTCAGATGTTGACAAAATAAGAAGGTAGCTTAGTATAAATAAAATCTTGATGGGTAACTGTCAGCAAGTTTTAATGCTACTAAAGCTGAAAAGATTACTTGGACGATAATTGCCAGAAAACACCTTCAATTTATTTCTGTTTCTTGTTTATATTTTAAAGTGTGTAAGCCATTTAATGTGTTAAAATTGCACTGTGTTGGAAAATATTGACTGACACAAAGATCAGTGTTTTGTATGAACTTGGAAGGTAACCAAAAGAGGTGTAATAAATTTGATTTGATTTCAATGACTATGCATGGATAATACAAATACCCATTTAATGCACTTGCTGTAATAAGCTACATTTCTCCTACCAATACCCCTATATCCTTTTCCAATTTAAAAAAAAAATGTCAAAAAATATCCTATTAATGCACTGGCTACAATTTGTAACCCCCCCCCCCCCCTCCATTTCATTTCCACCGCCCCTCCTCCTTTTAAAAATGTCTACACTGTTTTGTTTGTATCTGATTCAAGACATGTACATGTATCAATGATTTGAAAATCAGTAACATGTTCATTATATCTTCCTAGGTGTGGCTTTAATGACAATGATGCCTGTCAGTCATGGTTCCTCCGTATCATGAGCAAGCTGACCGCTCCCAAACAGCTCAATGAGTTCTTTGCCTTCACTTTTCACGCCTGGTGCCAAGACCATAACTCTGGTTCTCAGGATCCAGAAAACTGCCATCAGTTGTGCCAAAAAGGTAAAGTGCGGTTTTGTACATATTGGGACCGGTACTTAATTGTACATGTATCTGCTAGTGTGAAAATTATGATCAAAAGGATATTTGTTTAGATTTATCCTAGTTTATAAATTTCCTTATTTGCCTTTTAAGTCAATTTACATGATATGGTTAAGCAAATAAAAGGTTTGGTTTAATAATCAAAGTCCTGATTTACTCATTGTTTTCCTGGAAAATTTAAAAAATCCCCACTCAAACATTTTATAGTTTTTACATTGCCAAAGGGTATAATTCATTCATTCGATATATATTAGCTGTCTAAAAATTCATCAAGTGATAAACGCTGATGGTGAACTCATCCATACATAATGAGATCTGTTTCATCTTATTATACAGACGCAACAAACAATACAGGCATACATTTTTTTTGTTCACCTGGTGTATAGTGTACTACTAATGCACACCTCATTAAAGTGCAGTGTAGAATTCTTGCATCACCTTAGTGCAGGCCAGTCCAAGTGTGTATATGGGAAACCTTGGGGCAGACTGTCAGAAAATGTCACCTGTTGATTATCTTTTGAATGAATGGTTTATAGGACGTTTTTTTCTGAGTCATAGTTATGATGCAATATTTTCTTTTAATTAATCATTGTTGAATTCTGGTCAGTAAAAAAATTGAGATATGTATAAAACGATCTGACTGCTAAGAAAACATGGATGTATGATGAAAGATACTGAATTTTCGTTGTAATGGTGACACTTTTCAGATGAGACCTACACATACAGTTTTGGGAAAGAGATCGAGAGACAGAAATTTGATCTGAAGAGTGGGAAGGCGTGGCGCATCACCTATGTCAACGAAGACTTCAGGTAAGACCTGGAACAGCATGTCAGGAATGTTGAATGAACTGTCATCATGGACGATAATGAGTGACACAACAATTAATTACAACCTTGTGACAGTGTTTAGTTCATAGCTGTGAAAGATTCTATTTTAGGGGGGCTTTTTTTGTATTAACACATTTCTTAAAGGCTCTGATAATAACACTATAATGTTTTGAATTGTACTTAAGGTTTGAAGGGGGCATATTACCAATTGATTTTAAAATGATTAAAAATTTAATGTATTCCTAGAAAAAAAAAATCACTAAGTATTTATTACATAAGAGTACAGTAAAACATGGTTATTAAGAACATGTATATTATGAATTGACACTTAAAGTGAAGTGATTTCCATTCCCCGTGACTATAGTACATGATGTAAACTTGACGGATATAACGAATTACACTTATAGCAAAGCAAAATCACCCAATTGTGGCACTTCGTTATAAGCATGTTTTACTGTATACATGTTTATCCGAAGTTTGTTTTTCTATATTGTATATTTTCATAGTAAGAAACGTTGTAAATACTTTTGTCCGTCTGTTTTACAGTTTGTGTCCCACGTACCCTCGGAATCACATCGTACCGGCCAGCATCACTGATGACGAGATCAAGAGTTCGGCTGGCTTCCGGTCTCTCAAGAGGTTCCCCTCGGTGGTGTGGAGGTAATAAACAGCAGAGAGGTTCTGTGTGAATTCAAATATCAGTTTAACTAAAGTATGGGAATAGAGAGCACGAGAAGGGCTTGAATCTTGACACAAGTCCTCAGAAAGTGCTTGAAAATGCACAAAATGCAAAGAGTCATTGAAAAAATACTTATGAATTTGCATGTTGAGTGATTGAATGTATTTCCTAATGAACAAAAGTTTATAAAAGAATTATTTTACAGATACTCCTCTTTTCAATACGTGAAATATTTTAATGGCATAGTATTTTTGTCAATGGGAAAGCACATTTGGCTTAAGCCCTGTACTTGATTGTATTGTTCAAATATGTTTGCAAAATAGCTTTTTTTGGAAGAATTCTCTGTAAACAGCTCCTTTCCACTGAATATTCTTAATTTTTGGCCATGGATGTTGAAAGTGAGTTTTCCAGTACTGAACCAGCTTAAATGTACAGTACATGTATAAGATCACGCTAGTTTAAAATTCACATGAAAGTACTTTTTGTTGAATTTTCTTGGATTCAAGACCTTGATTCATAACTTGTTAATGATGTAGATTTGAGTGTAAAGCCTAAAGGATACCCACAAAGTTCCATGAAATTTATCCACCATAAATTTGAATAATACTACAGTACTTGCTCTGAAGCATACTAGTCAATTTGTATTTAGGTGATGATGACACGATGTGTATTTTTAAATTCTCAGAAACCAAAGAAATGGTGCAGTGCTTGTTAGGTGCAGTCAGCCGGAGAGCGGGTTCTTTAACTGGCGGAACACGGAGGACGAAAACCTGATGAAGGCTTTCTCTGAGGCGTGTGAACAGAACCCTGGGAAGAGTCAGAAAAATCCCAACATCAGTGAGGACACCAGCGGCTCAGAATCTGGCTCACAAAGTGAAGGTTCGTATCCTACACAACTAATTTTGTTAAAAGAAATTGATTAATTAAGTTTTGTTGTAAAATGGACTGTAATACTATGTACAGTTCTGTTCCCAATTATTTTGATTTTAATTTTTCAGCCACAAAAAAGAGTAATGTGTCATTTTGGAGATATTTTGCATCTATGACAATAAAAAAAACACAAAATAGAAACCTTAATTTCCTTAAAAAAGAAGGAAAAGAAAAAGAATTATAATTGAAAACATGCATTATTGGATTGATTTTGTAGAAGACCTTGATGGCTCAGACAAGAGGGTCATGATAGTGGACTGTAGGTCCTACCGAGCGTCCATGGCAAACCGACTGAAAGGAGGAGGAGTGGAGTGTGTAGGTCAGTAGCAACCAGATTAAACTGTGTAGAGGAACACTTTATTTTCTTATATGTTGGATCTGTTGATGCATTTATAGGTTTGAAGAATGGCTTATACCTGTAGACTTTTTTGGATTAATGAGAAAGGGATGTATGGATAATACTTATATTTAAAGTTATTGTTTTGTTTTTGTAGAATATTATCCTACTTGTGATATTCAGTTCATGAATTTGGACAACATCCATGCCATAAGGAAAGCGTTCACTCAGTTAAGGCAGCACTGTAGTACTGCATCTGACCAACTCAAGTAAGCTTGTGTTTATCAAACAAAATTCATAAAACATCAAACAGGTAATTAAGATGACCTGGTCTGTGTAATTGTGCTGCTTCAGCTCATCATTTTAAATATTTTCTGCTTCTTTAGCCTAAAACCTACAGTTTATTTACATGTAAAGGACTAGGTCATTATTATCATTTTGCTTCTTTTTTCAGCTGGCTCTCGAGTCTGGAGGGAACTAAATGGATGACCTATTTAGCCAACCTGCTGCGAACGGCGTGTCTGGTGGTGAATGTAATGAGTAAGGAGCGGCGCTCGGTGGTGGTGCATTGCTCGGATGGGTGGGACAGGACCTCTCAGATTGTGTCCTTGGCGGAGTTGATGATGGACCCCTACTACAGAACTGTAGAGGTTGGATGGCAAACTTTAATGTCATTTAGTTGAAAAGTAGAGCAGATTATGGTGTCAATTTATCCACTGTTCTGTAAACCCTTATTAAACACAAAGAATTTTCATGTAATTTAGAGCAAAAACTTGTTGTTTTTCGGAATTTTATACCGACATTGCATATCATTAAGGGTAAAATGGCAGAATGGCAAAATTTTAATTTTGCATATGATAGTAAAGAGAATTTTGTTCGGAGAATTTAAAATTTCTACTTTTTGTGATCTTAATATCAAATAGACTTGTGGAGAATATCTTTTTTTAATTGAAAAATTACACGTTTATTTATTTTTCCCAGGGCTTTCAAGTGCTGGTGGAGAGGGAGTGGTTAGAATTCGGTCACAAGTTTGCAGATAGGTGTGGCAATGGAGTGAACTCCGAAGACCCCAATGAACGGTCTCCAGTGTTTCTCCAGTGGCTGGACTGTGTATATCAGCTTTTCAAACAGTTCCCATGTGCATTCCAATTTAATGAAGCATATCTGGTAATTGAATGTCAATTTCATTGTAACCAATATACACTTCCTATGAATTTAGCTGACAACATATTTTTTTGCTATAAAGTGTACATGTTCAACGTTTAATGCATGTTATGTTTATTAATGAGTGAGAATTTTGCTTTGCAGATTAAAATGGTTCAACATACGTATTCCCACTTGTTTGGAACTTTTTTGTGTAACACGGCTCGGGAGAGGTTACAGGGAGAGTTATCGGTACAAACCTCGTCTCTGTGGAGTCTGCTTCATCCTAGTAATTCTCAGTTCTACAATCATTTGTATTCACCCAGCAAGGAGCAACAGGTAAACAAAGAACATTCACTAGTTATGCCAATTCCTCTCAAAACATTTAATGTTTTTATTTCTTTACAAAATTTTACAAAATTCCTGGATGGTTGATGCTATTTAGTTTTTGGTCATTGGCGTAATTGTAGTAAATGAACAGTGTATGAAATGAAAAGAATAATCCAAAAATTATTGAAATTTCATATACTTTTCCCTTCAGGTATTAAGACCAAAATTTGATGTCAGAAATTTAACTCTTTGGACATCAGTTTACTTTTCCAATTACACCTGTTCAACCGACCTGAAAGACTTGGGATGTGATCAACAGGAAATGCAACAAGAAACCAACACCTGTAATCTACAGAAAACTCGATCCTGTGAGAATCTGGCAGGGCCCAGCCAGGAGCCCATTAGTAGTCCCAGTCGTAGGAAAAGCGACCCTAGCATTATATTAGATAACTTTGACCCTTCTCTCTTGACAAAAGACTGTGATAAGACTTCTAGCAATGTTTGTGTTTCCAATGGCACTGTACATTCTGAAGATGGCCATAGAGATAGTGAATTAAAGAACGGAACGTCTCCGGAAAAAGAGCAAAATGGAGATGTTACTGCTAGTAATGGAGTTGTTTCAAATGGCCATTGTAGTGATTTAGAAGAGGAGAATTTAACAAATGGAGATCAAGATATCAAAGATGATACTGAGCCAGAGAGTAATGATGAAAATAATCTAGTTAATGGACAATGTAATGGAAATTCTCATCACAATGGGGATACTGATACATCAAGTCCGGCCATTGAATGTTCAACAGATACCATCACGGATGGGGAGAGCAAACCCGAGGAGAAGATAGATCATCAAGTTAATGGCACCAGGCCTGCACATAAATTAAGTCTAGAAAAATTAGTGACTCTTGAGAAAAGTGCCAGCATTAGCACCAGCACTAGTGATATCTCTAATTCCAATGTGGACTTGAGACTCCCTGTGGACAGTATGTACAGTATTCATCAGTATCTGAGTCGGTCCACGCCTTTACGGCTGACCTGCAGTTCCAATGGATTCAGTCAGTCAAAGAGTCCGCTCAAAAGTTTGCCAACCACTCCAGTCAATTCCCAGAGTTCCACTTGTCCACCAACACCAGCAACTGACAAGGTAGGAATTAACTCCAATGGCTTCAAGATGTACCCCTATATGTTAGAATTAATATGTAGCCTCAAATTTCATATACAGTTAAATATTTTTTTGTAGAACTTTGATACTTTTTCCTATATGTTTTTAAAAATTGTGTCTATCTTCAAAGAATGTCTTCAAGTTTGTGTCTTTTAGAGTTTTTACTAAAAGCTTTAATATGTATCATATTGCATACAAGCTAAGGGACGTAACTTGTCTTATTCTTTACATAACAAGTTACCTAGGATTAAATAAGTTTCTATCTTATGTTGAGTAAATTAATTTTGTTTCTTTACAGTCTTCTGAATCCCAGTTTTGTCATAAGGTGGGGCGCCTCAGCAGACATCTTGATTCTGATGGACTCACAACCTTTAATGATCCCGTTCAACAAGGCATACAGAAGATTAAAGAGGATTATGAAAGAGAAATTAAAGTGATCAGAAATCACTTGGCTGCAGCCAATGCAGCTCTCCTTCAGCATGCTTCAGCCTGCAGTGGTGGAACTAGGTGTATTTTGGATAAAGATGATATGGTATTTAATTTTAGAGCTGTTGCCCCCCCCCCCCCCCCCCCCCCCCAAGTTCTGTAAAATAGTAAGGCATATTCTGACATGTTGTCTTGTTTGGACATGAAATTGTAAGTGATACTTTGTTAAGGATTTCAGAGTTTTAAATTTGTTTAAACAAAATTTTAAATTATCAAAGAACTATATATGATATGAATTAAATTTGGCCCCCATAATTCACAATTTTTTAAAGTGTCTTTGGTACAATAAAATGTTATGTTATATTTTAGAAGAGTTGATGTTAAATATATTTTTCACCTAATTATTTGATTTATTTGCACTCACTGGCAGTGTATGACGTCAGAAGTGTAGCTATTTATATAATTCAATCAAAATCAGTCAAAAATTGACCTTTTTCTTATCGTTTTATGAATGGGAAATATAGAGCGCATGCTTGAACAAGGACAATTTTTTGGTCACTTATTAGCCCTGGTTAGATACATCTCTGATTAAAATACTTTGTTTGTTCAAGCATGCGCTCTATGTTTTCTGAAGAAAAACTGCTTAAAAACAAGCTGTTTTGTGCTAAAAATGCCAAAATGGCAAGAAAAGGTTGTCTTTTCGATGTCATATTTCTTAATTGTGGGCAGTTGAATCAAAATGAACATTATGTAAAAACATCTCATATAATCTGTACAAAGACAGTAAAATGATGATGTTCATTTTAGGGGGCCATTTTAGGCCTATATCAAATATAGTCCTTTTGAAATCTTTTTTTCTCCCGTACATTTTCTTCTTTTTTTTTTCCCCTGAAGCTTTTATCCCCGGATGTCAATGGCGATTTTAACTCTCTTGGAAGTAATGCTGCATCGGATGTCAGCTGGGAGAACATTGACGAAAACGAGTCCAAGATGATTCGCTGGGTTCCAGACCACGCGGTCACTCACTGTGCTGAGTGCGAGTCAGGCTTTGGGTTTCTAGTCAGAAAACATCACTGCAGGTTTGTATATATTCTTTATTGTCTTTACTGTGCAGTTAAGGGTCCTCCACACAACAGGGGGAAAGTTTCTTAAACCAGCCACAAACTGAGGTATTCTTTAAGGATATATCCTAGCAAGTGTATGACTAGAAAATGACAGAAAAATGTGGCAATTTTTTGGGGGAAAACAGAACATTCAATAATGTATTTCTCTTCATTAAAACAAAAGGCCTTGCCATATAGTATGCAGGTCAGTATGCTATATCCACTAAGCTACAAGATTTGACAAAGAACGCCATGTAATTAAGTAATAAAATAATTCACTGTACAATTAAATACATGACTGTATTCCTTTTGTGATGTTCTAATCTAAAAAGTGTAAGTCATTGAGTGTGGAGGACCTTTAAAATACACACATTCTTACATGCATTGAAATAGATTTTTATGATGTATGGTACAATACATTGTTTGATTATTTCATGTTAGTGGTTAGTGCCCACGGCAGTATATTTATTTGTTTACATTGCAGTTGATATGAATCTCATGAAGTAAGATAATCTTAAATAACCTTGTAGTTGTGTATTAAAAAAGGAATGTGTCGATTTGAAACCTGTTTTGCTATAGTTCTTCAAGACTTGATTAATTGATCACATTTGTAATTTATCTGGCAATATCAGCTGACAATAGTTAAAAAAAAACTCCTCGCTTGGTTACATGAAATAATCAATCACTTCATGTGGAAAAAATGTAATGAGGAGAATTTATGTTTCTATGCTTTCTTGTACATCAAGGTCTTTGTATGCTTTGTATTTTTACAACTTACGGTACCTAAATAATATTATATATAGCACTAAATTTTAATCGGCCAAAACCTTGATTCCTTGAAATACTCGGTGTGTTCAGTTCAAGACTTCTTGTTAAATGTGCTTCAATTAAAATGATTTCATTGACTCATTTATTGCTTCGATCAATCAACCAAGTCCGCGGTTTTGCGTATTATGTATCTTTTGTAATTACTGTGTGTAATTGGATTTTTTAATGCACTAAATGAATGTATGGTCTCTAATGAAAGATTCACAACCTTGAATATATCGCATTTGATTTTTGAAAAAATTATATTTATGATAATTTTACTGCATGTTTTCTGCAAATGTTTGATTTATAAACTGATTTAGGTAGAAATTCATCATAGATTTAATAGAGTATATCTTTTTACTTTAAAGGAACTGTGGAAACATTTTTTGCGGGAATTGCTCAGAGAACTTCAGCATGATTCCTCACCAGAACTTGATGACTCCGGAGAGAGTCTGTAATCGCTGCTTCAACAACCTGCAGAGGATTTCCAAACATGTGCGAGCATCTAACGGGGTGGTCGACGAACGACCGCTCGCCTATGCAGCTTCAAACTAGGGCTTCTAAACAATTTTGGTTTATTGTTAAATGTGTGCATAAATGATATGATGAAAATTGATATGTCAAACATATATTTTCTCATGCTGAATGACTTACGTGTGTTATTTAATGCCAATTATGTACAAGTCTGATCATCTGTTCATTGTCATTGTTACATGTTGTTTGCTCTTGTGTTTTGTCTTCTTTCGCTCTATGTTCAAATTTCATTTGCAGTTTACAGCAAAGTAGTATGGTGGAATAAAAAATATACAGTGGTTACAGATTACAGTTATACATCATTGTTAAGAAAAAATAAATATCAGTGATGAACTCTCAATTATGGTTAGGAAATGTAAGAAATTTAGTGTACAGTTATATTTATATTAACAGCTATTTTGAAAAATTCAAACCTAAAATGATTTTTGGCTCAAAGAACATTTTTCCATGTTCTTGGATTTGTTAATACTGGAAGTAAACAAATCTCTTAAAATTCTCCAGATCAGAATCCAATTCTCCTGAAACAGAGATTTTTATGATCTTTTCCCCTACAGATGACGAAACGTATTGAATATGTCGGGGTAATATGTACCGGTATTATAGTGGATGTTTTAAAGGAATTGTTTTAAGATTGGAATGATCTCAAATACTGTTGATTTTTGTTAATTTCTTATTCTTAATACTCAGAAGAAAACAACATTGTTGACATGTGCTGTTTAGTCATAAGGTGATATTTCAATGGTGGAAAAATAAAATACCATATTGGTTTTCTTTTTGTTTCAAAATATGTGTAATAATTTTACTAAGGATTAAATACATTTTGATTTGATAGAAGAAAATATCTTGATCTTTTCCATGTATTATTTTAGTTTGGGTTCAAGTTGTCATTTTTGTTCTAAATTAATATTAGCACTGGAAAGCTTATGTTTGTTAATGCTTATCAAGAAATATTGAAGTAGAGGAAAGGGAAGTTTAGTGGGTGCTTGGGCATGGTAGTTATCAGCAAATCCATCTTTAAAATAGTTATCCAAAACCAGATCAGCCTAGGTTAACTGTAAAACATTTCCAAATTGTTAAAAGTACAAGTAATGGAAATATTATACTTGTACATTATAGCCAGCATTTGTCAACTAGATTTCAAACCAGGGAAAGTTTGGTTGTTTTTTTTTCAATTTAGAAGATGTTGAATGGTGTATTTCTGTTTGTACATTTTTGTACATATGTTGATGGTTTATTTCATTCTTCTATTTTATTTTATTTTTGGTCAATAGTGCTATGGATCTTTTTGTCATGACATCATTGAAATTGGATTGGCCACACATCGTTTATTTTTATTTTAATTTTGATAGGAATCTTTGACTGGAATCTAATTCTTAATTTTGTACAGTTGCATCTACATGTATGACCATATTACAATCCCAAAGATCTACAAATATTTATTTGCATTACTATCAGTTTGCACAAATAATGTGTAACATATTGGTACCAATTTTTTGATAATTCTAAATTTGGGGGTTAAAAAAAGTTATAGGAAAGGGAAGTAATAATGTTAGTGAAAAATAACATTAATTTACTCCAATGTTTGAAAATAAATGCAGGTTCACAATGAAGAAATTAAAACACCTAAAAAAAATAAATCTGTTTAATTTATTTATTCTTTTAGTTGGAATTAACTGAAAAATATTCATCTTAGTACAGTGTATTGTGTATATTAATTAAGTAATAAATTCAATATTATTAAAAGATTAATATATTTTTTCTACATTTCATTGTTATTATGATTATGCACTGTTATTGTTAACATAATTTCATGTTTTTTGTTCATTTACATTTTTTTCAGTAAGGTTTAAGAAAAAAAACTTACTTAAAAATCCCTTTAAAAATGTATTACGGTACATTTATACAGTGAAGACATCAGTACATGTGTTGTACATTCATGAAATATATTTGAATAACACTAATTAATGCAAATTCTATGCCCAAATAACCTATAAAATAAAAATGTGTAACATATTATTTACAAGTATCTTTTGGATTTTGAAGAAGAAAAAAAATGTTAATTAAAAAATAAAATGTATTCTGTAATTTTTGTAAATGACATTGTCTTAACCGAGGGCTGTATTTATATAGTGCCCTACCAGTGAGAGAGTGAGCATATACTGAATGTATTTTGTCACAGTGGTAACATAAGAAAAGCAATAAATGTTTTCAATTCAAAATGTTTTATCCAAGTGCAAAGGTTGCCAAAATTTTGAGAGAGAGAGAGAGAGAGAGAGGCAAGAAAAAACTACCAATGGAAGTACATTTGTGAATTGTCATGGGGAAAACATTGTAAATTTTGTACAACAGAAATAAGGATGTTTTGCAAACTTATTTATCAAAGTTTTATGCCAAGTGCATTTCTTCTACTTTATTTTAAATGGTTAATTTTTTTCTGACAGTTTCTGGTGCTTGGTTTTGCTGAGGAGCCTTTCCTATTGCGATGTATAATGTATGTTCTGCATGAAGCAATTTGTCATAAAACATTTAAAGGGAACACAGTGTTTGTTGTTTATTTCAAAAGTTAATCAATTCATTGCTTTCTATATGTAACTAGAAAAAAAAACGGACAGAGACTAAATTCACAATCAAGCAATATGAAAGAAGCGTTTTGCTTTTAAAAACTGAAAAAATTTGACTATTGCTTGCACGTTTTTTTAATTTCTTTATAACATGTATATGTATTTCACGATTGCTCAATCAACAATTAAGAAGGATATGATTCAATTGCGAATAAATCAAAGAATTATAAACAATATTTATTATTGTTAGAATTAAGCAAAAGGTTGCAAGGTTTTCATTATTTTCTATAACACCCCCCACCAAAAAAAAGGGCAACAAACATGCAACTGAAAATGACAAGGACACATAATTTCTGAATTGATGAACTGATATATGATGGGAAATATCATTTACTTATTGGCAGACTAACCATGCTAACTTAAACATCAGATTGTTTTGAATTAATAATTTTAAATATTTGATGGAGAAAAAATGCAATCATATTCGCACTGCCCAGAATAAATAACTTTTTAAAAATGAATAACTGAGGTCATAACGCGTGGTTTGTACTGTATAAAATCCGGTCGGGTTATTGTATGATCGACACGCCTATGTTTAGATGTAGATCCGCCCACCTTATGTTTTGGTATTTCAGTGCGGACCTACAAATTTTTAAAAATCTCGCCGGATAAATCTCGTCTAACATACAGGAGAAGCTATTGCATTACATGGTCCTTAGATAATTATAAGATGAGCCTTATTTATTTGTATAACTTAAATTCACATAGAAATACATTTAGCGAAAAAACCCCGGTCAGCTCAGCGCATGCGTAAATGTGGCCATATTAGAAGGGAAAAAAGAAAACCGAAAGAATTTTGAGAGTTGACAAAAACACAGTGAATAAGGGAGTAGGAACAACATCTTGAAAAGTAATAATGATTTATAGTTCTTTGAATATTGTGATTATATATATTATCATGGGGATTGTACATGCTAGATAGAAGCTTGAAACTAAACAAGGACCCCGTTAAGAATTGGATGATGTCCACTCCTGTGTGTATTTTATGTGTTTATTTGCTTAGGCAAAGGTGTGGACACTTTGAAGGGTGTTGCTAGTGCTGGTAACTTTGGAAAGAATGAATGGAATTGAAAACAGTCAATATGAAAATGATAACTGTTACTATAAATACACATGTTAACCTCTCCTGAGCCAGAGGGAAGGTTGCCCCAAGGAAGTGTAACCTTAGCACACTTTGTGTACTGTTGAGCCTGGTGCTGTCACATCGGCTCATGTCATTTCAGTTTTACCCCCATCAGCATGATTTATAATGCAGGTTGGGTGACACTGCCTTCTAAATTGTTCTTATCTCACTATTTTGTGTGCCCAGCACTGGGGTTGTCTGGAATTTATGTATCAAGACAAGTATATTTCAGCATGTTCAGTGACATTATTTTATCTTTTATTCGCCTAAAATGTTTAAATTTTTTAATTTCAAAGTCATAGATGCATTCAATTGGTTATAGTATAAGTTTCTTGATTACTGTGTGTAATGTGTTGTAGGATTTTTATTCGTCCTGTAAATTCACGTTTGGAGTATCACTGTCAGTTATGTACCAAAAGCATCATTGATTGCTTGTCAAATATCAGCAATCACTATTTGTTCAATGATTGTCAATACTTATACTTTTGATATAGAACTTTGAATTGAATATCATAAGACAGCTTTTTCGTGAAGTGTTCTGTGAAAATACAAAAAGTTGGCAGTTTGCATATTTGAATTAGACACTTTCTATGTTCAACATGCATTTTTTGTGTCCACTTGCTAGAAAAGGTTGAATGATTTATTATTTTAATGCTGCATTAATTTGTTTAGTGTATTATGCTACAGAATTATAATTAAAGAAATTTGACAGAAATTCTGCAACAAAGTCATGAAATTATTTACAGACTCTGATGGAATGCTGTGATTTTACATAGGGTATTGACCCATGTGATCCTTAATCAATTAATGATCACGCCTGGGAAATTATTTTTATCTTTAAGTAAAAAGTTGAAAACAAACTTGTGTGAAAGATATTTAATTGGCATAGTATTTTGACAGTTATGCAATGCCATTGGCCCTGTTGCTGTCATTCATGTCTATATTGATAAATCTTGATGATAATACATTGTATGTAACAGATGAGCATAATGAAAAGTACATGTTTTTTGAGGGTTTTTTTTTGTAAGGTGATACAAGTTGCAATCCAAATTAAGTTTTTATTCATCTCACTTTTATAATTTCTATTCCAGTGTAAAACGCCTGTCAACCTCTTGCTGAAACCACTTAACAATTCATACGGAAGCAAGACAATATGTAGAAGACATGTAGAATAAGTATTCAATAATTATGCCGGCTTTACCACGCCCTGGTCAAACTAAAGACCCAGAGGTTGCTGCACTGTTCTCCCAGGAAGACCCTGAAAATATATTTTATGACTTGAGAGAAATAGGCCATGGCAGCTTTGGAGCAGTATACTATGTAAGTATACACTACATATACCTACAAATTTGTATATTATTGTCTAGCTACTAGCTAACACTTTAAAAAGTGTGCAAGACATATTTAGCAAATATTTTGTTGGGATGTGTGATGTTGTTCATATACATTAGAAATTACACAGTATGTTTGTAGGTAGTATGGGTTGAAATGTTTGAAGTCATATTGGAAAGTATAATATCTAAACATAGAATCAAATGCTTAGCTCTGAGTGAGTAGAAATAGTATATACATGCAGTTTTTACATGCATGCCCACTGTATTTAACTGGTCACTGGTTTTGGTCAAATGGAAGGAAAGCTCAAAATAAGAGATCATGAAGATGAATTTGTTTCTAAATCAAATATATTTAAGGGTCCATTTATTTGTGTAAATTTTTTAATGTGATATGTATTTCTTGAATTTCAGGCCAAGAACAAGATCACGAAGGAAATCGTGGCCATCAAGAAGATGTCCTACAGTGGCAAACAGGCTGCTGAGGTAAGCCAGCTAAAACAGCAATTCATTGATTAAATAACAATGGGGTTTATACAAATATAGATTTGATTACTGGGACAGTTCAGGCTTCATAAGCAATAATGTTTTGAACTTCTATCAGTAAATACAGAAGAATTGTGCTTTTAAAAAAAATTGAACAAAAGGTGATGCAGGTTGATGCATTTTTTTTTTTCAACAAGGCAAATGATGTCAATAGTATACTTGTATTTGATCATTCACCCAATCACTTGGCCTGTTTCGAATAAAAATTAGATTGAACGTGAAGAAATTTAGAGTCGACAGTCGTAGTTTTGTGAAAGTTTTTATTTGCAAATTGGGGAAATTTACACTAGTTCCTTGGTAAGCTTAAGGCAAATTTCTGTATGTGTAATGAATTTATGTAGCAGCTGTCTGTGTTTTATTAACCTTTATATATTGGTAGTTGAAATGTGTGCAGTTAATTAATTGTGAAACAATTTAAATCAACATAATTATAGATAGAAATTTCAGTTATTTGTTATTGTAAGTATTGACTAAGTTTACTTCCTATTGCATATCCTTAGTACTTCAAAATAGGTCACAATACATGTCGCTCATCATGCCCCCCTCTCAGATAAAACATACATGTCATAAGATTAGATAATACGGTGTTTTATGAATATTATCATATCTGATTGTTTTATTCGACAAAAATCACCTATCGGGTATTTGTTCAAGGTGGTTTATATTAACTTGTGTGTGTTAATACCAACAGTGCCTTGTTGATCCTATACTTAGTGCATACATGGAAGGTTCGCCACGTACTTAATAGGAGGCATTTAAATAAATAGTCAACAATAAGGCGATGATGGATTGAGTTTCAGTTAAAAATCTAGAAAGTTAAATGTATGCACAAGTATTTGCTTATCAATCATAAGAAAATGAAGTACAAAAAAACAGACTTGTGTATTGATTGATTTTTATGAAATATTCAATAAAGAACTACTGTAACAGTGTTAATAATTATTGATCTCCCAACCCTACCCCACCCAATCCCCACCAAAAATTAAAAAATGTTTTATCAAGAAAGAAGAACACCCATTGAAACTTTTTGTATATGTATTTATAAACTCTATAGTCTATATTTTCATAGAAAATATGAATGTTCTGTGGTTTTTTCACCCCAAACATAAAAGACAAAGAAAAAATAGGGAAAAATATATTAATGATACATTTAGTTATTCACCAGATGTCAAAATATGATTTTAATGAGTTTATCCATAAATCAGAATTTCATATGAAAACTTTGAACTAATTTTTCAAACATCTGCAAGCATCCACAATTTGAATATATCTGCACAGCCCCTCTGAGTCATCCAAGAAAGCGAGTGAGCTTGCCAGCATGTGTTGTAGTCAAATAAAAAATTATGTAATTTTTCAGAGTTCAGAGGTCATGAAGCAAAGCAATGCACTTTGTGTCAGTTGTCAAGATACAAGGATAAATCTAAGATATTTGCCCTGTCTGCGAAGTAAAATTATAATGAATATTATATCATAGGTCATTGGTACAATTATCTCCAAACTGCCTTATGATTACAAAAGAAATCAAAGGTTTGGAAGGGGGGGGGGGGGGGTTAGAATAGATTTTTTGTGAAGTAATTTGTTACACCTGTATTTTAAAAGGTGTGGTAGAACAGCAACTCAAAACTTACCTCACCTGTAATTAGTAACATGATTGATTTTGATGAATATATAATTAATTGATTCATACAATGTACTATATATATATATATATCCTATGTTACTGCCACTAACGTGCTTGTTTCTTTGGTATTGATTCCCCAAACAGAAATGGCAAGATATTATCAAGGAGGTGAAGTTTCTGTGTTCAACCAAACACAATCACACCATCAGCTACAAAGGATGCTACCTGAGGGAGCACACAGCCTGGGTAAGCCCGCACTGTTTGTTTGTTTACATTGGTGGAAGCCATCGGTTTTATGGGGCTACATCCCATTAAGATCAAGACTGATAACAACAGAAATGTAGCTATATATAAATTTATTACTTTATATTTATTATTGACAGGGGTTGGAAATTTGTAATATTTAATACTCTCCAAATGTCAGAAGAGGGGGGCGGGGGAGTTGAGATTTAAATATATTGATAGACATACTAGCAGTAAATTTGTAATATTAGCTATGATTTTTACTCTCCAGTGTCAGAAGTGGAAAGGGTTGGGGAATGGAAGAGGGGGGAGAGAGTGTGAGAGTTGGAGGAGGGGGGGTGGGAGGTTGAGATTTAAATATATTGAAAGACATACCAGCAGTAGTGATGATGAAAATATATCATAGGGTGGGAGAAAAATACTACAAAGCATCCATTTCTGTAATGATGAGTAACTCTGTGTTTACACATTGGTGTCTATTGATCAGTCTATGAATTGATAGAATCCGTACTGGTTCAGTGTGACGAGAAAGTTGTATGGGTTCAATGACTCCTACATCTTGAAAGATAATTACGTAACATTCTGTGGAAAGATGGGGGCTGAATTCAATTTTTCAAGAAGTAGATTCATGGGGAGAGTGTTTAATTGTTTTATTTTATTTATGGGGATCAGATATTTAGTACCGTAATTTATTGGGTGTAATGTTTTACCAATCTGATCTCAATCCATTGCAAAATTGCATCTTATTTAGGCACTGTGGGGACCATGCATTCTACAGATACGATTTGATCAAATTGAAAAAGTGTTGGTGATTTATTTTCTTTAATGAGAACACATTTTTATGTTCTTAGCTGGTGATGGAGTACTGTTTGGGTTCTGCATCAGATATTGTAGAAGGTATGTGCTTTTTCATACAGTTTCCCTCTTTTAGAAAAAAAATTTGTAAATCTGCAAACTGAATGACTGAGTTAATCAAAGTGAAGTACAGAAGCACCAGTTCCAAAAAAAAAATATGCAATTTAAAGAACTGTAGTCTTGATACTAAATCGTTTTATTAAAGTACTTCTAATTTTTTTTTTTTTAGTCCACAAAAAACCTTTAAAGGAAGTGGAGATTTCTGCCATTTGTCATGATGGTTTGCTTGGATTATCTTACCTACACAGTCAAGGGAAGATCCATCGAGACGTCAAGGCTGGCAATATTTTACTCACAGAAAGTGGCATTGTCAAGCTAGGTAAATACTTCAACTTTCAACTTAGTTTCCCTTTTTTTTCGGGGGGGGGGGGGGGGGGGTATTTTGTGAATAAGTAGACTGTCTATACTCCTAATTAATGAAGTTTAGATGCATATAGGAATCACCTGTGCAATCTTGTCTAGTCTGTAAATTATGATGGGAAAATCATTGGAAGTTCATAGAAAGATTGCTTATGACCTAAGAGTGTGTTATGACATTTAACCGGGGTCATTTTAGCAAGGTCTAATTCACTGAAAGAAAAAGTTCATAATTGATTCATGTTTCTTGTCCAGTCCAATTTTTTAACAGTGAATGATTTGAAGTTCTTATTTTGAGAAAGTTTGCTTATAACCGAAGGGTATCTTTTGATCTTAACTTAAGGTCATTTTCAAAAAAACACATTTCTGTCTTGGCTGTTTTTGAAATGATTGGAATCTTAGTACTTGTACTTTACAAGAAACATTAGAAGGTTCTGTTTCCCTCAAATATGGCTGAGTAAATTACCCTATTTAGTATCCTTGATATCTACATCTATGTATATGCATGGTCAAGTTGATTTAGATTTACATGTATGACATGTACTTTTACAGCTGATTTTGGTTCAGCCTCTATGATATGCCCTGCTAACTCCTTTGTGGGTACCCCTTATTGGATGGCCCCTGAAGTCATACTGGCCATGGACGAGGGACAGTATGATGGAAAAGCAGACATCTGGTCCTTAGGCATCACATGTATAGAACTGGGTAAGTACAGGTGCATGCATTTCATCATACATAATTTGTACATGACCAGATTTGTTAAAAAAAAAAATTTGTAAGAGAAATCTGCGAAATTACAACGTGCCAAAAATGTTAAACTTTCCACCTATCATAACTCATAAAAGTTACAAGGTAGAGTAAGTACCCTTGATTATTTGGTTACCTTAGTCACTTTTGAGTTTGAAGGTCATTCATATAGGTCAAGGTCAAAGTGATTAACTATTGTTGGAGTTATTTGTTGTTCATCATTGGTATGGATTAATATCATCTTTGTTTTATATTATTTCAGCTGAGCGTAAGCCGCCTTTATTCAACATGAATGCGATGAGTGCCCTATACCACATAGCTCAGAACGACCCTCCCACCTTAGCGGGTGGAGAGTGGACTGACGACTTCCGGAGCTTTGTGGATTCCTGCCTTGCCAAATCTTCCTGTGATAGACCCTCTGCAGAAAAACTGTTGCAAGTTAGTGTCTTTGATTCCATTCCATTATGTATGATAAATATATTTGTATTTATTTTCTTAGTATACTAATCAAACAGTGCAGGGCAGGTTGATGCATTTTTTTATGTTACATGATTATGTTAATAGATCTTAAAGAGTGTGATTTGTCCAAACGTTTTGAATACAAGACAATAGGAAATATTTTATTTGGATGTAATTTCAATTTGTTTTTATCTTTACTCTTTAGCATATATTTTTAACGAGGCCAAGGGCCGGCAATGTGATTCTTGACCTGATCCAAAGAACGAAGGACGCAGTTCGTAAGCTTGACCACCTGCAGTATCGGAGGATGCAGAAGCTGCTGATGGTGGAGGACATTGAGGGCGATATAGACAGCAATGGTCCTGACGACAACATCTCCACAGACGAAAACTCACAGGTAGAAAACAATGTACTCTTATGTTGTTATTGGACTTTTCTCAAAATTGTTGTGTTTTGTTTGATAACACCAAATGAAAAACTTGTTGATCTTGTATTCAAATACCAAGGTAAAAAATTTCTCTTCCCTCCCATCACAATGAAACCCCCAACTAAATGGAACGAGGGGGTGGCAGGATATTAAGTAGAGAGGAAGGGGGTAGGGTAAATATAAAAGATGGCTAATTTGCATTGTAATGACAGAATAATGAGAACATTAACAACAACAACAAAAATTTTCTCTCCCCCCTATCCGCTAAAACCCGAAATTAGGGAGGGGATTAATATTGGGGGGATGGAATGGGGTTGGGAAAGAGTGAAAGATAGACTTATAGCTGATACTCTGTGTGTTGACAGGATGATGAGAACATTGACAGCAGTAAGTCCAGCAGTATTGCCAGTCATCAGAGCGGGGTCAGCAACAACAGTAAATCCAGCTCGCAGAACAGTCTCCAGATCCCACCCAGCGACGAACCGGGATTCTCTAACTTCCGACATTCAACGGTACGTATCGAATCTGTTAAAACATACACGGGTAACCCTGTTCAAGAGAAAGACAGAGAGAGAAAAAAGTGCTTAAATTTCAATTACATGAATAAAAATATAACTGAAAATACAATAAGTTTTAAATTTTCACTTCTTTCGACTTGCAGTTGTCCCAGGCCAGTGGACGGAGTGAGCCAGACACCAACAACTTTGCCACAATACGTCCAACATCTATCGTCACAAAACAGTTTAAGGAGCACGAACACACCAATGAACTGAAGGAACAGTTCACTGGGTACAAGAGGATGAGGAAACAGCACCAGAAGCAGCTACTACAGGTGTGTAATCGACAGACTAGGGGATTTGGATTAAATTCTGATGGTCAAATTTCATCTATTGTCCAAATTATATGGATGTAGAGAAATATGCTTTTAGATAAACAATTTTTCTTAACAACTTATCACTTAATATGAGCTATAAATTTGTGGGTTGGTATTCCTTAAAATATTTTTTTTTTTGTGAGAAAGGGACACTGTATAAATCCATGTATATTGACACCCAACCCCCTCAAAAAAGATCAGATAATTTTCAAAATTCCAACAAATGTGTATCAAGTTTATTAAACCATGATGTAAATATGTTGCATGAATGTAATAACAGATTTCTTATTTACACGTAGATGTCTGTATACACATGTATTTCTATTTCATTAGATAGTGGATACAATTTGTAATTAAGTTGATATAACATTTTTAGATGGAGGCCAAATTTGCAGCGGAGATGGAGGAACATAAAGTCAGACTGGACAAGGAGTATGATGCTGTAAAACAGAACTTTGTCACAGAGCTCGAAAAATTACGCAGGAAACAGGCCGCTGAAATCGATAAGAAAGTAGGTTGTTTCGTTTAAATTTGTACTCTCAACCCTTATTGTATTTACATAAGTATTCATAAATAAGAGTAAAACTCTTGATATTTTTTATGCTGAAAGTGGTAGGAATATTTATGGGTAGTCTGGAAAATATCTTTTTTTAAAAGGCAAAAATGATATGCTCATGTACAATTAGATAAATACTCAAATGAAAAATATATTACCTATTGAATATTTTTGATAAATCACTACTTATTCAGATTTCAACATTTGAAATGTAAATAGGTCTGCTGTGACAGTTAAGACAGAGGATTGAAATATTTTCAAGAGCATGTAAGTGATTTTTTTCTCTTTCAGAATAAGACGCATCAGGCCATGGAGGCCAAGTTAAGCAAGCAGATAAAACAGCAACAGGACACAGAGAGGAAGAGCTTCCTTAATTTACAGAAGAGGGAATATAAACTCACAAAAGAACAAATGAAGAGGGTAAGTATTCCAAGTGTACTGGCCCAATATGACTTTAAGTTACAAAATGTGATAAGAATTCTTAAAAATCATACATTATTGGGAGGAGAGATTTGGCAATAGGAAACTTTTAATAAATTTGTGTCATAGTTTTGTGTGTTATTGAATAAAGTGTTGAAAAAAAAATGAAACAAGAAAACAAAACAAGAACAAAACAAAAAAATAACAAACGAAATTGCAGTTCACGCATATCTTAAAAAACACAAGCTTGTTAATTGATTTTACTGAATTGTTTTATACATCTATTCATTCCTTGGCTGCCTAGGAGTTGTGTTATTTAATTTGTATACATGTTGTGTTGTAGGAGATAGATAATAATACACCAAAGAAGGAACGAGACGACACGCTTAGAGCGCATAAAGACAGGCTTCAGCAGCGCCAGAAAGAGGCTGAGGAGAGACAAGCCAAGACGCACAAGGATGCCATGGAATTTGAACTGCGCAAATTCAAGCGACGGAAACTAATGTCAATGCATAAGTTAATGCAGGATCAACTCAGGGATGTAAGTGGTTTAAATCTTTTTGCTTGTTCATGGCAACTTATAGATATTTAAGTTAAAACATAAGAAAAAAAAATTTCTTAAAAATTTATTTATTGTGAGTATAATAAAGGTAAATTGTCCAAATTTTTGTTATTTGATGGGTATTTTCATTAATGTTTAATATGACTTCATTTCTTTTGCAGGAATTAAATAAACAACAGACTCAGTTAGAATATGAACATACTATGTTAATAGGACACCATGAATCAACTCAGGATTTAGAATATAAGCAAATAACTGCTGTACAAAAAATGAAGGATGAACACTTGAAGAAACAGCATCAAACTGAGAAAGAAAATCAGAAAGAGTATAATGCAAAGGAGGAGCAACAGTTACGGAAGAAACACGCCTTAGAACATAAACAACAGCCTAGGAGTCTCAAGGTGGGCATTCATAGTCATAACATGAAGTATTTTTTACAGGGTTATTTTCGTCCTATGTTATCTTTAACTATTCTACACTTTCAAATGGTTTGGCCCTGTTCTGAATTTGCCCAGACACAGTGCATTAAAAGAGAGATACATGTAATATGAAAAATTTGAATTCCTGCTTCTTCATTTTAATTCAATGCACTGGACCCTGAATTACCTATATGCACTACAATGTACGTTTGTCTTTAACACTATTCCTAATTTTTTTTTAAAGAGATCTGTTTCATAAACGTTAATCTTTTGTGCAGTCAACTTAAATTATGATGTATATTTTTCAGCAAAAAGAACTTCAAATAAGAAAACAGTTCCATGAAGCAGTGGAAACGCAAAGGAAGCAATATAAGGCTCTCAAGGACCATGTGTTGGCCAATACGCCCAAAAATGAGCAGAAAGCAGTTGCCAAAAAACTCAAAGAGGAACAGGTTCGGAAACTCAATCTTCTGGGAGAGCAGTACGAGGCCAGTATATCAGAAATGCTGCAACAACAGAATGTAAGTATTTATTGGCAGAAAGATGGCAAACAACATTGAGGTTTTACTCTTGTTACCGTACTCTGGAAATTCTGTAATGCCCAGAGTACTTGTCCTTGCCAATGCATAGTAAAAATATCAATTAAGTCCCTTTTTGAAACTGGATTGCATAATGTTCCTTTTAAAAGGAATAAATATGTTTGATTATGAATGTTCAGTAAGAGACTTCTTCACTGCTTGTACAATTACTTTCTATGTATTAAGTAAAAGACCTAATTAGAAAAAAAAAGAATTCTTACACATCATGTGTGTCTGCTGTTATTGATAGAAATTGGATAGGATTGATTTTCATTTTTTATGACTCTGCGAATCACAGATGAGATTGGACGACTCCCAAATCAAAGAGGAGCACGAACTGAAACAACGACTGCAACAGGAACTGGAGCTGTTGATGGCATATCAGAGCAAACTCAAGATGCAGATGGAGGCACAGCACCAGAGGGAACGCAAGGAGCTGGAGGATAGGGTGTCATTACGGAGGGCTCTTCTCGAGCAAAAGGTCAGGGTCACGCTGATTAACGGATGTTCCTGGTCCAGAAATGATTTTTCAATGAAATACTGTAAAAAAAACTTTTATTTGCGGCAACCTTATTTTATGAATTGACGAAGATATTAGCTGTTTTGTGGCGAATAATTTTTGCAATCAACCCTTATTTACACCCATGGTATTATCAGTATATAAGTGTATTAAAGCTAACATAAATTTTTTTGTACTGTTTATGTTTGAAATATACCTAGTATTCTTATGACCACAGTTTGATGTTTGATTTTTCGAAATTTCAAAGTTTTCTTTCAGCACATATTGGCTGTATTTCAAAATTTCGTTCTTTTTTCTTCTAGATGGAAGATGAGAGAAACAGATTTAGTGCTGAGCGAACAAAAATGATCCGTGCTTTACAAGAGAGACAAGAACAAGAGATAGTAATGTTTGATAAAGAGACAGAACAGTTGGGACTGAATTCGATTAAAGTGGCCGAGGCCTCGTGTGACGGTTCGTTCGACGACGAGGTCAGCCTTCGGGGCAGCATGATCAGCCTGACCCAGAGCAGTAGTAGCAGTTCTTTTTCAACCCAGGCCTATAATACGTAATAAACATATAACGTATGTGTAGAACTCACTGTATCTGTAAAAACAAAAAAAATACTGTCTACAATACCAATGTTACATCACCGCGGCAATCAAAGCATCATTATTTTTTCTTTTTAATTGAAAGAAGAGATTGGACGAGATTTAATTTTTATTTTTTTTTTGGAAAAAAAGTCACATATTTGTTCACCCTTCCATTGACTGTATACTTATTAAACAAACAAAATATATGTACATGTGATTCCCATACCATGTGATTTTACTGAGATTTAAAAAGAAACGGGGGAAAAACCTAATTTTTCCAGCCCATGGCTTGGAAACGAGGAGTTTTGCTTTACCTCATGTGAAATGGCTGTTTCGTGTGAGCCGTAAAATACCATAACATCAAACTTGTTCGGGGACAAAAAAAATAATTAATTCGAAAATTGGTGCATAGCATACGGTCGTCACACAGTATCTGTGGGACGCGTGTGCAAAGACCGGTGATAGGAGAGCAGTGCTAATGCAGGTTGTTGTGTTGCCCAGGGCCCCCCCTAGGGTCCAGGGTATGGACTTCCAGACTTGTAGAAAAAGGCCAGCTTACAGTCAGAAGTAAACAGGGCTTATGCTACGAGCTGACTGGACAATTCAACAAAAAAAGGCAATATTGTTTCAGATTATCACAGGATGTTATTACAATAACAATAATTACAATGTGAAATACTAAACTACAAATTATTATGATAATAAATATATAGTATAAAAAATGTGTGTGTGTGTTGCAATTTATTGATTTTTATTCCTTCTGCAAACTTGTATGTGTCTGTTTCTCCAACTTTTATCTGTAATTGATGATTTTTTTTTTTAATGAAAAATCAGATGCTCATTCTTGGCGCAATGGTTGAGCTTGGACCATTTGGTCACGATCATTTCATCATCATCATCATCATCATCATCATATGTATGACATCTGTCATTAAAGATAGTTTGGCAATGTGATTTAGTAGCAGATTTACCTGAACAAATCTTAATTTTATCAATACTAGTGAATTATTTCTGCAGTGTTATTATCAGTAGGCTATTTTGTTGGATGTGTTTATGGATGCTGTGTTCTCAAGATCTTGACCTTTTAAAGCCTTATTTTTACCTTAAGTTTAGTTGGGTTTTTTCTTGGGGGGGGGGGGGGGGCAAATCAATTGCGAAGAAATCATTCTATCTACAATAAATTACGTCATTGGACACTCCAAAAAATAACTTCGTTCCATTTATTGTTACAAATTGTTTAGGAAAAATTCTAATGTTGAAATTGACATCATTCAAAAAGTTGGTGGCTTAAATCGATGAAAGTCGGAAATTGGGAATATTGTCGATAAATGACGTTAATTGCATAACATAAACAAAGGTTACTTTTTTAGTTATACATCGCAATCACATAAACGGATGGGATAGCAGGCATTGTCTATATAGGTCCTCTCATAAAGGTTTTTATGACGAAAAAAAAAAATAATTGGATAATTTTAATGAAACTAAAATCAAACATATATGTATGTGTTGAATGATCACTGGTCATTTAATGATAACTCTTTGAGATCAAGAGTCTTGGAAATAATCCCATCTCCTTAAAAAACAGTTTGGTGATCAATGCAAAGGTTATCACAATAACATGAACGTAGTTCTTCTTTTTTTTATACTTGATTAATAAATTTAAGATATCTGTGAAAAAATAATAGTTGAAGCCGATTCATCGCACGAAATAATAAAATAATGTCCTTACATATTTCCACATTAAAGGAAATATGCAAGTCAAAGGAAATATTTTTTTAATTTTTGTTAATAAAAAAATATGGTGTCAAAAGTGACTGTTCAACCTAAATACATATGTGCAGCAATTAAACACAATTTTTCCAATGCTTTGCAATCGAATATGAATTATGCGCACAAAGAGTTGATACGTTTTTATGCTAAAATACTTTTCAAATTATTTTTAAGTGAATGCGATGCGCAAAAACAGAAATGCAAAAAATAATTAAATTATCGTGTTATGGCTAGGGAATAATTGACACTGACAGGGGAGACAACTGCCGTCTTATATCAAACGAGAGCAATTAAAAAACCATAGCCCGTTGTTTACTTGGTTTTATGTTACAAATGGCGCATTTGGGCACGGCTGATGTAAACAAGTTTATTTTGGGTCCCAGAAACGAAGGGTAGGTCCAACAACATTAACCCAACATTTCAATATCAAATCAAGGTCAAATTTATTGGTTGACCTTGACCGTAATACACACAAGGAATGTTCGTCACCAAATTTCGATAAACGAACCTGACTTTCTATTAACTCCTTTTTTTAAATGTACGTATAGGGGATAACAGATTCTCCACTACTCCTTGTACCCCTGCTTAATGATCTTTGTTGGTAAGGACGGAATTAAAAACTTCGCTTTGCAATTTCGATAGCCTGGCCGTATGGCAGTTGGTGCTAAGTTTACGATTAATGATATCATTTTATTGGGGCCTGTTAATATCTAAGAATATAATTGCTAATAATTGTAATCGGTTTTTTTTTCACCGAAATTCCTCCAATATCTGTTCAATTATGACAAAAGGGATACGTCCCAACCATTTGAGCAGCAGAAAATTTGTCCATAAATTTTAAAACTCCAAGCCCACCAGATTGAAATACTTAATGTACTAGGCCTATACTGTATAGCATTATTAGGTGGGGTTTTTTTTCAGGCAAACAGTATTGATCATGTTTGTCCGTGTGTTCGTCCGCCCGTCCGTCACACTTTGCGCACTTCATACAAATACATGTATTGGTGATAGCAATTGGTATAGAAAATCTAAACTTTGAAAAAATATATAGATGTTCAAATGTCATTGGTACATAAATTTTCGAAGTCTTGTGTGAATTTTTCAGTTCATCATAATTTTCTTCAATATCAGATTTTGCTTTACTTTTATTATTACATTGACCAGCAATAGCTAATTTTCATAGGAACTGTTTCTTTTTTAGATATTAAATTATTGTTTATTGTCAAAAATTATCAAAATTGCACCATTTACCCAGTTCGTACAAAGTTAACAGATATTTTATTTTCATGTTGCTATTCAAATATTACCCATTCATATTAATGATGACCAAAAATCTAAAATTTTTAAAATTTGCAGTTGGTAATGTGGTCATAAACATTTAAATTCCATACTAACCGATGATTTAATATCAGATATGATCACTGAACTGCAGAAGAGCACAAAACAATTTTCGCACTGATCTGTCATAGATAGTTTTGTTACTAGTGTCCTTTACAAAAATTTAGATTATCGGAAATCGAACTTTGTCATGTAGTTGTCATGCATGTACATTTGATTTCCGATAATCTTAACTTTGGTAAAAGGACACTAGACATAATGTTTATCTATAATAGTCTATCTATAATAGTGTCTCGAATCAACCTGAATGCCATTGTACAGACCTTGTCTGTAGACCAACTCTGCCAGTTTTTCTGCTGCAAGAGGGCCTTAAATGCGATAGAGACTGCTGCCGAAAACGTTGTTACCTCACTTCGCTTTGATTGCTGGATCTGAGTTCAATTTCAAATATTTTCTTGGAAATGGACTTCTTTTCAAAGAGTTAACAGACAACTGTGCAAATTAAAATTGACTCCTACAATTTGAAATACATGTAGATGACCAAGATGTACGCTGAACTTTTTGAATGATGCGGTTAAAGTAAAGTTCAAACTGCTGATAAATGATTGCCACAATGAAGCTGTAGATATGTTCCTTATATAGTTATTTTTGGTTTTAGTCTGCAATCTGCCTGAAACGGCGTCACTGTTTGCAAGAAATTAGATCAGCAATGGCGTCATCTTTTGTAGGGATACAAATGAATTGATAAAATGTTATTTTATATCAAATCTAGATTTTTAAAGGGGTCGTTCCTTTTCTTTGAAATACTCTTGGCAACAATTGAAAAAAAAGAGAAAGGACCATGTCAACATATCTTGTTTCATCAATATGATGGTGTGATTTAATTATTTCATATACTGTAACCATTAGTATAGAAATCAGTATTCTGTATAAAAACGCTGTTTCTCATGCATGCTTTTCATCTTTGTTGTCAAATAAATTTTTTTAGGGGTGCTTTTTTTGGTTTATGTATCACATTCCAGTGATATCTGATCAACTATTAATGGACACAATATAAACTTGTTAAAATACTAGTATTTATTTCAAGATTTCTGTTTGGGGGGTTTTTCACATTTTTTCTCCAAGCGGAGCTCGGACACAGTTTTGGACTGATTTACCTAATGTTCTATTCATGCAGTACAAATAATCGATACCAAAAATTTCCCAGACATTTTACTACAGATGTCGTCACTTAATTTGCCTCTAAACTTCTTTTAAACACCTTCCCACGTGTAAAATGTCGACTCTCGATCTGCACTTGAACAATATGTACTTCACTTTCCAAGGTCTTTTCGCATGTTTAATCGATTGTCTAAGGCAAGTAAAGGGAGAATATCAGTAGTTAATTGTTTCACAAATTTCATGGTTTTAAGAGTTTTTACAAAACAGAATGTGTTCGGAAATAATGTTAAGCAGTCCAAAACTAGCAAAAAATTTTGTGCGCCGTAAATTGTAAGTGTTTTGTAATGCAAGGAACTGTGGCTTTACGGTCAGTCAACCCGAATTTTCACTAGAGGCTAAAACATTTGCAAAGGATCAAGTACAAGGTACAATATGTAACACTTTTTTATTATTCAGATGGCAAATACTAAAGTACAGCAACCTAATTTCGAGTTTGAACATGCGAACACGCACAGTTAACCCAGTTGTCCCGCATCAGTGGTAGCGTCAGGGCACGAGCCTTGGCTTAAACGGGTGATGTGAGTTTTGTTGCTGAAAAAAAAAGTTATAAACTATTTAGATTTATTTCTTAAAAAAGCATCCTCCCTTCTCTCTCCTTTTCACGATCACTATTCTAAACATCTCTCTCTCTCTCTCTCTCTCTCTCTCTCTCTCTCTCTCTCTCTCTCTCTCTCTCATATGAACTTACAGGCAGTTTTCAACATTTAGTTCACACTCGTTAGAGTAAGTCCTTCCATTGGATCCGCATATTGGCAAGTAAATGAATGGACAGATGAGGCTACAATGGGTTTCCAAGGGCGCACACTCTGTTAAAAATGTTAAAAAAATTTATGTCATATAATTATCCGATAAAACGGGGGACCCATTGGCTATATTTATCAATTAGTATTTTCGAATCAATTTTTTAACGCGTTTTCTGTGTTTACAGTGAAGTCAATTTGCTATCGACAACTTTTGAAAAACGATAGCAACCGAGAAAATCGTCTGATTGGTGATGACGTTTGATCAGCCAACAAAAAACCCCGTTGTACATAAGTTAAACCTTCGCCCTTTCTACCACCATAAATAGTTTTAAAAGATCATGGAAACGTTAACATAGTTTATATGTACATCTGTAACAGAGAAATTTCATATAATAATTTGGTAGATACATGTATATACATCGATGTGAAATTCGACTCTCTCTCTCTCTCTCTCTCTCTCTCTCTCTCTCTCTCTCTAACCTCACCATAGTTTTTCATCTTTTAAAAAGTTTGTCAAATTCTTTTCATGCCCCCCCCCCCCCCCAAACAACGAGAATTCCAACGGAAATACAAGAAAGACTAAAAGATCGTAAGCGACAAATGGTTCAGCATCTTTATTGTTTGTGTTGTTATAAAACTTTTATCAGATCAAAAAGCTGAGTGGTCTTACTACTGAGAAATTCAATTCATTCGTAGATTACGTGGGCAATATAATAAGGGCAAGATCACTTATCTCGATAACCACGTGACGACATGGCGCCCCATTTATTACGGTTACGTTGCAAATAGGGCAAATTAAGAGAAATTAACCACGTGAGAGTGCGAGTGATCATCATATTACTTGTTCCATGAAAGTTGGTGTTCGATTTTTATTCAACCGATGGTATGAAAATATCGTATATCTGTTGACACTTGTGAGTAAACTATTGAAACCACTGAAAAGGTTATATAAGAAAGCTGTTCCTATTATTATCGATTATGTTAGCGATACATTTGAGATCTGTGGATGAAATCATTTTTTTTTGTAAATACCCCCCCCCCTTTTTTTTTTTTTGGCGTGGTATATCGACCGAACACGTAGCTTTGTAACGTGCAAATGCAGCGACCGAGCAAGCTGTTGGATTCACAGGTATATTATATCTTGCACTACTTTAAATAAAGCGTTGCACCTTTAGAAATCTTAGATCCATTAATCTTTCAACTCAGATTATTGTTGACTAAGTTATATAACAATTTCTTTTTTACTGGACAACTAATTTTATGAGGTCATCGGGTGTCTCTGTCAAATATTAAACCATTTTTAAAAATTCCCGCGTATCCCCTGCGCTATTCTCCCACTTTCCACTGTACACTACTGTACTCCGAAATGTTTGTGTCCGACTTGTAAAAAGCCTTGTACAGGTCTTTCATGCTCGCGAAGACATGCTCAAGAGGACTTAAAGTTGCCTATAAAAATGCCTTAATATACAGGTCTTATATAATTGGTAACAGATCTAACCCCAAAGAAATTGTCCTCCTAAAACAAAATATTACTTTCAACCAGAAGATATTACTACAGTAATACAAATCTCGGCGATTCTGGGATTAACATTTGTGATGGTGTTTGATATATTTTTTTTCAATGAATCGTCTGTCCCCGAGCCATGGTGAGGGGGACTGTTAACACGCTATGAGTTAGATTAAAACCATTGCGCTCCACATCACATTATATGTAATATTCTTTTTATAACATGAGTGATATCTAGTGTATGATGGTGCAACATGTGATAAATATCATTAATGCATTGTATAAGAAAACGTATGTTAAACGTTTTGGGCAAGATTTAAATTATAGTCAAATTGATCACAGCTAGAATTAGACATTTTAAATAATTTTGAATAATTAAAACCCATCTACTCACGCGCTGCTGTAACCAACAATACAAGACACAAAATAAACTTCATGGCTTTCTCGACTCAATGGACTGAAATGATCTATTACATAGATAATCACGATTTACGTTATCTGTTATCATATGTGTAATACTAGATAAATTAGATACCAAAAATAAGACAGTCTGCGATTATATGGCATTCTCTCTCTCTCCCCCCTCTCTCCTTCTCTCTCTCTCTCTCTCTCTCTCTCTCTCTCTCTCTCCTGGTAATAATGCAATCACAGCTATTAAACATTAAAACTGTAAAACCTTTGTTGCCTTCTTCTAAATTTGGATTTAATTTTGCTAACAGTCAAAGAAAGGTTGATTTTTTTAGCATTCACCCTTAATTGTTCATTTATGACCAGTGATTCATTCGAATGTTCAATTTCTTTACACTGAAGCTCCCAAATTAACTGATTCATTGTCGAAATCCCAACATCTCGCGATATCCCGCCGGTGGACGATTCGTTGAGTGAAAATGTCAATTGTTTGAATGCGAAAGTGAAACGGACTCACGGGAAATTTAATATACTACTATATTTTTTTCGTGTACTCATAAGATCTGTATTGTCTTTCTAGTTTAATAACTTTCTGTATCTGAGTCCCACTTTTCTGTTAAGCTTCTTGACTAAATTAAAGGAAATGAACTGAATTTAAGACAGTTTTACGTGCCCATTGTCATGCAACGTCTTGACAGAAGCGTGCATTTTGCAATTGGTTTTTGGTTCCATGCTGTGAAAGTCTACATACTCCCTTCTGAGACCGTCTACATTCCAAAAAGTAACTCGATGAAAGTCCAAATTACTTCCGCTTCTCCAAACCGGAAGTGAACCTTTGCTCTCCAAAACTTCATCCGGTCCACGAGGCGACCGTGATTTATACCTATATTGCGACTGGATGTTGACGGGTTTTTTTATCTCTTTAATTCAACGTTTATTTGAATCATAATAATCCGTAATAAATGGAATGTTTCCATGTGCACTTGGGAGGGTCTTTTTATCGCGATTTTTCATTGTGTCATGGGAAAAGTGGTTATTGATTACCCTTTCAATATCTAAAATTACTAAAGTTGAAGTACACTTCTAATTATTTGGAATTTGTGCATCGATAGACTTCTTAGTGATTTGCAAATCTCTTTAATCCTAGTCATATATTTTCATTTAAAATAAACTATTTAATTATAGTCGGAATTTCAAGTATTTTTCACTTTTTCTTGTTTGTCCTAAAATCGTTTTGCTTCTGCTATCAATAATGGCTACAATAAGTTACATTTAAAGTTTTAATTCTATCAATTTCAAATCATATTTAACAAGCAAACTAAGTAAAAAGTTATATACTAACTAACTAAGCATTTAAATACATGGTCTTCTCGTTAAATTTTTGCGACCATTTTCAATATTAAAAAAATTAATCCATTTTTTCCCCGGATTTCTTTATTTCGATTAAATTTCGAATCGACATCTCCGGGCACAACATGCCAAGGAAAACCCCGACAACTATTTATATCTAGCTTTACCTTTTGTTTTCGCAGGTTTTTTTTTTGGGGGGGGGGGGGATGGGTAGAAGAGACTCAAAGGTTATCGGGAATGGTTAGAACCAAGTGCCATATTTTGATACTTTATTGTTGTGTAAATATACGTATATTGTAGCTGTGTGGAAACGTTTTTTTCTTGGCCTTTGTTGGCTACACTTCTTCCTGAGTAAAGTTTTGAAATCCAATACTTGCTGAACATTTATTACTATAAAGAAGATTGTTTACAACACGGATATATTCTTTAAACTGTTTGGTGCTTGAATATTTCAATGGACTCTTAGTAAATAAATCCTCAATTCAAATTGACAGTGAAATATACGCTTTTTTTTGGTTCTTGATTTATTATAACCAAACAGCATAAAATATGCCAACAAATGCATTTTTCAGCACCATTAACAAACCCTGGCAGGATATACAGAATAAAAGTCACTATCAGTATCTAATCACACTGTCTGTTTTTCTTGCAGAAAATAAGACATCGTAACCTTTTAAAATCGATTTAATGAACAGTCCGATGTTTCTTCGGTGTTATACGGAATGTTTTTGTTGTTGAAATGTCTGTTGTCTATTGCTTATAAAGATGGTAAATGAAAAAAAAAACAATTAAATAACAATGAGGCGAGAATGTACGGGATTTTCAAAGAAAAGTTCGGATGATCCTGTTCGTTTGGTTCCTTTAGCCATTTACTTCTGTACCAGCCATGGGCCTGCTGGGCAGACCTTCCACAAGCACAAAGCAACGCCTCCTAGTAACGGAAGTAAAAAAAAAAGAAGAATTATATAAGGGGAAATAAGCGTGTCTGAATAAATTAAGATATCAGATCATATGATCATGAATAAATAAAGTTTGATTTATAAAATGTTATGAATTTTATGCTGATATTTTGATTATTTATATTAAAAACACTGTCTAGATTAAGTTAAAAAAAAAATCAGCGTGAATTAATCATAGGTTCTTAATATTGCGGATTTTGAATAAAGGATTTTGACACGAATATCTAAAGGATCTTGGTTTTGCAGTTATATAATGATATGGAAGATATTGGACATAAACTCACCCCTTGTTTGTCTGTCCGATGAGAATCTTTTCTGGGCCAACAATCTCTTCAAATTCCCGCTGTCCCGAAAAGCATTCTTCATCAAATGAGTTTGGTACTTATTGTTTATCATCATTCTCTGGAAAAAGAAATAATATAATTGATATTTTTAATATCTGAAAATATTTAGAATTTAAAATTAAAAAATATATATATAACTGATATTCTTGATTTCACTGTTGAATGAATGATATTTCTATTTATAAATCATTCTATTTCCTCATCATTTGATTTCTGTTAAGATTACTGAAATCATTCAAAGATAATCTTGAACAATGGAGTTCGAGTGACTGCAGTGATTTACTTAGTAGATGTCTTTGCTAAGGTTAATCAGAGTAAATTTTATAGAATGAGTTATAATATAGAAAATGATAATTATGGTTCAAGATAGAAGGGAGAAATTCCTTGGCGGGGTATTGAAAGAGGCTGCGCTGGATAATTCCCCTGGAGATTTGACTCTCGTTTGCCGTTACATGACATTAGGAGATCGGGCTTCAATGTCTAACGAATATTCATGGCTACCTCCGTTTGTACAAAAGTCTGAATTAATTACTATGCCTTTAATCACTGGTGAAATGGATACGTTTCAATTTTCTCAAGATTCCACGGAAACATAACAGTCAATTTTAATGCATACGATAAACTGCGGCACGGCGTTGCTCGAATTGCTTTCTCGAACTTTGTCATTTCGTATAAAAATACACTCACTATCATTATAATTTATATTTGTTCAGAGAGAGGAAATTGAAAAAAATATTCAGAATCATTTTAACAATGGGACTTTTGACTGTACATTTTTTAATATTTCAAATCCGCCTATTTCTAATTATTCTTGTTCATATTAATGCTAGGAAGTTGTGCCAAACATTCTAATCTGGTTGCTATTTTTTGTATTCTACAAGAGATAATCCTCATGCATGTTCTATTCTTATAATTAATACGTTCTCGTGGGGATTAATTTGAACTATGACGAACACGTTTCCATTTCTTCACGAACAACGAGCCTTTCTTATACAGATGTATAAATTATAAACATTTTAATTAAAATAGGAAGATTTTTATTATTTCTAAGATAACTCTCTCTCTCTCGTTGCAGCAAGACGGAAACTTAATTCTATAGCTTACTGTAAACTCTACTGAAAAATCGCTTTGTTCGTGATCACTATGATAACTACAGCGTATAAATGCGGATTTAGCTTATTATTAATTCAAGACTTTTTCGCATGCTCTTCCACTGCGGGGCGTTCGCAAATTAACTTTACATTCCAAGTCATAATTAATCTTACCATAAATCCGAACGATTATGGAGGGAAGCATGCGATAGGGTGGCAAAGAACTCGAAAGGATTGACAAGATTATCAAAAGTAATAAAAAATACTAGACGACAACGATGACATATATTAGGAAGACGACCTTTTCAGATCATCTAATATTTAAGGGGGGAACATGAGAAGGTTAGATACTTCCCTCGAAATTTGGGTCATAATAATGAACTCAAATGAAAATGTGAACATTTATAATTGACACTGTACACCTGGCATATTTGAAATGGAGGCCATGTTTACGATTCAGAAGTCAAAACAGTGTCAGGATGCAAACACTAATTGGGAAACTTTCACATCGTGGCTACCATTCACAGCGCATGCGTAGCTACTGTTATAGTTTGTGATCGCCAGAAATCAAAGTAATCACACTGCAGAGACATCATCTAGGGGTCGTTGCAACGACAACAATTGAAAATTATGCGAGACCTTTTGTGGTAATGGGCGAATTAATGAATTAACTTGTAAAAAAAATTAGCTCACATCCTCCCTCCAATAAAGATTAATTTGCAGAGATATATCAGAAACACTCATCATTTGTCACGGTTCTTTTCGTGCGGTACTAAAAAAACTCTGATGCCCATCAATCTATGACCTTTTTTCGAGCCGCTTAAGTGCCCACCAGCCCCCCCGATGAAGGGTATTATAGGAACGAGGGGGGTGAAAAACTGATGATGGATGCCGTATTGCAATACGTCAATAAAACATTCTACTAAAAATATTACCGCTGGAGGAATTTAAGAAATGTCAGATGGAGACTGTGGACTCTAAGGTACAATTATGACAGAAAATTAATTTCACCAAAATGATCTTCATTGCAATGCAGTTTTGTGGTGTGACGCAATTTGTCACTTTACCCACTAGCTCTTAACAAGATTTTTGCCACCGTTTTCTTCCGCAGTTTACTTTTCATGTACTTTATTACCGCCACAGTCATCATTGTTAACTCTAATATTTCAGAGCATTTCAGATGCACAAAGCAATTTCCCATCAAATTATGTCGCCATTATTAAGAAACGAAGTTTTATTACACGACTGTTTGTTTTGTAACGTTACTTTCTGCGAATTTAATATAATGAATTATAAATCAAAGACACGAGAAATCAAATAACTTGAACAACTTAATTATTGGCGATACCGATGCGTAATTGAAAGCAGCACGTAAATAACCCCACGACAAACACATGGAGTGTCAAAACAACAATAGCAAATGTAGCAAATGTTTAGACTAAGTCTGAAAGTTGAGGAAGATTGCAAAGCATACAAAAAATTTTCCCCAGGCATTTCATTGAAATCACTGGTCCTGATTTGTCAAAAAAATTTCATTATGCGTATTTTTTGTTATGGCAGTAAGGACCCCCCTTTTTTCAAAAAGAATTTCTGAATAAATAAGAATAATTGAAGATGTGTATCAATATCACACAAAAACGTCTATAATGTGAATACCGCAAATATGATAATATATCTGTGACATACCATGGCATGAAAAAATATTTACTTAGTAACACCGTCCGCCAATTATAATGTTTGGCAAAACCTACAGTGTTAACGCATCAAATTCACTTAGATATTCAAGATATCAAGATTTTGTAAGAGAGAGAGAGAGAGAGAGAGAGAGAGAGAGAGAGAGAGAGAGAGAGATTTACCTGTTCTTCTGTTGGTTCGCTGATTTCATCTTCATCTGCAAAGAATTGTTGTGGTTCTGAAGAACAGACGTAATTTCCCAGTAAGGCAAGAGATAAAACAACCAAACACAGAAGACTTAAGGAATTCATCTCTTTTCTGTTGACTGTTCTTTTCTTCTTCTTCAAAAATATTATCTACAGTTTGTGCTTTAGGTCTGTGTTGAGTTCTAGGAAGTTTCTCTCTCGGTGCGTGTCTTATATAGCCGATTTTGACTGCAAAATGATAAAGAACACACAAATTATCGCGTACTTAGTTCAAACCCACGTTTTCTCGGATATGACGAAAATTTCTTCTCATTACCAGTTCATCAGTGAAATTAATATTCCCGGATTACATTGTTAAAATCGGTTGACAATTGGCGCTTGTGACATGTTCCGGCCCGAGAGACGGTATTGGGAATTCTCGCTGGGAGGAGCCAGCCTTATTAATGGCCAATTGGTTCGTTGGAATGAATTTTCAAATATAGTACGTCCGTTCAATCCCCTGGTATGGCATATAGCATTCGAGGCTGTCCGAAATGAATTAAATGTAACACATCAGTTTCAAGCAGTTGATTTTTTTTTGCTTGGCGGTAATGCTGTTTTGTGATCGGTTTTGGTTTGGCAAATTAGAAACGTGCTAATTTTTAATAGTTTAGAAAAGGTTCAAATTAATTGCAACGCCCATTATATAAAAGTTTCATTCTTTTTTAGTCTACAAAGTAGAAAATCAAATTTGTAGGCTAAGTAGGGTAAGTTTATGTATAAAAAAAACCTACAAATTAGTACCTTTTTGCATAAAATATGAGAGATTATTGGAATAAATATCTCGCATAAATATAAAAAATTAAAGGATTTAATTAATCTTGAATACGTTTTTACAATCTTAACGCAATCTCATTAAAAGACATAGATTACATTTCAAAAGTTATTCTTAATTCAAGTGATGTTAACATTGACGTTGATAATCACAGATGCTTCCATTCCATTAGGAAATACACGACTATTCTTTTATAGCGTTCCGTTAATATCTCATAATCCCCTGTACCAGTAAGACTATTGTTAAATTTTTAAGTCCACAAACCCCACAACGGGTTACAGTTAGAAAAAAGTGGATGCAACAACAGGCACGTAGCATCAGGGGGGGCCAGGGGGGCCCGGCCCCCCCCCCCCCCCCCCCACTTTTTCTCGCAGCAACAAATTTTTTAAAATTTACATATAAAAAAAATGAATTATAATGGAGTTGCCCCCCCCCCCCCCATGTTTTGGAAGTTAGTAAAAAATTGATATGAAAATAAGGAAATGAGTAGTCAAATTGAATTCCCCCCCCCCCTTACGGATTAGAAATTTCATGATTTGGAGGGGAAAAAATTTTGGTAGGGAGTTGAGTCCCCCCCCCCCCCCCCCCCGGATTAGGATTTTGAAGATTTTTGGAAACTTTAAATTCCCCCCCCCCCCCCCCCACACTTTCAAAAACGATGCTACGTGCCTGAACAAAAAATGCTTAATGTAATGTTCTGCTTTTTGAGAAATGCTTTCTTTTTTGTCTTTCTACTGGAAATGTCTTATCCATAGTTTGTTCACCGTGGAAACTTTATTCGTAAAAATTTAACAAATTCATGACACAAGTGTTGTATGGTTACTCAGATCATATGTTTGAACATACTTCATCACCTAGCACAGGAAGCATATATTTGTTTGAACTAGTATATGAGGATCAGAAACAAGTTATAATAGCTGACAAACTCTCGAATCTAATATAACAGATGTTACATTAAAGTTTTGAAATTCAGAGAACATGACTATACTAGTATAGTATCGACCTATATTAGGCTGATGAGATAATATACACAAATGGAAACCTCGGGATCGTGATGTAGCAATTTAGTTTATAACTAAAACTAGTTTTTCAAAACATCTAAAAAAAAAAACAACTCAAAAAACATTAATTTTCTTACAGCGTAGATGGTTTCAATAGCTTTTTGATATTTTGAGGATTACTGTACTCTGATATTTCTAAGTTTTACCGGAATTGTAAAATTCGATAGGGAGTCGGATTTCACACAGGATCTTCAGGCATACCCCATAATTGATTCCTTTTTGCGGTCACTGTTGTGTTAGGTCTTATACAAGGAACATACTGAACTTATTTCCCGGGGATGAGATATGTCGCCTCTTTGGAAAAAAGGCGTTACAGATGATGATTTTTACTAACAACTATGGCACAAACCTTCTATAATTATCAGCAATTCGTCCCATTGATAGAA